>NC_140360.1:28408467-29008467 GCF_963514085.1 Chelon labrosus | reverse complement strand
TTTAACCTAAGATAATTTTGAAGTAATTTTGACTATAACACAAAATTTTGGATGAAGCCTTTTAATCTAACTCCAAAACAATGCAAGGAGGCACAATGCCCAAACTATAGAACTAAAACATATTCTTAACCACCCCTGGCAACTCTTAATTCACCTTCCCATGTTGACTGAGTCAAATACTGTACATCACTGATTGATCAGAGCAATAACTTATTGAGAAGAAGTGTTAGGCTTTATGTTCTGACACGTGTTGTAGAGTAAATCTCTTCCAGGTGTGTTCTCTCTGTCTGTCTCCCACTGTCAGTAACTCTTCCGCTCAAAAAGAGACATAAAAATAGAGGAAGAAGGGAAGTGTCAGAACAAACAGGAAGGACAAGCAAGAGGAGAGGGACAGGCTGACAGTTTTAAAGCCTGTTGGCTCAGCGGTAGGCAGAGCCAATGTATTTAGGTCCTGACCTCCATATATACTCCTCACTGAGAAGACAAGTGCTGGAGGGCAGCCTGGGATAAACTACACAAAGGAGGGAAATTACTACTGTAGCTGCACCTTCCCTCCACGTAACACAGTCAGGCTTTTTCAGGACTTAAAGATCAGTTTTTTCATGTCTCCCAGCCTTGTCTATATATCCTTTCATGAGCAAAGTGCACCCAGTATGATGATCCATGACATTTTCACATTAATATGTGTTGATTTTGCTGTTCTGCGTAGTTCACTGATGTGACTCAAGCTACATCTCCATGAGAGATATTCAGTTTCAAGCGTTGCCACAAGATAAGGGATTAAATACTTTTGGATAACGAAATAAAATGTGCTGTAAACTCATATGTACTCAAGGATTGGCACCAGGAGGCACCATGAAGTCATGTTCAAGCTAAAACCAGAAGATGCACTACTTGTGACTAATTGTAGTTGATTCTGTTGCATGTCCCCCAGCAAATTTGTAGTTAATCCAAATATTCCAAACATTTTTTTTTAAACTGGCCTTGGAGCCCCTGAATATCAGGGACAATGTATAGTTACTCCCTTTGTATAGTTGGTAGTCCATCCTTCCATATAACATATCATTTAAGTATTGTTGTGCAAGAATCTAAAAGAAAGTCAGTTGTTGTATGTGCTCTAAATATTTATTGGACAGTCTTGGAGAAAACCAGTTCAGAGGTGCTTTAAGTTCATTCATCTCTGTGTCCTTAGCCACGTAGCCAAGCACAATCTTTTGTATTTGTTTTACAGCTGTCATAAACTAAAGCCAACCCTTAAAGAAGGTGACTGAACACCTCTGCTCTCTAGAAGTGCTTTAGAGAACTGAGAAGAGATTTCTGATGTATTGTTCCTAATGCTGGTTGAATGCAGAGGTGTGATTTAGCATCTGTTGTGATAGCGTGAATATTGAGCCATATATCACCATTTATTAAGACCCTTAAGTTTGTTAGTTAAAACCATCCAACTCTAAGTGTTTTTTGTGCTAAGATCCAGTACATTCATTTTATATGATATTTTATTAACAAAGAAGGTTTCTCTGTTGTGTATTTATACACAACAGAGAATAAAATGAAAATCCTAAAGGAATAACTTGGAGGTAGGTATATTTTTCTCAGTGCATTGCATATCTATTAAACTGTCAAGTAAGAAGGGGAAATTAGTTTACAGACAATGTGCAAAACAAAGGATTAATTAAAAAAATTTGATCATCGACTCAAACAAGCTGATACTCAAATTTAAATGGTCAGGAATGGATAAAGATTAATTGAAATAAATAAAGTTTTATAAAAGGAGAATAAATGATTGTACAAATGCACAATATTCGAATATATTCGAATAACAAAAATATGTCCAACGCATTGACGCTTGACACCAGCTGTAGTTCAGCTGTAGCTACAGTCAGAGAGGACTTCACTGACTGGCTGTTTTGGATTTCGAAGTCTAACCTGTACAGACATGTGGCAGCACTTCAGGTGTTGTGCTCATTGCTTGAGTATGTAGACTCAGACCTTCTGTGTCCTCCATCATCCTTACCTCCTCCTTCCTTTCCCCGCCTGTCACTGCTTGTTCAGTTGTGTAATAAGCTCTGAATCCTCTCCTCTTCCCCCTTGATCAGAGCGCTCTCTTCAAAATCGGCACAAACAAGCTGCGGGGTCAGGCGGCAGTCAAGGACTCTCCCTCTGTCTTTCTCCACAAGTGCCGTCTGCTGCGTTCGTCCTTCGCTCTCTTGCAGAGCACTTCACTGGTTTGTGTATACGTGGGTGTGTGAGGGGACACACTTTAGAGGAGAAATGATTGCGGGCAGCTTTGAGCATGGCGTTCCAAAGCTACACTTTCTCTGAGGCGCTCCTCTACGACTGAAACTCATCTTCGGGACGCAGCACCCAACCCACGGATGTGTGTGTGTGTGTGTGTGTGTGTGTGTGTGTGTGTGTGTGTGTGTGTGTGTGTTTGCATTTGTGTGAGGCTGTATGGACTTTGTGTGAGAGATGATAAAGGGAGCTTTGAGACAGATGATCCAAACCCTCCGTGTGTGCGTGTGTGTCTTTGCATCGGTGTACACAACAAGTTGTGTGTCTGTTCTCCAAAAGATGGAGAGGGGGATAGAGTATTCCCTCCATTGCACTCAGCATGATGATGTTGGGGGAAGTGCTTGGCTGTGAAGACTTATCTGAGAGAGTGTTGCTTATCTTCCATTAGACACATTACTGCCAATGTTGCCATCAAAGTGGAAAGACACACACAAAGACACTCAGAGAGAGAGAAAGAGAGAGAGACATGCACACTTCTCCTGGGGAGGCACTTGGCAGGATTCATCTGTTGGCAGTCTCACTGAGGGAGGAAAGAGGAGGAGGAGGAGGAGGAGGAGGAGGAAGAAGAAAGGCGAAGAGGGGAACGTGATGTATCCATGGTCCAGGATCAGTCATTTGCAGCCTGAAAGAGTTCCTCAGACCTCCACATAATTTAGTGAAGCATCATTGTTCCCTGGAGAGTCTCTCTGATTTCTGTTAGATTGCAACTGTATCTTTAAGTAACACGGCAGTTTGATGTTGATTACTCATAATTCAGATTCAGAAAATAGAACTGCTTATAGTCTTTTAGGTTATTGCTAAATATAGGTAAAGCAAGAGTGAAATCCTGGTACTGTATGCCACTGACACATCTCCCCCAGCAGGAGAAATTAATTATGAAATCCAAAAAATTAAAAGCCAGTATTGCATATTTGTTGCTCTTCTGCCACACACTGCAATAAAATAAAATAAATAAAAGCTGCCTTAGTGCTTTTTAATCACATTTGATGCAGAAATGCAATTACAAAGCTGCTTCATCGGTCAGCTACACTCAATTTATAACTCACATACTGCTGAGAAAATAATCATCAAGTCCACTGTGCAGAAAGTCAAATACACAACAGAGGCTATCATGTCGTATCCATATATAGCTACTCTGAAGGCCAGAAGGTGCTGCTTGTGACATTTGCCATGTTACTGCAGTACACATCTACACACATTCCGGCTGAATTACTCCAGCTGTTTTTTTTTTGTTTGTTTTTTTTGTTTTTAACAACAAGAAATAATTAATTAAGAATTTATAAAAGGCTTTATATTATTGTAAGCTTAAGGGATGTACACATGAGAAGAGACACGCAAGATACTATAGGATCTTGATGAACTGTAGTGAGCTGTAGTGATGTTATGCAAACAAACCTTAAGCAACTTGAATTGGGCAGGTACCAAGTTAATCTCAAATTCTTCATCTCAATTGTGCAATGTGATTAAGACAACAACCAGTTTGGACCAGCTGATACCAATGATTTGCATATGATGAACACCAAATGTTTATCACAAAGAAATATTGTCATACCACAAAATCCACCTTGCTGATAGCGGGCTTGGATAATCAGGCAGGTAGGTACGCATATGGAATCTTTTCAGCTAGAGAGCAGTGACGGCAAGAAGAGCTAGCTCTGCCCATACACTTGAAACATTTTCATGTTATTCTTGTTTCACTTGGAAGTAGGAGGGTTACCTAGGCAACCAGAGCCTGGAATGTCCACTAGCAACGAACTGTCGCCACAAAACGATGGGCTACGAGTGAATTGCTTTATATGTAAACAGGGAACTAAACAGGCTTCTGTTTGGATATTATATTTAAATACACGGCAACACTTTAATGTATAAAAACATACATTTGTGATCCCGGAACTCTGAACAGCTCATTTAGTCAGAAAGGTCGACTCATCACTGGCTGTTTTCAGAAGTTTCAGTCTTTTCTGTTGCAGAATAACACATAAACTATCAAATTCATAGTCACTCTCGTCTTTTGCAGGAAAACATGTAAACTAAAAATGGTCGACAAAATGTAGCCCACAAAGCCTGCTAGCAACACTTCCAGTGAATCTTAACGGTCACTGGCTAGAAATGAAAAGTCTGCTTTGTCTGCCTCTTTCCATGATGCAGATTGTAGACGCCTGTGCATATGTGATTCATTAACTTTAAATTATAGGTTACTTTAATTATTTCGCACACCCATCCTCTCTCCTAACTTACAGATTCCTCACCATGGCAACAGTCTCTTAAGGACCTCATGCTCTGAAGAAACTAAACCCCGCTGTTCTTTATGCAGTGGTGTTATGGCCCTGTGTCAGTCCTTTGAAATCAACCCATCACATAATCAGCAGGCGGCATCCCATGACTTCAAGCATATGGGAGACACTGACTTTGAAGATTGGTTTAATGTGTTTGCTTCTCATGCTCCCTTTCATGTGGCTGATTTCGAAGTGAGCTTTTACATTTTGAATATTTTCTGAAGCACTGTTTCAAGAGTAGCATGGAGAGGTTGCATAATTTATATGAACCGCAGTTGGTCATGTATCGGTATGTTAGATGCCTCTTTCCCTCTTCTAGCTCTGTCAGGCCCACCAGTGAGCTTCAACTCACAGAGCTTTATCTTATATTCTTGAGGCGGCCCAATATTCCTGAGATAGCAGGGTGAATTTTAAAAGGCCGTGTACAAATTCAAGGAGAAATCACTCAATATTTCTGTTTGACTTAGTAGAGCAGTCAATAAAAACATTGCTTGTTCATGTTTCTTCAGTGCAATAACATGTATTCAGGTTTTACTTTAAACTGTGAAACCTGTTTCACAAGCTGAGATTTTATTTACTGGAACTGCAAATATTTTATTGTGTTTATTTAGCTTTGAATCATTTTAAGTAACAAAATTATAGGTATTGCGACAATCTCAGAGATTTCAGTCCATGTTCAGTCCAGTGGTGGTAGTAACAGCTGTTTTAATAAACAAGTCAGCAATACATGTCCTCTTTCCATCATTCTGTAGGAAACTTTGATCTGATTTTATGTTGCACACAGCAGAGTCTGTTAACAACAGAGCAAAGTGAAAGGAGTTGGTTACCCCTCTGAGAAGTAAGAGGTGTGCAGCCTGTCGCCTGCAGCTCTTCATCTAACAGCTCACTCCTTCAGGTCCCAGTACTTCCTGAAATATTTCAGACTGATCTGGTGCCAAAACATGACAGAAATGACTGTTGACTTGTTCAATATAAATTGTTAGTGGAATAATAGCAGTAAGTGCTGAGCTCACTGACAAAACACATTGCATGTCCTGTGACTGCTTCATAATAAAACTTAGCCTGTGTTTGACAGTTAAATGAGTTTAACATGCTGTTTGGTTCAGCTGTAATTTGTTGATGATTTGTCTGCATTCATAAATGAGTGAATAGTTAATAATGAAAGTATATATAATTGGGCTCAGTTTCCATCATGTTACGTCATTTGTAATCTGACGAGGTCAGGGCCAGCAACATTTACGTCTAACTCAGCAAGACTCAGGATTAGAAGTGTAAATTTTACAGTATTTCTTAACCTACAGTGGGCCATGTTAATGATCAATAATTGATTAATATTTAAAAACGGTGTGCTTTTGTCCACAGTACAAGCGGGACAGCTGCATGACAACAACTCACCGGAATTTTTACAACTTTATGCAACTTTACACTGCAGTGTTTATTAAAACAACTCCCCCAGCAGGCAGAGCAGGTGTCTACATTTTACTTCAGCAAGGAGGTCCAGTTTTTTCCTAATTCATGTAGCCCTTATAGGCGATTGACAAACACTCTCTTGTCCTCTGCTTTACTGGTTAATCACTAACACCCCTAGTTTGAACTGAATATTGTCCCATCGTTATAGGGTACAGCAGTCAGATACACACAGACAGATTAATTTTTCTGAATGCACACATTCTGCATATACAGCAACAAATCCATCAGTCAGCTGTAATTTTTTATGCACAAAATAATAGAAGCCCCAAAACGGATTTATTATAATTTAAATTTTTTGAACTAATGACACAAACACACGCACACTTAAACACACATTCATGTAAGATTACAGATAGAACTCTGAAAACAACCTTTTTTTTTCAGAGTACTGCAATGCGGTATGTCCATTTAGACATAGCTCTAAAAACCGCTGGACATTGGAAGGTAACAACTTCTCAGTTCCTTGACTACCTGAAGACCAAATACAAGTCTTTTATACCATATGTCTGATGAAATACATACTCTAGTAGTGCAAATATTAGCAATAAAGACACAGAACTTCAACTCCACATTCATTACTGAATACCTAATCCAGAAAGTTGAAACAAAACAAAGCAAACAGCAAGAAATGCCATTTTTTGCAGGCCTCCCTGGTGAAGCACATACACACACTAGTACACGCATAGACACAGCAAGCTCAATTATGTGCGCTGCCCCTGGCCATTTTCAGACAGGGTTATCCATTACGGCGTTTCTGCAGTGACCAGGCCTAATTACACTGCTGTGGAGAGCCCCTCTCCAACACAGCAGGTGGGAATGTATACGGACAAAGGCAAGGTGTGTGCATTGTGTGATTGTAGTCTGCAAATGACTCCACAGCCAGTGGTTGGTTTTGCCAAATTAACCAGCATACACAAGTACTTGTTCAAAATATTGTTTTGGGGCTCGCACACACACTGACAGGCATGCTTTGCTTGAAGCCAATCATGCTTGTTCCCGCCTGCCACTGATTCACATATTCTGCCTTTCATGTCCAACTAATGGGCTCTTGGTTATCTTTGAGGCCCTGCATGGTATTTACTGAGGGCTGCTGAGTTGGACAGCGTGATACCTGTGGGCAGTGTAAAATGAAACACACACACACACACACACACGCACACAAATATCATTGCGCTCAGCTTGATGTGGTAGAGCTGCATAACAGCAAATGTATTTTCTCAGTGCGACTGGTAATGGCTGGTTGCACGACAGATGTAGCTGTAGTCTGTTGTCCAATTCATTGCAGATATTGAACACACAGTAGTTAGCATTAGAGTCAGTGAACATTTAATGAATTATTAATTTATCAGCTATTTTACATTTACCCACAAAATCTGTTCCCGGAGTGCTCTTTTTGTCTGTCTAAAAACAGTGATAATTAAATTACAGTAATATAAAACATAATAGTAGTAGATTTTCTCATTTGGAAATTTGAAACCAATGCAATATTTGTAATTTTGCCGAATCATTAATAGATTTTCTGTTGAAACAAAATGTAAAATTCCAATTTCTTGTTACATTGCCAACTAGCTAATGTCTCAAGCCAAAACAGTCCCAAAAAGTTGCATGTTCATGTTTTTAGGTTTAATTTCGTTTGAGTAAATTCATTACATTTTGTCTACAATCTCCTTTAAGTTTATACAAGAGGTAAATAATAATAATAATTTGACAATTTGCAAATTTGGAAAATTCTTGTTGAGAGTTAGCCAAGTTAGCCTAGCTTAACTATAAAGGTAAGACATGGTAATTTGTGAATTTAACAATTTTACTTTTCTACTAGCTCTTTTCTCCTGCTGCTACTCTTTATGCTAAACTAAGATAGCTGCCACCTCTTAACCTCAACCTAGAGAGAAATTAGAATAAAATAAAACCTAGGTTTTCAGGTATACAGGGCCTCTATAGGACTGTGACATTTAGCCCCTCAAAGAATGAGCAGGAAAGCAGCTTAATGCCAAAGGGAGTCCCAGACATTTCACAGCAGAGACAGGCTGAGGATTCTGGCAGGACAGAAAGGCTGTGGATGAGGCTGTTCAGAGCTGTGCTCAACTGTCCCCCGGTAGATTTCTGTCTGCAAATGGAGAGGAACATTTTGGCCAGAGAGGATGCTGCTCGATATTGGAGCTGCATTGCCCCTAACATTACACACTATCAATGATGAGAACGTGCTGAATATCCAGCTCAATTACTACTAGAGAGATGCTTTAACCATGAAGCTGCTCGGTGCTGAAGCTATAACCCCAGCCAGGGGATTAGTGAAGAGAACGTGTTGCATATCAAATGACCTTTTGACTGGAGGGAGGCTTTGCTACAGATGATGGTTCTCAGCAGCACATTTAGACTCCTAGGACGGCTTCTTTTGTTTTCACTGCAATTCTTCAGCAGCAGCCATCTTGCCTTATTTCCAGTATATTTTCAGGATTTCAAAATGGAAGTATTTTGTATGAGAGAAATGTTTTTTACACACACACATATACACACAGTATCAATAAAACAGGACGTTGCATCCTAGACAGGTATCTCATATAGCGAGATGAATGCCATTACTAAAGCAAGAAACCCACTTAGAACAATTCAAAAAGTCTCCTCTCATTCACTGCAGCTACTGCTGCACTGCAGCTGTGCACCAGCACCACATACATGAAATCCAACAGAAGAATCGATGTCAACCAAATAAAATGGCATACATACTATACATAAAAGATGTAATATAATTCATTTTACTCACCCGAAGTTGAGAAACAATTTAGACTTCTCCTCATAGCACTCATAGTTGCTACCCTGAAAGTGGCCACCCCCTGTGCCCGGCTGGGTCAGGCTGGCTACCTCCGGGATTAGACGGCCTTTCCTCACGATATCCAGCTTTTCCTGGAAAGTCCGCTGTGAAAATGGTTTTCTAAGAAGATCTGTAACCAAATCAATAGCTCTAATGCAAAGTTACACTGTCAGAAGCACCGCAGCTGAGACAGACAAGCCATATAATGAAAAGAATACTCTATTGGGAATAATTTAATAAGATTAATGGGGAAATATTAAAATGTAAGTCAGTGTTTAGGCCAGCAGAGAAGCTTTGCTGTTCCTGACGGCCCACCACTGAATAAACGGCATGAAAAAAGGCCATAAAATGTAATTTGTGCCCTGTTGCTGCATCCTCCAACATAGTTTCTGTATGGCAGTCCCCCATATACTCTATTGACTGTTTCCAACCTATGGATCAGTTACACATGTCTTACCCTGGACAGGTCGCCAGTCTATCACTGGGCTAACACAGCGAGATAGACAACCACTCACACCTATGGGAGGAAGCCAAAGTACCCGTAGAGAAACCACGCAGACACATGCAAACTCCACACAGAAAGGCCCCAGATGGCCAATGGATTTGAACCCAGAACCTTCTTACTGAAGCATCAGTATTAACCGCCACACCACTGTGACGCCCGAGAAGGATTGTATGAAAGCAATTTAAGAAACTCCCATAGTTTACTAAAACGGGACCAAAGACAATGTCTTTAAAGTGACTTTGTGATGCACTGATACGTCAGCTCATCTGACTCATGGTGTGACTCTCAAATGTATGAACTGTGTACGACTCCTGGAGGTGTGTGCATATCAGAAAACGAATTTCTTTGTCAAGGTGGTGTATTTGGAGGCAGGTGGTGATCATTAAAAACCAAATTTTCTGTGGAGACATAATTTGCATCTTTGTATGTGCATGAGAGGTGTGGAACAGTATAGAGTCTGTAGAAAGTATATGGACTGATCATTGTTGTTTCTACGGCATGCTCATTCCTGATATATTGTAAACTAGAACTGAAGGGTAATTCCAGTGTGTTCTGGTGCATTTGGGTTTCATTTTAGTACTTTTTTTTTTATCACAATCTGTAATTTCTACTATCAACATTATTGTTTTGCATCTTGAGACACCAAAATTAGACAGAAAGGGCTACACATGCAGACATTTGAACAGGTTTAAAACAAACTAAACTAAATGATCAATCGCCGTTGTAAACATCCCACACAGTCCTATTTCCTGGTTCAGTCTCCTTCTACTTTTATTGCACATGCGTGCCCAGTTTTCCTTTGCAGAGAGCGTTACATCTGGTTAAATTATTGACTTGTTTAAAATCTTACCATTTGACTGCTTGTATTTTGTGACCCGACTTTGTTGATGTGATGTTGCACCATTCCCAGATCCTACTAGGTGTTGTGGTGGGTACAATAACAGATGGAAATGGTGGCAGAAAGTAGTAAAATATGTAAAAAGCTGTAAAAACATCCACTTTCAAGCTTGTGGTAGCTTTCTTTCATATCATACTGCCTTTTATGGTGGACAGGGTCATTGAACAGCAGACGCACCTCTAGAACATCTTGCCCATGTTGACCTAAGACCCAGATATGTTAATGTGAGCAAAAAAACAAGTGACTAAGTAGACACTGAATTGAGATTCCTTGATGAAGTTTAAAATGTACTTGTTGCTTGGACAAAGTACAGTTAATAGAACAAATTAATGGAACAGAGTAGGTTAGCATTTGCTTAAAATGCCTGATATGATTTTAATAGGAGAAGTAACAGCTAACTGGCATATCATTGCTGCTAATTATGAATAATTCCTGACATAGTGGAAAGAATAAAAATGTTTTATTACAAATGTTTTATTATTCAAAATGGTAAGGTCAAATACAGACAATCCCATGTTACTCAAGAAGAGAATACTTTAACGTCTAATTACATTTTAAACTGATTTAAACAGCAGCAAATGTTATTCCTGCTAGATCAAATGTCATTCTACTTGTAACGGTGAGCCCCTCATAAGCCACAATGTCTCTCTGTTGTCCTGAGCTGTACAATATGTCAAGCTCATTAGCTCAACCAAATTGTCGTTCCAGGAAGACAAACAGTGCAAATGAAATCTCCAAATGAAGCTTAGCATCACTGCTGCAAATAGATTACAGCTGAGGAGTTGTATTCCCAATGTCGGCTCTGATTAGTGCCGCAAAGACGCCCCTCGTTCTGTTTTTAGAGAGAGATATTTCAGTGTGACAGCTCAGCGTCTCGGAGGAGGCGTGATGTGTTGTGTCCCTATTAGATGTGACACTTTTCACGCCTGTTATTCTTTTTTAATCTGCTGTGTTAAAGTCATGCTCTCTCTTAGTTTTTTTTTTTTTTTTTGTCTTTTTTCTCAGTCTTTTTTGGCTTCTCTCACACTCCTCTTTTGTCTATTCCTTTTCCACCTTTCTGCACAAGTTAATGTGGCAGCCTGACAAGAAGATGAAAAGATGTGGTACCAATGTAGGCAGGGCAGACGCTCTCCCATTTCTGGCAATATGTGTTTTCCACCTCTGATTAATTGAATGTGATTTACATTAACATCCTAGGCAAGTTTTGAAAGTAGGCCAGGTGCCACTTTTTCCCCCTCAGCTACTTGTGCTGCTGTCAAGAGGCCTGAGGTGCTTTTTAAGTCAGTTATTTTTTCTTAATGCAATGTAATGAGAAGCTCTGAACTGAGATTGCATTATTTAAAAATGATGCTCCACTCTTCCCAGTCTGTATAACAAGTTTATCAAGTACATCTGGTTTAAAACAATTGTGTTAATCTAAATGTATTATTAGGTCACTATTATTTTTAGTGAGTCAGAATCCTAACAGTTCAGGCTATTACACATAGAAATGGAATGCAGTATTATTTATGTTCAGCTTTGCTCCCAGGACACTGATATACACTGCAATAAATTGTAGCTCTGACAAGCCTCGGTGTTTCATTCACATAGTCACAGACAGTCCTCTGTCCACCCACCTCAGTATATCACCTTGATTTTCTCATTTTTTTTATTGGACAACATGACACAGAGAACTCGTTGCTCCCTTTCTTTTTGCTTAAACGGATTTCTGATGAACAAAAAGAAACTTCGACGATCCGATCCCAAATTACGTGTGTGTAATGAAGTTTCTACTTTCCAAGAATAATAAAGCAGTGCGTGGACAGACGGCAGCCTCCTCTTCCACTTGAATAGGACCATGTCTGGTTACCTAGCAAGGAAGAGGTCTCAGACTGCTGAGTCAACCACACGTAGGTTGCTAGCTCAGAGGTTGTTGTTTCTGTTGCTGTAAAGAAGGAAAATGGTATTAGCAGTTGGTAATCCTATGGCTAGCTGTCTACATCCAGTAAATCCACCTCAGTTTCTTAAAATGGCTAACTAGGTGATCAGGGTCATCACTCTACCTCCGAATTCTATCTGTCCTGATCATCTACTTCACAGGAACTTTACTCTGACCACACTTACTCTTAAAACTCTTTGGCGCTAATCAGAGCCGACATTGGGAATACAACTCCTCAGCTGTAATCTATTTGCAGCAGTGATGCTAAGCTTCATTTGGAGATTTCATTTGCACTGTTTGTCTTCCTGGAACGACAATTTGGTTGAGCTAATGAGCTTGACATATTGTACAGCTCAGGACAACAGAGAGACATTGTGGCTTATGAGGGGCTCACCGTTACAAGTAGAATGACATTTGATCTAGCAGGAATAACATTTGCTGCTGTTTAAATCAGTTTAAAATGTAATTAGATGTTAAAGTATTCTCTTCTTCAGTAACATGGGATTGTCTGCTTTTGACCTTTCTTTTGAACATTCCTAATAACAAAACATTTGAAATAAAACATTTTATATTCTGTACAACAATAAAAACATCATTCATAATAAGCAGCGATAATATCCCAATACGCTGTTACTTCTCTTAAAAATCATATCTGGCCTTTCATATTCAACATTCAACATGTTTGGTTCCATTAACTGGACTTTGTCCAAACAACAAGTGCAATTTAAATTGTATCAACGAATCTCCACTCCCACTTAGTCACTTGTTTTGGTGCTTTTATTTGCATCCCTGGTCTTAGGTCAGTGAGGACAAAATGTACTAGAGGTGCATCTGCACTTTAGTGACAGACCCTATCTACCATGGAAGGCAATGTGATATGGAGGAAAGCTCCCACAAGCTTAAAAGTGGACCTTCTTCAATATTTACCTACTTTTTGCCACCATGTCCATCTATTATTGCACCCACCGTACCCACTAAAAAGAAGAAAGAGACTGAACTGGGACATTATTCTGTGATAGATGTTTCCAGTAGATCTGAAAACGATGATTTGAATGTTGAAGCATTTAGTTGACATGGGGGCTGATGTAAAATGGTAAATTCAGTCTTAGCTGCAGTATCTCCAACCTTTAATCTTGCAGCTGACAGCTTCAGTGCAGCCCTGTTTTATTTTGTTCCACCACATCTAAACTATAAATCCTAATAAAATGTTCAGTTTTCCAGTTTTGCAATGGTGGGATCTTTTTATTTACTGTAGTTCAGTAACAGTAGTTGGCGTTCTAACACAGCAAACCTTTCAGCTTGGACATTTGTGTTCAAAATAACAGAGAACAGTTGTATGTATGTTTATGTTTCTTGCCGTTTCTGATTTTAACCTCCACTTCTTAAGAGTTGCTGCGTTGCTCCCGAATACACATGGCATTTCTTTCGTGTTTATTGGGGGCTATAATGTGGAGGGGAAGGGGAGGAAATGGGATGGCATTTAGCAAAGGGCTTATTTGCTACCAGTATAATGAGCACATGATGCAGGGCTGTATAAGTCCAAATTAGTCCTAAGTTCTGTTTGGACAACTATAATGAGCTTAAGTTGAAGATCTACAAACCTTCCAGACTCGCAGCCTCAGCATCATTATGTTGAATCACTTTCTTCCACAGGATAAAAAGGGTCGAAACCATTGTATCACCCAAACGTATTTCTAAATATGCAGTAGTTATTGGGTAAATCTATGCTGAGAAAACTGAGATTAATCAAACTGTTTTATATGTAAAAAAAACAGTCTTTCTTTGTGGTTTTCTTTTTGTTCTGACTACATTAAAATACCTGAAAACAGTTGTTTTGTGTTCTTCATTTAAACTAATCTTAGATGAGCTTCGGTAACAAAACTAAGTTCAGTCTTAGCTGCGGTATCTCCAACCTTAAATCTTGCAGTTGACAGCTTCAGAGTGCAGCCCTGTTCTGTTTTGTTCCTCTACATCTAAACTATAAATCCTAATAAACTGTTCATTTTTCCAGTTTTGCAGCGGTAGGTAGGAATCTTTTTATTTACTGTAGTTCAGTGCTCTAACATAGCAAAACTTTCAGCTTCAGCATTTGTGTTTAAATTAACAGTGAGGGAAGAATTGTACATCCTCATCCAGTATGTGTATATTTATCCAAATCCTATGCTGTTTGTTGGCTTTCCTTATTGTCAGTTAGAGACGTTTGGAAATTTCTTCAGTCATCCAAATCCCTGGTTATTTGAATAACTAATGTGCTCATTCCTGCATTATGATTAACCAGAGATGTTAAACCCTACATGTTTGATTCTGCCTTTGTGGGCATTGGACACAGACATAAATTATGTTGTGATTGTGAGTATTAAATGTTTTCATCCCGTTGCTGTTAAGTATGGTGCAGTAAGATACTTTAGGTGACCACTGGACACACATAAGACTCTGTCAGGACTGGATTTTAACAGCATGCAGATAATGGGGGATTCTCTTTGCTCTTTGCAAACAGCTCCTTATGAACCCTGGCGTGGTTTCAATCAAACTGAGCAGATCATTAAAACATTCTCCATACCAGAAGAAGAGGTAAAGTCTCATCCTGACGTGATATCCAGGTCACACTCCTTAAATGTCCCACTTGCAATTACAGAAATTCAAACTTTAACTCTGGTTTCTGCTCTAAACATTTAGTTCTGGGACAACACACAATAGACATTGTCCCAGACATTAAGCTGGATACATTTAAATAAAAATAAATAAATAAATAAAAAAACTGAGATGTTAAACTCTCTTTTCTATACAGACAAAATATGTATCACTGTTTGGATCCTCCTTTATTGCTGTTATGAGCATGAAATACTCACATTTTCATGTTTTGTGAAAAACACTAAAGCCTGACAAATGAAAACTTATTATTAATAGTTAGTAATTGAGAGTGTTTTGAGTGAATACAGCTTGATTTTCCATGACTTCACGCTGAGTGGCGGAATAAATTACTCTGTACAGTATTCAAGGCAACGTAAGAGCATTCAAGCTGGATGAATGATTATCAAAACTGCTGGTTCTGATAGATCCAAATGATCACTGTTGCAGAACAGCTCAAACTTATGAAGTGTGGTTTCTGCAGACACAGCATGTTTTGGCCTAGTCTGCCACCTCGCGTAACTCAAATGACACTGAATGACAGTTGAGATGAGCATACATTTGTATATTAAAGGCAGATAAAACAGTGTACTCATAAGCCTAAAGGCGAATGCACAGCTCTGTGAATATGTGCCTGGGTAGGATTGACCTCCTACTTTGAGACAATAAATAAACTTCCAGGATACAGGATGTAAACTCACTGGGCCTTCCCATTTTGTGCCACACAGATTCTCAAGGATTTCTGACATGGCTGATTTCCTCTTCCGCCTCCATCTTGGGCAGTATAAAGTTCCCCTCATCCTCTCTGTGTCTCTGTGTTTGATTACATTCATTCTGTGATGAAGCTAAGCAGCAGTCTGTGCTGTAATCTGTGTAATTCATCAATGTCAGCCTTAATAGAGGCAAAGAGAAAAAGGAGTGTAAGGGAACCCTGTGGGTAAACCTCTTGTGACTGGCTGTACATCTGCTAATGTGTGTGTCTGTACATGTATATGTGCATATTGAACCTCCTCTGTTTTGCCTCATGTGATAAAGCCCATTTTGTGTCACCCCTGTGTGCAGGGAATACGTAACTTCGCCGTGTAGTGAGTTACGGAAAGCCAGTTTCTCTGCGTGGAATGGTGTGTGCGCTTCGTGCAACCAACAAGCCAGTTCACTCATTTATCCGTGCTGTCAGCTCGCCCCATGAGAGCCACGCCAGCACAACTGTAACCTGCAGGGAGGAAGAGGATGAGGAGGAGGAGGAAGAACGAGAGAATAGCAGGAAAAGAGGAGGAGGTAGAGGGGAAGGAGGAGGCGGTGATTTGGGTGGAAGGGAATTTCACCACTCCCTGCCAGACACTGCGAGGCTTGGTTCCAGCTGTCCTGTCTACCAACACGCCACCCGTACCATCCCCACCTCCACCCTCTCCTCCCCTTTTCCCTGTTGCTGCCCATATGCCTGCAGCATTGGACACAAAGGCTCTCCCAGCTCTGGCTTTAACAGCATGGAGATAATGGGAGTCTCCTCTTTTTTTGGCTCTTTGCAAACTGCTCCTGATAACTTCCTATGGTGTGCTTTGAGTAAAAGCGAGCAAAGCGCCAATCATTCACCCATCCAAAGAAAGACGTCTGTTTCATGCTCACAAATGCCCACTTTGTAATCTGCAGAATATAGATGTATACAAAATGTTACTTTGTTTGTCAAAAGCTGTTTCATTTGCAGCTCTAAACAGTTTGTTCGGGAAGAACACACTAAGATAAGGTAAAGATTGATAAATTTACATAAAAAAAATCTCAGCCTACATTTCTTAGTTAAGTCAATATTATAAAGTGCTGAAGTTTTAAGAGTTAACAATTCTGGAACAAATATATAATTTATTGTATATCCATACAATCGGTAGTGTATTTATGGGCTATGGAGTGTGAGGGGGCTGCACTTATTCTATCTGCCTGTTTCCTGACTGTGCATGTGTAAAAGTGCTGGACTGTGGCCAGGTTGGCACCGCTGACATCGCTGTCTGTAACTTGCTCCATTTGGTGGCTGCTCTAAACCAGACTGTGATCGATGAGCAGAGAACGGACTCGATGATTGCTGTGTAGAGCTGGATGAGCGGCTCATGTGGCAGGTGAAGGACATTTTCTGCTGGGCCTTTGTGATAATAGATTCAGTCAATGGTGGTCAGGCTGATGGTTGCCATGGCTGCAGGTCTGCAAACGTAATGCAACGCATCAGTTGTATTTTGTGTCAGTAGCTAATTAGCAAGTGTTAAACGAAGAGGGGGAACACAGCATGCAGATTTTATGCAGGTATAATGTTTACCGTCATTGTTATCGCCATCTTGATGTTAGCATTTTTCACAGTACCTCTAGATCCACTATTGGCATGACATTTGTAATGTTTCTTTTTCGAGGTGCAGAATTTGTACCTGGTAATTTCTTCACTTCTTTGTTTTCTTTATTTATCCATCATTTATTTATTTATGGATTTGCACAAATATGCATGTCCAACAAAACCAGCTTTCCAGTCACTATTAGACTGTTGCGCTTTCATTTGTGGTACAGTTAGGTGTATATATATTTGGATTCTGTAGCTCAGTTTTGTTATTGTCAAGTTACAATTAAACATGTATGCTTTGAATAGGGCCTCAAAGTGTAGACTCTCAGTTTTAATCTGAGGGTATTCACAAAAAAGGAAAGGTGTAGTAATTCTGGCAATTCTTATACACGGTCCCCTATTTTCAGGGACTCAGAACTTTAATATGACAATATAACAAAACAGTGTCCAAACAAACAGTATATGGACTTAAATTAAGTTTCTATTTAGTATTCACTCTGTTCTACATTCTAATGCAAGGGGAAATGTTTCCAGCATTTATTTATTACACACTGCAACCCATTCAAATTAAATAACAAAAAATACAAATTAAATAAACTTTTGGTCAAACACGTATGCATAACAGATTCTAAATTAAAATAATCGATTAATCATTCAGTCCTTGAACACATATCAATAATTTTAGCATTTCATGGATAGGTAGAATAATCAAGAAAATCTAAAAAAATAATTCAAAGGTTTAGATGCAATATGTGACCCAGTCTGTGTTGAATCATAATCTCTGTAATAAAAGTTTATTTTAAGTGATGGACTGACAGGATCTGTATGGGTATATAAAGGAAAGTTGGTGTATTTCTTCTGGACATAGATTGTGTAATTTAGAAAATGTCTCATTTGCCGCTGTCCCTCCTACACACCTGTCACTGTGGGTGTCAGCTTGTTTTCACAGAGGCAGGAGAGGCCAATAAAGGCTGAAACCGCTGTGCACTGTTGGTAGTGCTTTAGTTTTTATCCATTTTAGCTCCATGGTCTAGTGCAGTGATGCCAGGGTTACGGCCCGCGGGCCGGACCCGGCCCGACTGTACGTCACATCCGGCCCGCGGGTGATAATATATTTTTAAAAACTAAATTTTTTTTATTTTTTTATTTTAATCTTTTTTTTTTTATTATTTATTTATTTATTTATTTTTTTAATTTTCTTTGCACTTTTTCGCTCTCCATTCACGATTGACGCTTCCGAGGTCCCAGAGGCGATTCAAATGGAACTGATAGAACTGCGTGTTGCGCACGGTTGAAGGACAACTATGCATCTGTTGCAGTCAAATCATTTTATCAATCCTTGCCACCGCAGTACCCAAAGCTCACGGCCTTTGCAGGTAAAATACTTTGTATGTTTGGGACAACGTATTTATGTGAGCAGGAATTTTCCGTCATGAATATTAATAAATCGAAAGTGCGCAATCGCTTGACGCACGGACATCTGAATGATGTTATGAAAATTGCCACTGTCCAGAAGCTGTCCCCCGATATGGACAAGCTAGTGAAAGTTAAAAGGTGTCTGGCTTCAACGAGTAATATGTAGCTGAATATGTAGCTGAAGTAGGCTGGTCTCCTCATTTATAATGCAGTGTGATATGGGTGGGAGGGAATAGAAGTGGTTGGGGTTGACTGATAGCCTGTGTAGTGTGTGTGTGATTGGCAGAGTTAGTGTGCCTCATCTGTTGTTGAGCCAATTTAAGCTTAATGTTTTTAGATAGCTCATATTTGGCTATTTTTCTCAAGAACCTTTTTAAGAACCTTTTTATTTTACTAATTCATACTGGATCACATGGCACTTACTTTCTGTTACTCATTTAGGCCTACTTGGCCTGGCCTTCTTGTAATTGGCCTAATTATGCATTGACGTGTTTTCATGTACAAGCCTTCAATAAATATAATAAAAGTAATTGACAGTTTACACTTGTGTTATTTATAGGAAATGTGTTTTGTTGGCACCTAGTCTATTTTGTTGCATTTCTAATTTATAAATGTAGGCTACTTGCATGGATAGGAAAATGTTAAGTTTTCAGAGGGTAACTGTCTCCTGCTTTAGGCTATGTAATTGTGGGCCTCATTGTGAGGCTATTTTGGTGCCAATGCAATTTATTTTTTATGTGTAGGCCTTCATGAACAATTTCAAATAGCCTACCTATCCATGTGTTGAGTCAGTGTTTGGCCTTTTCAGTCGGAAAGTATAATCCGGCCCCCTGAGGTCTCACTTGAAAAAAATCTGGCCCCCTGTCCAATTTCACCCTGGCATCCCTGGTCTAGTGTATCTCCCGATATTTGTTAGTTGAATGCATGTTACTTTAGGAATCCAGAAGAAAGAAATCATCACATTTTCATGTTTGAACAAACTCCTGGAAGCGTGAAGCATTATCTGTATGTGCATGTGCCACTTTCTTTTACAAGTTTCTGATTGTTGGGTAAACTTAACTCTAAGGAAATGTATTAATTTCATTTCCTTATTCCTCATTCCCAATTTTTGACATAATGTGTTTAAATTAGTATAAATGTCTTGTTAATGAAGACCAGTTGAGTAATAGACTTAAACCCCTGGGATTGGTTTGGTTAAGCCATCTTTCCTCCCCCACAAACCAGCTCCCCCTTTGATCTGACTCAGGCCCAGCAGGGAAAGCTTACCTTTAGCTGTAAAGCTCGGGTGCTGGGTTTTAGCTTGTGCAGCTGTCGACTCCTATCTTTCTGCCTGTGTCGGGGCTGGAGAGGATACTCCAGGGTGCATTAGAGAGGGTAGGGAGATTAGATACAGAGTGCTGATATCACCCGTCTCGCTCCCTCTCTGCTACCGCTGCCTGGCCCAGGAGAATAGACCGTTGGAGGCAGCTTTTAAAGAGGCAGAGAAAGAGAGATGCTTCCTGTTGTGATTTCTGCAGGCCACTTTCTTTCATTTTGCCTCTGCTCATCCCTCTGACTCCATCATCTCCTCTGCTTTCTTCTTTGAAACTGGTCCTCTTTCCATGGCTGCATTGCTGCAGGGAATAAGCACGCTGCATACCAAAGAGAAGACAATGCTGTGCCTTACTTTATGAATAAAATGAAAAAAAGTGTTGCTTGGCTGCTTAGTATTCTGAGCACTGAGTATTTTGTTGTCGTATTGTTGAAAACATCGCTGCGTCTCTACGCTTTGCACAGCACTTTTCTGTGTCTGTTGGGAGCTGCTATAGATTCACCTTGGAGATGGCTTTATTGATTGCTCTGTCTCTCGGGGTGAGCTACACACACATCAGATTCATTGACTGATTGTGGGCGAGGTGTTTTAATTGCTGTGTTTTTGTACACTTTAATGGTGGAAACAGAGAAATTGAGCCTTTGGGGAGAAACAGATGTGTCAGGAGAAATACTGCAGCATACACAGCAAAGGAGAGGCTTAAAACAACTCGGCATGCAGACATGCATATATTTTAGTTATGTACATTGGGATCCGATTTTAATAATAAACCGCAGGGATAACAATATTGTGAAGGATGCTAATTAAGAAGGAGCCGGTATAGGTCATCAGTTTTAACATTGCATTATGAGTTATTTTTGTTGACACTTTGATGCTCAGGGAGCTTAGTTTTATATTCGTTTAGAAGAATGTTCAATTAATTAGTCAGCATCTTCGCCCACTATTAGATGGCTTGTTGTAAAATTAAATAATATAATAATAATAATAATAATAATAATAATAAAATAATAATAAATATCATGTTTGGTGTTGGATGCTTGTAGTGGTGGTTTGTATTATTATTATAGAGTCAATTTTAATAGAAGATAATAGGGCCTGGGTGGCTTCCTCTCATAGGAAGAACATAGGTTCACTAGAGATTCTAAATTGTCCGTAGGTGTGCATGTGTGTGTGAATGGTTGTCTGTCTCTCTGTGTTAGCCCTGTGATAGACTGGAGACCTGTCCAGGGTGTACCCCGCCTCTCGCCCAATGACAGCTGGAATAGGCTCCAGAGGCCTCACCTCTGTCAACCTTTTTTCTGATTAGTAATTGGTGTCACAAGATTCTCTGAAATCTCCTTGTCAATATTCCATTTTTGGTTTTAATTAAACCGTCTTCTGGGATAGGATCCAATCCTTCCAGCGGCCCTCTAGGGGACAAGCGGTTACAGAAAATGAATGAATGAATTAAACTGTGTTTTTTGTTTAACATGGTAAATCATACATCCCATCCAAGATCTAATGGTTTGGAGGATGAATACATTTGTTCTACATGCCCTTGGGAAAAATAATCTGTTGGATGAATGTATTGTTACATAAAGAAAAAGAATCTGGCAACCATACATATTTGACGTTGAGCTTTTTTCAGCCAACCAGCGAGTTTTTTATGCAGATGAAGACTCTATATAAATCTAGTTAGCGAATATTACAGGTCACATTTAGTTACGTAACAAAAGCTTGTATCATGACTAAACGAAAGGCCAAATATAAACAACTCCAGTATCTCTTAAATGACTCTTTATGCAAGCTGCGTGCTGTTTTCAAACCCTTACGAACACCAGGGAACGGCTCATAAACACAGTGGCATTTACACATGGCTGTTTAAACGTTCATATCATCCATCACTGTTTTATGGCTAGTTAGCTCAGCTCCTGCTGTACTGACCACACACACACCCCACAGGGCATTTTCACAGAGGCTTGTAAAAGTCATTACACACCTCACTGTGATGTGTCCTTTTAAATAATTCTTTAACTAATGTTAGCTGGTGTTGATACTGACACATTATATTTTTGAAGGTTATGTTTTATTGTAGTTTTATCACTGTATAGAACAACAGATGTGTTGGTATACAGTATGTTGGTTGTATTTCACCACTAAGAATCAAATTAAATCTAATATAGATTTTGTAGCCAGACTAAATTTTTATCAGAATCTGACTCTGGTAATTTCATTATGGGGTATCTCAGTCCTACAACCAATCAGAGCTGTTTTGTTGTAAATTAATTCAACCCAACGGCACTCAGATGTATAACTACAATAATGCTCTTCTGTGCATCACTGCTTAAATACCTGCTCATCAGTTCCCAGTGGAGTGAATCCAGACCAACGTTCAGCCACAAAAATGTATTTGTGGGTGGGGAAGTTTACTTCCAGGCTATAGATTTTCTGTATTTACCTAGAAAGTTCCCCTAGTCTTCACAGATTTGTCACTCAACAGATTCCTTCATCACATGGAAAGCCATGTTAAGATCACAACAACAGCGGGATGGGCAGAACCGAGACTTGCCTTTCCACAAGTGTTGTGGAGGCTGTGAAGTCGGCTTCAGATGGGAAAAAAGCTTCTTTTCTGTTTTGTATCTTTCAGTTTCCCAGTCCCCAAACTATTTTACATTTACTATGCCGTGGAAACACTTCATTTCATTTCCTTCTGTTGTTTGGACTACTGATGAAAGTTATGAAATATTGTAGACTTATGAATAGGCAATAGGCACAGCAAATTCCAACTGTGCCTTTCTGCATTGACTTTATATGTGGTTTCTCATTAGTGAATCTTCATGAAAGCTCTAACATGTTCAAAGAGACAAAACAATCTTGTGAATTCTGCTTGCTCAGACTGGTTTGTCTTTGGGTTTTGCTCAAGCTTAAGGCTGGCGGCAGGTTCTCTGTGTAACTGATGGCAGCTGTTTACCACCGAACTGTTTAGAAGCTCATTATTAGAGCGTGAAGCTTGTTATGAGGCCATGTGAGAGACTCGTTACTCACTAATTATTTCTGAGTAGCTGCCTGGCAAGTCTGGATGGAAATAAAAAGAGAGAAGCAGAGAGACGGAAGGTCTCTCAGCTTGGGGGATGGGTGTGCTGTTGCAGAGAGAGAGAGAGAGGGTTCAATGACAGTCTTACTGTGTGGCTTAGCCCACTGGGAGCACCAATTCCTAGAGTGTTTGAATATGTGTTCAGTTTTTGTCTATATGGTCCATTATTGAGCAAGAACAGTGCACCCACAAAACCGCATAATGGTCTCTATGTAATTCTGCGGGAGGCCTAGGATTATATTGCGGTAGCTTTTGGACCAATTATAAGATTTTTTTTTTTATTGCGATAGACCCTTTATGCCCTTGTTCAAAAATCCCAATTTATCCTCTGAAACCTTGAGTTTGACTTTTTGACAGTCCACACGTGTTTGGACAGGACTCATCTTGTTAACTGAATTAATTATTAATAAATTCATTTCCAGCATATATTTGGTAAGTCAACTGATAGGCTGCCGTATTATTCCAATTGCATTGCATTTTTAGATTACTTCTTTTTTTTTCGCCGCCACAAGCTGAAAACACGTGTAATATTTGCTTTGCTTTTAGCTCTGTTTTGGTCCCTACCAGCTTCTGAGCGACATTGCTAGTTATTCAGCTAACTTTGTCCATTGTTTAGTTCTGGACAAGTAGCATGCTTTTTCATGTTTGTCTCTATTAAAGTAACCACACAGGCTCACCCAGGGCCCACTCAAGAACCAGGGTGGACTGGGAATTATCAATCCACTTGACAAGGATGTACTAAACCACAAAGATTTTTCCAATATTTTTTTTTCACTCTCCATCATTAGAAGTCTCTTGATGTTTAAGTAGATTAGTAAAGATACCCTCAGGAACACCAACTTTTGCTGCTGCGTCTTATTGGTTTACGTTTGTCAGTTTGTCCAAAAAGCGTTTAAAAAGGCAACTGGACTTGGAGTTTATTTTATTTTTATTTTTTTTTTGAGAAGATGTTACACCACTCATCCGAGTAGCTTCTTCAGTTCTAGGGGACTGGTGGGAAGTTTGAGGTTTAAATAAGAAACTGTGGGTTCCACTCTCAAGGTGTGAATGGGGTTGAAACTTCTTGGAGACAGAAGTTAAAACTGTATTGAAAATTGATGTATTAGAAATGAATGTATTGTAAATTGCAGATTTGTCAGTTTGTCATAAAATTTCCAGAGACTGTTGACTTTCTTTTTCCCACCATGATTTTGCATGCAGCACCTAAGTCGGGCTCAGGTATAGCCAACTAGAAGTAGATGGGTTACAACTAGGAAAAGTATCATGGCAGGAAGGTTTAACACATTTTTTCCCCGTATGTTGTCATGCATAAAAAGAGCCAAACTGAAAACAGCAGTGAAATATAATAAGCTAATTATTTAACTAGCATGTGTGTAGGAATGATTTTGTAAGTGATTTAAAAGGCTTAGTAGAAGTAATTAAATTATAGAGTAGTGTAATAATTATCTCCGGTTTTGCAACAGTGACAAACCACATTCACAGTAACCATTTGATCCAACATAAAAGCATTGATTAAACCAGCACACATCTTTGTTGCTATGTTGATGCAGTCCATGAAAATACATTAAAAGAGAGAAAAATCTTTAAAATGTATTTCACTGCTGGTGATATTTTGTACGCTGTGTCTAAATATCACACTAAATTGCTTTTAATGTTTAGCTCAGTTTATTGTGTTTTTGATGTTATATTTCACATTGTTTTGCTAATTTGATGTCCTTTTTATGTAAAGTGTCTTTGAGTATCTTGAAAAGCGCTTTTAAATAAAATGTATTATTATTATATACACTATGGCAGCACTCATAAACCATACATGCAGGAAGCTGTGTGTTATTGTCCTGAGAGTGTCTCCATTTCAAGACTGTTGATGTTGCAACCTATAGTCTGGCTGTCACAATAATGTTAGCTCTCTAAATGTCACTTCGTCCTCTGCCTCAGTATTCATATTCTGTTACTAGCTTTTGCTCGTTCTCTTATATTCCACTTGGCACTTTCCTCATATTTTCTCATATTAATTTTTTTTCATAGCTTTACTTTATATCTCGTGCATTTTATTTTGCTGGTACAGCCCTTTAAAGCGACTGGTTAATCTTCACAATGTATATACAGCACGCTATAAGTGGACGTTAATGTATGCCAGTGTTTGTCTGCAAAACTAATGTATCTATTGGGCATCAGCAAAGGTTCATTCATCTTTTCCCCCTTTCAGTATTGCCAGCAGTTGAGAAACATATTAATAAACCTATTGCAGATTTAAACTGTCACAACAGCAGAAAATATGGTGGAGATAAAAATACAACAAACAGAAATACAACAGATAAACAGATTAATAGACCATCTGTATTGACAGTTTTACAGACTGCACCGTAGGTGGGCGTGCATGTGTGCATTGTGGGTATCGAAGTGACCACAAGCAATTATTGCGGATATTTTTACCCCATTATCAACCATCGTCGCTGGCTCCTGGAGTTGATCATTTATAACTGACTTGAAGGTGGTCGTGCCTCTCACTGTTCCAGGCGCCGCACAGCCTGCAAGTTTTTTTATGCATAGCACAGAACACAAGACAGAAATAGCCTCAACTCAAGTCTTGAATTTCTTATTGTTCGAAACGGAGGCTCTGAGCCAGACAAGTGATGCAGCCCTACAGGGCGAAACCAGGCCTCTGCAGGAGGAGAAACCAGATCCATGTGGCTGTAATGTTCCTAATGGCATGGAAAGAGATCTGAGAGCTGATATAACACTAACTAGATCTGCTGTTGATGGAAAAGATTTATGTTATCCTAACAAATTCAGGCCATATCCCACTGATTGAACTAAATCAAAGTGTATGACAAGCTAGTGGCAATATTGGTATTTTCAGTACATTGTTATTCATATATTGTTCACACACTCTTGAACTGAGCCTCTTCACTTGCCTGCTGTTGCTCTCAGACATGTTTGTTGAGACGAGAGATGCTTAAAGCACATTCATCTCCAACTGCTTTGTAATACAAGGGCTTAGTTGTTATTCTGAACTCTTTGCTCTCATCGTGTTTTTGTGAGGGAATAATTGTTGAGCGATGATGTGCTAATAATTTCTTGTGCAGAGGTGGCACCTTTGTTGTGTTGAATTCCAGAAAAAAAAGGACTCGTCCTTGGTGTTCTGGCTGAACTCTCTGGCTCAGGAAGCCATGTTCTCCTTTTAACCTTTTTCATTTGATTAAGAGGGAAAACAGTGTTTGACCTGCGCTGCGGGGAGACTGGCCGGCAGCTGGGAGTTGGGCCAAAACAGCAGGAAACTGAGCTCAAGTAGAGGAGCTGGCAGAGACAAGGATGGTGAAGGTCCACTCATAGGATATGCAATACATGTGTGCATATGCATATACATAAAAATAGTCATTGTGAGTCTTCGCGTAGATCCACAGAAACATACACACGCAGAAACAAATGATATAATTGTATGTGCATTCAAAACGTCAAACAATCATATGCATACATCTACTATTGTATGGCTCACTTACTGCACACAGCAATATTATGTTGTGGCCACAAGAACAAACTGAACTACAAACATCACACACATTAAGCCAGAATATACATGTCTAAACTGCCTTTTTGAACAATAAATTGAATGATTTGCATTAACATTACATTACATCAATTGATGTTCTTAAAGTGACAAAACTGCAGAGTATTGAGACTAATTTCTGTAGCTCTTCCAGACTCGTTGTCTTTTTAAGCTCAGTGTTTAGGATTTAAGTCTTTGCGAGGTTGTCGCTGAAAAAGTTCAGACAAACGTGTTCTACACTACACTACACATACACAAATTGCAGAAAGACCAGGAGTTCTGTGAAACGAAGCCAGGACTAAAAAGAGAATATTCTTGTATATTAAGTGAATAAAAACACAACACAAGTGAATGTATTCCTTGAAATTTGTATTGTTTGTGAATGTCTATTTGAACACCAGCTACTTTTGGGCCAACTTAGGTTGTTTTCTTGAAACCATTTGTGTAGAATCGTTGCCTTTCATTGCCATTTAATAATCACTGTGTGAAAATGTCACAGGTGACCTCCAGTGGATTCCTTTTTTCACCTTGTGTAGGCATCAGTGCAACAAGGTGAAAAAAAGGAATCCATTGGGGTTGGGGTTGAGTCGGTGAGCTGTAACATCACTGTTGGGTGTGGTTACAAAGAGGTCCTCCATCTTTCATCTACTGTGTTTGGTGTTAATGTTACCTTATTTGGGAAGGCAGCAAAAAACATGCTTTTCTGGTTTAATTTCAAATGTCAAGTCACTTTAAAGTTGACATGTGATCCTTTTTTCATATTACTGACTTAACTATATTACTATGACTATTTTTGTAATTGTGAAATTGTGAGTTGCTGGTGCATTAACTGCAAAAAAAAAAAAAGTCTTATTTATGTGCTATATACAAGCTGTATTACTGAAAACTCCAGAGTACACCATAGTTTCCATGTAATACAACTCACCATGCTATAGTTTCTTTGTGAACTTATAGCAGAAATTTCTGAAACCTTATGTTTAGTCTAATAGATTTAATGACATTGTGTTAAAACAGCGGTACACACAGAACCAGTCTTTTAAGTTTGTAAGCTGCAGCTTTGATTGCATCCTCTGTCCTGGAGTGTCCTTGAAAAAGATTAAACTCCAGCCAGCTCCCAAGCTGCTGTTCTTGCTATGCCTGACCCATGACCTCCCTGTGGAGGAAGTATATTCCCTCTACTACATACGGTCCTGTGCAAAATTTTAGGCACTTCAGATGTTGAGATCAAGCAAAATGCCATCAGGGAGCCGTCTTACCAGTCCTACGTTCATTCTGCAGCATGACAGCAAGACAGACGAAAATTCTCTTAGAGCTGTAAAGGGCGATTTTCAGCATATGGGAAGAAGAAGACGCCTCAGTCATCTGGCTTCACTGTCCTCTTCAAATGCACACAAAGGCCGTTGTTAAAATCTTAGCTTTCTACAAACACCATAGATTTTTTAATTTTTGAGTGAAGCAGCAACTATAACTTTATAATAACTTTGGAAACATTTGTATTTGTATAGAAAACATATCCATTAGGGAAAATTAGCTTAATGAGTGTTATAATACAAAAATAATTCAATTTAGCAGAGGTGTAATTGAACAACAGAGCAATATCAATCCTTTTCTATCTCAGAGTGTAACAGAAGATCCACATATATCAGTCTAATTATGGTTATAATAGGTAGTGAATCATATCGCACTGTACCTACTTCCTCAGCTGTTATGAAGCCATTTCATGAAGCTGAAAAGCTCTTGAGAGTACTATATGCAGCCCAGTGCACCACCACCAGCCATCTCACACACTGAACAACATTGACATTCAGAGGCTGATGCCGCTGGCTGCCCAATCATGATGGATTCAGATCGAGAGCAGAAAAGGCACGGAGAGGCTCAGTGTTGCCAGAGCCCTTATGTATTAAAAAAACTGACTGTTGCAGCAGTGCATTGTTGCGCTGAAAGGGCTGAGTCTGGGTTATACAAGCCCGCAGGCAAAATGCATGGAAGCAAATGCATGACAGTTCTCTCAATATCCTTGTTAGGCAACTGTGAAATTACATGTGAGCGCTGGCAAAGTGATATATAGGATTTTTTTTGAAGTATGAAAGGGCAGAGGGGGAGAAGCTAAAAAGTTATATGTGTACAGTGGTAGCTCTCAGAGGTCCTCCATCTTTCATCTACTGTGTTTGGTGTTAATGTTACCTTAAATACTGTAAAGGGAAGTAAACCCAGGTACATTTTCAACTTATCTCCCCTTATCTGGTTGCAAATCATTGCAACATTAGAGCAATCAGTCAATTTACTATGCATTTGTGCATATTTGTTAAGAGCATTTAATTTATGCCATATAAACGGATTTGATGTGTTTACCCTACAATTCTGCAACCATTATAACATGATGGAGTTCAGTGGTTGTATTCCCTAAAGTTGGGCACACTTTCATTATTTATTTATTTATTTTTTTGCATACTTTTGTAGGATTGGTTTTATTTTATGAAGTTACTGAACTACTCAGGAATGTGTTAAACTGTTACAAAACAGTTACAAAATGTTTAAAAAATGTTGTGTAGTGGATTACAGTTTCAACTCAGTACTTACTGTAATGTAATGAATTCCAGTGACACGTCGTCACTGTGTTCACTGTAGCCGAGATGGTGGCACGCACAGACTTCAGTTTTTCTTGTGTGTATAATGTTCTGTGATGCTGAGAGTCATCAAACATCATTTCATTGCATGCCTACGATGACAACTGTCTTACCAGCTGGACTCACTGCAGTCAGTGGGTCTGCTAGCTAAGGTACTGTATTTAGCTAACCACTAGTTAAGGTACTTAGCCTATTTGGAAAAACAGAGAAAAAATGATGTGCGAAGTACAGCAATCGTTTTTTACCTAACCCAGGTAATAAAGTGGCAAGAGTTTCTGGACCAACACTTTTTTAGAGCATGGAATGAAGACCAGTTTCCTTTCTTTGGAAAACCCCAACTGTAACTTATAACAATACTATGGGGATGTTGGTTAGACTGGGCTAAACAAACACTTAATTACTTACTACAAATTGATCTGAAAATACCACTATAGACTGTATAAATATAGACAACGTGTCCCCACTTCCTGGGACTGGCCAAATTGATGCTATTGTCCCAGGTATATGGGCAGTTCCATCAGAGCCAGAGTCTGTGCAGTACGATCTGAGAGTGGAGCCACATCTTAGTGTTTTAGTTTGGCCCAAGTCCCATCCACTAACATGGAGGAGGTGGAGCTTATGACCTATTCTGCAGCCAGACACCAGGGGGAGCTCTATTTTTTTTTTTTTCCAGTTTTGTATATGCAATGTATAGAAACATATCAATATACCAACAGTATAGAGACATAACAAAAGGCAAGGCATGAAGGATAAACCTCTTTACCCTATAACATCCCATCCTCATCAAGAAAAAAAAAAAGTCAGTGTGCAAGGTCAATATATTAAGTACTTGGTGTAAGAGATGTACCAATATGGTCTAAATATGGCTGCCAAATTTTCAAAGTTGTTCAGGGTCCACTGGGACATTAACTCCTGTGATCCTAGTTAAAGTGGAGCAGATATCATGCCAGAAAGCCAAGTACAATGCAGAAAGGAACCAACATCAGTATCACATTTGAAGTACAGTTCTGACAGGTCAGATTTTTCTGGGGTAAGGTATAATTAATGTAGAAAATTATAGTTACTTTGGCTTCACTTTTGAGGAGCAGTTCAGCCGTCCATCTTTATACTGTCAATGGAAAATACTTGCTAACTAACTAACTAATGCAACTATCCATAAAACAACAGAAGGCTACAATAACATCTCCACATGCAAAAAGACTATCTGATGTTATGAACGTTTTTTGAAATGCAACAGGGCTTACAAACATAATTTACAGAATTTACTGACTGAATCCTAACACTCTATTCATTTAAGTCTTATCTAGAATGCTTTGGTCAGAAACGTCATCTGCTTCATGGAGCAGAGTCTAACCAGTCCAATACAGAAAAAAATCTACTATATGTCCACAATGGAGCTTCTACTTCCTTTAAATAGGGTCCTTAAAAGTTTGTCACATGTTTGGTGACATTTCCTGAAATGGCAAGGCGGAGTTTCTTTGTAATTTTACAATACTAGTGCAGTGCCCGTCGGAAGTATGTATTCCTATAGTGGGAGCCTACAGGTGCTGTGTATGAGGATTAGTGGAAATATTAGAGCGGAGAAAACCTATTTTACCGATATATTTTACATTTCTTATCCAAACAACGTCAAACTTAGCAGTGCACATCTTCGTGCCCGTAGCGAGACACCTGCCCAGTTTCAAATCAATCGGGCCAACGGTTCGCGAGATATGCGTGCCACAGACAGACAGACGGACAGACACACACACACACACAGACGCTTCTTGATTTATAGATAGATGTTTGAGTGGATATGGACATGGATGATCCCAGTCCTAATTTGTTATCTTGCCAAACTGTTAGTCTTGGAGGCCTCTAAACATTTTGTGTACACAACTTCCCATTCCTGAAGTGTTGGCATTATGAAAAGTGTCATGTAGGTAGATCTCGCTGTGTGCTGTATGTGTAAATAAGCTATTTATTTATTTATTTATTTTTTATCATGGCTGTAATTAGTACTTTACATTTCTCAAAGAAACAAACAAAAACAGTTACCCCTGCAGCTTTCTCCGACCACTGCTATCTGCTACCTCACACTCTGTCTTCCACCTTCCTCCTCTGCTACTGCGGGGTCCCTCCCAACACACACGTTCTCATATTAATTCATTGTTTTTTATTCTTCCAATGTATTAGCCTCACACAAACACAAAGAGCCTCGCTCTCATAAAGCCACTCTCATTAATTCAGTCTCTGCTGATGATTTAGTTTTGCAAGCATTGCACAAACATAGTCCCTTTTTTTCTCATTTCAATATCTCCATCCGTCTCCCCATCCTCTTGGTAAATGGACTGACACAGAGACTGACTTGGCTGCTGTAGTGGAGCTTCGGTGCTCTGACTTGCAACAATGGCCGAAAACCCTTCCACTGTTTATCTTGTAGATATGATAATGCTTCAGGGTGAGTAGAACCTACTCATCTCAGCCTTTTATGGCCTCAACAATGACAGTGGGATATTAGAGATGGCTATTGCCAAGAGATACAGCATTAGAGAGCCACACGTTTCAGTCACTCACACAAGAATGAATGGAATAGAGAGTAGTAAGTAGTAAAAGATAATTACATTTAACATGATTATATGTGAGATTTTCCTCTAATTTGTCTCCATTTTTACTGTAAAATATCAAATAAGTGTAGCAATTATTAAAGATGAAGAAAGAGACAGACTGAGAAATAGTACATTACATTATCAGATTTGTGGAGTTTGTAAATTGCTGGATCATCTTTCCTACATTATAATAGACTGCTGATGACTATCACATTTCCCAGTTGTCTCCTAATGTTGGAAGCATTAGGCCAAAAAAAAAAAAAGTGCATGGATTTTGCGTTGTGGGCTTCACAGCTAAGTGGGAAAAGACATATTATCATTGCCGAAAGCGGCTTCAGAGGCTCTATCTCTTACACGGCAGTTTTTATGTCTCAGCTTTGAATATTATCTAACATAGAGGGGCTGTGGGCATTGTTGCCGGCCGTGGTTGTGTAATGTCAAATCAATACCCAGTGCGTTTCGGGTTTCACAAATGAAAAATACAAGCAGATTTGATCAATGTACAAGAGGGATGTATGACTTGAGGCTTGTACTGCTCTCGTAATACAAGACAGATCCATAGCATAGCGTCACTGCTTGAACAGGCAAGATTAATCCATGAACCCAGATGAAAATCGGCACTTAGTTGGCAAAGCTTTGACTCAGTCTTATTGACTGAATAAGCCAGACAAATCTATGAGGAAGGGGGCATTTGGCAAAGGTTAAGAAATCTTAAAGTTTGCAGAGGGCCTTGTACTTGCTTTTCAATAGCTCGGGCAGTTCACAGAAGTGTCACACGTCTGGGAAAAGCTCAGAGGGACGTAAAGACTACAATAACATCAAATACTAGATTTAACATTCCTGAACCAGGAACCAGGGATGTGGCACTGACTCCAGAGCCCTACATTTGTGTTACAGGAGTTCCCAAGAGTGAAAATACTTCTGAACTATGTTGTTTCAAGGGGAATTTCCCCACAACACTGTTGCAGTCACAGTGTTGAAAGCAATTAGCTGAGATGTGAGCCAGTAATTACCTTTCATTAAAAAAGCAGATAGTCAATTTCATGAGTTCATATTAGGATTGGGCCTCTGTTCTCTGTGAAAGCTGGAATAGTGTTTGATTTGCCTTCCACAGTTCTATTCATTCAAGTTCAACATGTGAAAACAAACTGGACCTATTGTGTGGTCTTTGAAGAGATCATATGAAAGACAAGAAGTGAGGGGTACATATTTACAAGGGTGTAGACAAAACAGGAATTAATTTGATCTAAGAGGCAGAAGTTATTTTAAATACTGTTTAATAGCACAGATTTAATAATATTAATGTATAAGTTACAAATATATTTTAAAAGTACAAAAGTTAACATGAATTGAATTGAGAAGATTGAAATTAGTACAGATTTTTAAACTTGTTTTATGTCTCTGATTTCCTGCTTTCTTCTTAATGCAGCTCCTTGTCTTCATTCATCCTCTAGTTGCTTAATCACCAGTTTGTTTAGTATTTATCTATAGGCACTGTTGGGGCTGGAGCCTATCCCAGCTGTCATGGGCGTGAGGCGGGGTACACCCTGGACAGGTCTCCAGTCTATCACAGGGCTAACACAGAGAGACAGACAACCATTCACACTCACATAGAATCATCAATGAACCTAAGCAGCATGTCTTTGGACAGTGGGAGGAAGCTGGAGAGAACCCACACAGACACAGAGAAAACATGCAAACTCCCCACAGAAAGGTCCAGTCGGCCCATGGACTCGAACCCGGAACTGTCATAAAAAGCCAACGTACTTTAATTATGTAAATTTATTTCACATTTCTTAACTGTAACACACAGACTCTTATGTCTCTCCCCCTCTCTCTCAGTTTCTTCCACACAGATTCTCACTCTCTGCTTCCTCACTTTATCAGTCTCATCATCATAGAAACTTATCACGAAGCTTTAGCATCATGAAAAGGGAACAAAGAAAGAACTCACCTTTTTTCCTCCGTGATTTATATCTTTACTCTTTGGGCTGTTGTAATATTGTTTCAGTGAATCATTACAAACATCCAGTCCCTGATTAATCAACTATTGCTAAACTGAATTACAAAATGATTTAACGGCTTTATGACACATTACTATGTCTTTATCACTGTTTCCTTGTTCTATTTAAGCACTGTGAAACACTTTTAGATATGCTATCATTCATAACAATTCTGGTGCAAGCTCCATAGGACATCATCCTAAGGTTTGCCCTGAAAACCAGCCACAGGAAGTCATTTGTTAACCAAATGTTTGGTTCTGTTGTCTTCCCAGCCATGTTTACAGACGTGCCTCATGATATGACTGCCCAGAGAGGTCAGGATGTGGAGATGGCCTGCTCCTTCAGAGGGGCGGGAACACCCTCCTATTCACTGGAGATCCAGTGGTGGTACATCAGGAACCATCTCGACTGGACGGACAGGCAGCCCTGGACAACTAATGAGGTTGGTTCATAATGGGAGCTCTGTCTTATAAAGAAGTCTTTTACAACATTTGGGAATAAATCTCAAACATAATATTTATAGTCCTCAATATATTTATAATGGTTTTATAGTTTTTATAGTCTGTGGTTCTCGTCAGTCATAATACTATTGTACTCAAAAGGTTAACTTCTAAGATTTCAGGTATTTTGTCCTTTCTGTTGTCACTTAAAAATAATTTAGTTTGCGTTATCTTTTACAACCTTGATGACTGTTTGACTGCTTATGTTTCTTATCGTTTGGTGTCTGTAAAGATTTTCAATCATGTAAAATTTGGGTTTTAGCTTAAGGATAAATAGATATAGAGTTGCCCCAAGAAATCTACACGCTTAGATAAAAAAATAAAAAAAAATAAAGAAGACAAAAAATAACACAACAGAACGTAGACTCAAGTTGGAATAATGCAAAAATGTGAGGCTTGTTGTAGTCTTTAAAGCAGCATTGATTCATTCTTTGACCATTAGGGGGCAGAAAATCATTAAAACATGCACACATACAACAATACCATTGCCACTGTCTCTAAGTGGATTGCTTTCCTATCTGCCATTCAGACAGCAACATTAGCATTGATTTAGTGTCAGATTTCATACTAGTGGACAAATTTCAGTGCTAAATGTTGCTTTAAATGTTCATGATTCACTGTAGATGAAAGGCAGTAAATGTATATAAACAAAAGAAACCAAAAAACTATAGTGTTTTGTAATTTGAACATTATGAAACAGACTTGTCTGATGCAGCTATAAAATAGAAATTGTTATCAACCCAAAGAAACAAGAATACAAGCAACCTTAAAAGTTGTAACTGTTGTTGGATGAAAAATATTACATGTCTGGATTGAGAGTAAGAACACAGTATGTTCAGTCATGTGTGCACTGCAGATACATGTATTTTCCATTTCATGTTCATAATACTGTATAAAATAAATAAATAAATGCGTTAAGATTAAATTGTTCCCCTCATGTTTGTTATTTTCCCTAGGTGGCTCCTGAGGAAGAGATGCCGAAGGATGCTACAAAGATAAGTGTGAGTTGAGCACTGTCTGCTGTTAATTTCCCACAAAGGCCCTCATGTTTGCACTGGTGTTACATGATGAGATGAGGCACGAAATGCATATGATTGCATTTAAATTTCTTGTTCTGAATGATCCACAGATGTTGTGCTTATGGCGTACTTCACGCGAGGATCTGATTTTCACTGGGTGCTGTTCTCAGTGCAGTGAATGTTCCAGACGACAAAATAACACATTCACTTCATCTTCAATGGGTTTATAGAAATCACAGTGTCAGCCAAAGTGCAGGCAGTGCTGGTGCTCGTGGGTGGTTAAGTATCCACCTCATGGGGGCATGACCCGCAGTGCCTCTTCTTCAGATTCTAATAAACGCCCCTGCATCTTTATGGCTACAACACCGAATCCCAATAATAAACAGTAAAAGGGACATACTGGGAAGTCAGCAGAACGTTTTATATCTCCTCTGCTGTTCATAGACGTTTGAGGTACTCACCCAGGACCAAATAGTGACTCAAAATTTGGACGTTTTCCCTCTAATTAACTGCAGGAGTGTAGGAACTATTGCACATTACATATTCCCTTGTCTGAATCTCTCCACACTGACTTTATAATTGCAGAAATTAGCGACAAATGCTACTTTTGAAACATAAACTTAATGTATTTCAGAGCATTAGCTTGTGTGGAAAAGATTAATAACCATTTGCTTTTTTATTGGGAGAAACATGCACACACGAAAACATGAAGCATCTCTCCCTTCTCCCAACAGGCTAGCTGCTGCTTATTCCCTGTAATGAAAGCACCAGCTGTGGTTTGGGTGACTGAATGCGTGTATGTGTGTGTTTGTGTGGGTGGAGCCACACACTGCAGGCTGTACAGCTGGAAAATCATTATGAGCACTCTGTATATAATGGATACTGGCTCACTTCCACATAGTCAAACATGCCAAATGCTCACATACTGTATGCAGACATAAACTAGCAAATAGCACGTTCACCAGTATTAAGTGTTAAACTTTTACATACAGTAAAGCCTCACATGCACAGAAATGCAGGGGCACACATACACACACAATCCAACATCTAATGGCATCATAAGGAGGAAGGTGGGTGATAAATTAAGTTGTATTTATATCTATATATATATATATATATATATATATATATATCTATCCTGGTGCGTCACATCTGATGATGTCCCCAGACTCATCATCGCAACAGACTCTGTGAACTCACGAAGCTTTTACATTCAAGATGTACTCTCTTCATACTTTCAAGGCCACAAATAGAATTTGTTAGGCAGCACCTTTGACTGAGGATGTGTGAGTGGGAGCGATTGGCTATGAGGAGGTGTGGAGTGAACCCAGACCACACTGCAAAATTGATTTCAGCACTACATTACGCTGCAGTTCTCATGTTCTTTCTTTGTGCTTCTATCACTTATTGCATCTATGTAAATGTATGCCAAGCTAATTTCCCTTTTAAATACAGCAAATCCTAATTTATGACAGAAAACCATAGACCTTTTATACATCTGTACTTAAACAGATAATCACAGTGAGATTTCACATGCAGAGATATCTTGTTTGACTGAATTTACACAAAAGACGGATGCTGTCAAAGTAATAATTTGACTGTCTGAAATAATACACTTATTGATTCTTAGATGAGATGATCATTTTTACAGTCATGACTGTAATGTTGGATTTTTACACTGGGAAAATGTGACACAATTATGTCATGGTAATGGCAATTCATGTTGTTAATAATAAAAAGTCAATATTTAGCTGGAGCCAGTAGAAAATTAGCTTCACATAAAGAACTAGAGGAAGGTGGAAAGAGCTAACAAGTAAAAAGTCTACACCTCTATACATGTAGCTCACAAATTAACAGATGGCCTTTATACAAATTGTTCAAAAGTAAAAATTACAAGTTTTACTAAGGGTTATGTACACTATCACTGCACAGGGAACAGTGAGTCTTTTGTTTGTCTGGCTAAGCTACAGCAACACAGAGAATACAGGAGTTGGCATTTCTGTGCTTCTCTTTTTGCACGGATTAAGTTAGTAAGATATGACATGTAAATTAGTGAGCCACGAAGGTGCAGTAAGGGGCCTTCTTTTCTTAATATGCAAATCAAAGCTAATTGTCTCTTAGTTATGATTCATACATAGTGTAAGTAACAGACAGACTTGAGAGTGAAACTGATCTTCTCATGAATGTGGAAAAAACAAATCCCAGAATGTTCAAAGTGTAGACCGTTTGCTTCAGTCTGGTATACATTACATTTAGCAAAGTATGTCAAAATACAATAAAAATACAAAAATATGTGTGGTAGTAAAAGATAAATTAGTTTTTGGTCCTGTTTCAATTGTGCCATGCATTACACATGTTTATCAATTAAGAAGATGATTCTACAAGTAAAGGATGCTGTTTGTACTGTAGATAGAGAGATACATTTGTCGTCTCACACAGTATGTTGTACATCATTAACACACCAGAGTTAGCGCCTGAGAACATTTCCCCCCACGTTTCAGTACAAGTATTAAAAAGAGGCGGAAGTTGGCACCACTACGTACGACTTATCTCAGTTCTCGGTAACGCTAATTGGTTTGAACAGAAAGTTATGATGACTTTACTTATGTGACTTTTTGGTGTGTAGTCTTTCAAATTAAGTTTTTTGTTTTGTTTTTTTTGTTTTTTTTTCTGCAGCCCTCAGTAGAAAAACTGAATTACTCGAGTAAAATTTAAAATTGACAAACGTCATATATGTTATTATGAATTATATGTCCCTAGAAGCATTTTTATTCTATAGAATTATAGGTAGTAAAATGAGCTCTGCGTCCAAGAATATCTGTCGACAGTCTGTTTAAGGCTGAGGCTACAGTACATGTCAACCTGGGGTTGCTTTGAGTCATGGGACTTGGATTACCATACATTTGCACTGATGACACTATCTGCTATGTTTATGAAATGTGTAGGAGAACTACACCTGATGACAAATTCTGAACCGTGCTTCAGGAAAAAATATGTACTTGCTGTGAATTACAATTTTTCACTGCCCCCTTATTGTGCATCCAGAAAAAAACACCTCTGCTGGAACATTTGCTGAAGCATTTGTCAAGCTTTCAGTTTAAAGGAAGAGTACTAGTCCATTATTGGAAAAGAAAATTCGTGTATTGCTTCTCTTGCGAATTAAAAAGAAATAATTTCTTAATCAGAAACATTTCTTAATTTCAGGAAACTAAATAATTTGCCACTAGTGTTTCTTGATCTGGTGTGACCATAGACTTTATATAAAGATGGACATCACCCATAAGTGCTGAAGAGTGCTTTTGAAGCTCTGCACTCGACTCTTCTTAACTCTAAAACAGGCAAAGAAGCGGAGTGAGGGTGGAGCTGATAGTTAGGCAGATAGACCTGCGAGGTGGCCAGGCCTTTAGATGAGCATGCCCTAAAGCCTTATTATGATATGCTAATACATAGTTGTCATGTATTATATGTGAAAATAAATCCAAAAAAAACAAAAAAACAAACATGTTTGTACCAGGATGCAATTGTGTTCATTTCTACTGTAAAGATGGTCATTTTAACATGAAGATTTGTGTTGATTTATTTGCATTTGGTGCCAGCCTCAAGTGGCCAATTGAGGAACTGCGGTTTTTGCTACTTCTACGCTGCCTTCATTTTCAGACCCAGAGGTTACAAACCCTAATACTAAAATGTATAGTTGTTACTAGACTAGGTTTTAATACTGGCTAATTACTATTTCCTTAGGGCCACTTGTTGGTTTAGTGGTTACTGTTCAGGGAAGGTTATGTTCAGATAACTTCTTTTGCAATCTCTCCATAATTTCTTTCCTCTCTTTTTATGTCGGCCTTTTTCAGGTTGTCAAAGTTGTGGGAAGCAACATCTCCCATAAACTCCGCCTCTCCAGAGTAAAGCTGTCGGATGAGGGCACCTACGAATGCCGTGTCATCGACTTCAGCGATGACGCAGGTGCCCGCCACCACCGAGTGAGAGCCTACCTGCAAGTGGTGCCAGAGAGTGATGTCGTCGACAGCAACCACAATGACAACTTTGAGGTTTTGGACGATACCAAGAGAGGAGTGGGATTCATTGACGGGGACGACGGGGACTCCCATGGTGGCACCAAAGAGCACGCTCACGGTCATCACCAGAGTCATGGGCACCACCAGGAGCACAGCAAGCGGCCTTCTTCACCTGCCCACCATGGCCACAGCCACGGCAGCAGCAGTCAGCAGCCCAAGGCAGGCAGAGAGCTGAGGAAGAGGGACGTGGACAGTAACCAGAGCCACAATGACTGCACCAATGAACCAAGCTGTGCACTGTAGATGGTCATTGCACCTGAGCGTTAGATTACACATCTATTGCATAACATGGTGTGTGTCACAGCAAAAAAAAATCTATTCTTCCCACACAGTGCGGGCCTGTACACAAATCCACAATCGCTAGAAATGTACAGTATGTCTTATCCAGAGCATAGTGTCATAAACTGTGGGGAAAATCTAGGTTTTTTCTTGCTGTGCATGGGTCAGGCTTGGACTGCTCACTGTCTGTAAAGCCTGGCTTTGTGAAATTCAGCAAGGGGGTGCTGATGTGTAGATCTAGGCAGCTCCACTGGTTCTGGTCACAGCACCAACCAAAAAAAGAAAAAGACTCTTGTCTTACTATTAATCCGCGCTCTGTTCCACTCTTGTACTTTAGATACTGTAAATGACACAATCTGCTTTCATGCGCATACTTCTTCCACTGCCTTACTTTGTCGTTTGATACACCCTCAGAAAAAAAGGCCAATATTGTACATTTGGTATCTGGGTCTATCCCCAGTAAAAGAACTGGTCCTTTTTATTCTGAGAGTGCACAGAATGAATATCAGCTGACTTATTTCATGGAAATCTTTTCAAGTCCAACTGCAAAGCTCTTTACCTGAAGTATTTAATAACATAAGGTGCAAAAATGTAGAAATCCAAACTTCAGCAAGTTACTCTTCCCTGTGTTTACTCATTGGAAAAAAGAAACATGCTGTCTTCAGCAGAAATTCATCAAGGACAGACACGGTATCACTTAATTTCAGTTGTGGTATACACTGATCAGGCATAACATTATGACCTAATATTGTGTAGGTCTCCCTTGCCTCCAAAACAGTTGTAACTCATCAGAGAATGGACATGGGCGTTCTGAGGGTGTCCTGTGGCGTCCGGCAACAGAATGTTGAGTTGAGTGGAGGAGCCTCTGAGGATCAGACTTGTTCCAGTGCATCCCATAGATAGACTTGATCAATTTGGGCTCTAGGGAATGTCAGGCTGCATCCTGCTGGGGATGGCTGCTGCCATCAAGGAGTGTCATTGCTATGGGGTTGGGCTGCCTGGTCTGGTCTAGGTGGGTGGTCTAAGTAACATCCACATGAATGCCAGAACACTGAATTGTCACAAGACGGTCAACGTTATTTACTTCTCCTGTCAGTGGCTTTAATGTTGTGGCTGATCGGTGTATACAGAGGTAATGTGAAAGGTGTTGGACTTCAGTTTGTCACATACCCTACTTTCTCTGTGTATGTTCGTAAATTTGCAGCCAGAATATATCAATATATGGTACCATAGATTTTTTGTCCCCTCTCCTTCTGCTGCAGGTTCAATCCTATCATGGTTGTTAAAGTTGAGAGAAATCAGTTGAATTGCTCTATATAGACCACAGCAGCTTGAAAAGCAATTAAATGATCAAATCCATGCCACCAATTAACAGATTAGTGCACCTCTGAATCCTGACCATAAATAAACAAAAGAAATTGACTTTTTTTTAGGGAGAGCATTGGTGTATTTGTCTCCCAGCTTAGTTCTCTTATCCTGACGTGCTGGCCCAGTGCTCATGAATCATTTAAAAAAAAAAGCCTCAATCCTCTCCACTACAAGCCTCTAATCCACTCTGTATATATGACTGTATAATATCAATAAAATTAGTGCATGTTCAGACATTTTCTTAAAAAAAACTTTTTCAAACAACCCTACACAAATTCAGTATCAGTTTTTTTCATTTATTAGTTTGTTTGATTAAAAAAAAAAATATATATATATATATACATAACACTTTCTGTTCTGAATTTATTACTTCAGAAGTCCTGTCAACTAGATCTTTTTTTTTTCCAAAGCAGTTTTCTGTTGCTCTCCAAAAGTGCTGTACAGACAGATGAATGACACATTCTCTTCATAGCTGCTCAGAGGGGTTTCCCTAATGTATCTTAGTACTTAAGCAGTGTTTCTTAAACTACTGTATGTGCAGGGCCCAAACACATTACGTTACTGTTTCAATGAACATGTGTGCGACTTGGTTTGAACGGGGCTGAGAAGCCATCTTACTTCTGCCATTTTTGTAACTTGACCATTTGCTTAGACGTTTGTACGAGGCAAAAACCTTGTCTATGAAAGTGATGTGGAGCACATTATGAGACCATCTGATCGATAGGGATCAGTTAGAATAGACTTCATGTGGATAACACACTGGATAAAGCCTTGAACAGCGAGGGAAAGAACTCATACCATAATGTTAGTGAAACACTGAGTGTGGCTGTCCATTCTGCCTCAAAATATAGTCTTGTGTCTCAAGGCCATGAGAGGTTTTCCATCTCTGCTGTATTATCCGCCAGAGGAACAACAACTTCAGTTTCCGTGAGCAGTCACTGCAGACTGGCATGCTGGCTTAACGTAAGGAGCAGTGATCGGTGGAATTGATTTTTTTCAACCAGTGACTTTAATTTAATGTTTTGTAAAGAAGAAATCACTGTTGGAAAAAAAGGGGGGGCAGGGGGGCGTGTACATTTCTTCTAGAATGTCTGGTCTCACACTAAGTGTATGCCTTTATCAAATGAAATAAATTGTATATGAAAGAACTGTGAATGCTGGGTTATTTAATCATTGACTTCGAGGAGGGAAAAGGTGAAAGACCCCCATAAAGAGACACCACATATTTATATCTATGCTGGTGTTGTCTCTCTTCTATGTCAGCTGTGGTTTGGCTTTCAGCCCTTACTCTGTGTATGTGTGTGTGTGTGTGTGTGTGTGTGCATTAAGGAGAAACGATGTTAGGCAGTTGCCCGTGTGTAATAGATGCTGCCAAAACACCCCCCTCCCTAACTTCTATTGCTGCTGATGACTAATGGTGCTATTGTCAGCACTGGCAGGAGGATAAATAGCAACAGCACAGGATGAGATAAAGAGGCGCTGTGCCGTGCTCGCTAGCATTAAGTCAGGGCAGCTAAATACAAAACATGTGGCGATCTTGTTTCCCCACACCAAAAGCCTCTTACATTCATTATGGGGCGATGAGGTGGTGAGGCTTTGGGTTCTCCGTCAGTTAGGGGAGGCGATAGTGGAGGGCGCTTTCTGTTTTCCTTAACACAGTTCTTGAACCCTGTACGGCTCTGACTGATAACAGTGACAGTTTGGCCCGCGTCTTTGTCATGATGTGTTCCATGTGTCCATATTAGCACAACCTCCATCCTTGCATGGGCACACCTGCCACAGACTTCCTGAAGAACAGTTCGGGCTGCTATTTTTTTTCTTTGTACGAATGCCACAAAAAGACTTAATGCTTTCTGACTTCTCTATCCTGTCTATGCCTGTCAGTCTCATGTCCAGGAGACATCACCCTACAAAAATGGGCCGTCACAGATATATAGCTGAATTCTTCTACTTTCTCTTTTTTTAAAAAAGAGAAAAGTGTGCTCCACATGTCTTTAACTAGTCTCTTAGGAAGCGGAAAGTAAACACATTACAGATAAGACTTTTTCAATAACAAAAAGATGTCAGCTTTATCAATTTGATGCAACAAAAAAGTTTGCAAAGCTTTTTTTATACTTTAAGTAACATGAACAGATTTATTTTTAAAATGTTTTCAAGGATAATGTGGAAAAAAAGGCACTTGATGCAAGCTTTTTGGAATGGTGGAAGTGTGTTGGTGAGTACATTTCAGATTCTTTTCAGGGCCTCCAACAGCCAACACTCTCTTTTCTCAGAAACACTCTAACTTGTGACTGTATTTCTCATACAAGCAAGGCAGTACTGAATAAGAATTTCTTTAGAAAACAAAGAAATTACATGAAAAGAAATAGCAAATATAACATTTACAGTACAGGAAGCACATGAAAAGAAAAACATCGGCACCATCACTCAATGTTCCCGATTGTAGAGGATGTGTCAGGTTTGATCGTGTTGATCCTGCAGCACAGATGCTCAAATAAGATCTTCTTTTGAACTTGCTGCTTATCATCGCTGTGTACATCATGAAGGTTATCACAAATATCCTATGGCTGTTTCTCAGCACAGATTTTCTTTCAGTTAATTGAACTGTCACAGGCGGAGGTTCAAAAAGCCCTGGATTTGAGATATGAGACAGCCGCATCAGTCACTAGCTCATTAGCCGACTGGCTGGTCGACCGTCTCTGCGACTGCGCCAAACTCCTCGCTCAGCAGCTTCAGCACATTGTCGGAGTACTCGTCCTTCGGCCTGCCCATGCCGCTCAGCTGTATAGGGTGGAGGTCGGGGTGTGGCGGGATATAGCAGGACGGACAGTGCAGCTCATTTAGCGTAAACCAGAAGGCGTCGGGATCCACCTGGATTAAGTGTCGGAAAACGCTGGATAGAGGGGCGAAAGATACATGGAACAGGATTAGCTGTAAGCTGCATTTTGGTTGTACAAAATATCTCTGGAAAAACACCTTTCTCTAATCCAAAGTGACAGACTAAGCAAGCTGGTTGGCTTTAGTGTGCAGTCCCACAGTTTGACAATAAGCTCATTAACTCAACACTGTCTTTTGCCTTCAGGCTGTTTTTATGACTTCTACCAAGGAATGTACTTATATAGTAATTATTCATTCATTCATTCATTCATCTTCTGTAACCGCTTGTCCTGTGAAGGGTCGCGGGGGGTGCTGGAGCCTATCCCAGCTGTCTATATAGTAATTATATTTAAAGCTATTAAGTTTCTCTTTGTTGACTAACCTTCATATCATTCCTGCAAATGCAGTAAGGGTTAAAAGTTGTTGTATTTAGTTTCTCCTCTTTTCATTGTTGATCAGTATGTTGTCAAACATTTCAAAAATAAAAATCCTCAAAAAAGTCAAAAATTATCACAGAATGACATGCACAAAGCTGGTCTGTGTATTTATGAAACTTTCAGGTACATGATTAATATGAGCAGTCCTGAGCAGTGCATCGGCTCTGGGTAAATCTGTTTACCCAGGAACATGAATAATAGACAACAGTGTGCTAGACGGTTCACTGCATATTGAGCTTTGTCCTTAACACACAGTGCATACATTCGCAGTCAGGCACTTGTGAATATGTTGTATCCATGGCAATGAGTGAGGCCTGAAGTCACATCTTGTTATGCATTTACTTACTAACCACCCAGCATTCCAGACATGATACAGAGATGTGGAGCATTTCAGACATGTCGCTGTATAACCGCGGGGCCACAAGGGATCAATCCACCAGTCAGGGGGATTGACATTTGAATTCAGCCAGAGTGGATTTGCTGTTATGTCTTTGTTCATCATGTCAGGTGGTTATTTGAGACCAAAATAGCAGTAGAATTCATTAAGACTGGAAAATGTGAATTCTGTCAAGTGTCCAAGGTCCAAGGTAAAGGCCACATGTTGCGCAATTTATGTCATGCAATATGAACTGTGTGGCGGAAAAAGTATTAAAATCCTTTACTTATGTATAACTAAAACTAAAATAACACTCCAATTACAAGTAAAAAGTCGGAATATAAATCTGTAGTTGCCAAACACTTGGTGTCAAATAACTAAATCTTGGTTTATACATGTCCTCTGCACATCACTGTGTAGGAGGGTGAATTTTCTGAGTTTGTCCAGCCACAAAGAGACGTGCACGACAAAATTAATTTCGGCGCAATTACAATTTGTGTCGTCACAACATGTAATTACATTTCTGGTAATACGCAGGTCGGGCTATGGTGTAGGGTACTGAGGAGCCACGTACCAACAGCATAGTCCAACACCGAAACATACATCTAGACAGTAGGTAGAGTACTTGGCACGGGTCTGTGAATGTGTGTGCACTTGTGTGAAGAGAGTAGATGGGACAGTGCTGGAAACATAAGCAATCAACCCCACAAATACAGATTCTCATTCAAATGGTGATAAAATCTAATAAACGACTTCACCTGCGCGCTGCCCACAAAAAGAAAACTGATAAAATCAACCAGAACCGCAAAACTGGGCAGGAAATGTTATGTTCATGTAGGACCCATTGGTAGGACCCCAGTGCTCACAGTAAAAAAAAAATAGGTTTAATCTCAAAGAATTCAATGTATCAAAAGTAAAAGCACTACAATGTATTCGTAATGCCTTAACATTCAATCTTTAAATACAGCAACTGATGCCGTATGAAGGCTGAGCTATTTTAAGCATGTTGGATATGTACATCAAAACAGATGTTATATAAAAGATAAACACATCTGTAGTTAAATGTTTCACATAATTACTTTTCCACCACCACAGTAGGCTTTAGAAAAGTCTCACCTCAGACAGGCCTCTTGCAGTCTGATGGGTTGTCTGCAGCTCAAGTAGGGCAGACAGGCTTCACAAACTGCATCCAGGTCTGCTTCACCTGACAAAACAAAGTACAGGACATTTAGAATAATTCAATTATACCAAGATGCATTTCAGCAAAATTAACATCACAAAACCAACCTAAAAATATCAAACCAATGGCAATGCTCTGTTGATTTAATTATCCTTTTTAAATCCAACAGATCACAACTGGTCTCAAAATATAATACAGGTTCCAAAGATAAAAAAAGGTGGGTTGGAAAGGGAAAAAGAAAAGAAGATGAAAGGGGGGAAAAAATAGACCATGCCTGGACTTTACCTTAGCTAACTCCTAATGAGCTGAGAGAAACTGCTGAGATGGCTGAGAAAAAAAATCACAGCAGGCTGTTTGCACATTTCTGGATTTCACACATCCACTTGTCCCCCTTTGAAGGGTGGATGTGTGTGAAAATCGGGCTCCATCTATTTCCTCTATGCTACTCACCCTCTCTTCTATTTTTCCCCTGCAGTTTTATGTTCTCTGACCCACAGGCCTATGTTCTCTTTCCTCCCGTTCATTGACTGTACCTTTCATAACCTTGCCAGCTCCTGCTCCTTCCATCTACTTCTTTCCACTCTTTCATCTCCTCTGCACAGCTCTCTCGCTCTGTCTCTCTCCATCCTTCACAGTAGACATTTAGCGATTCCCTAAGCTGCAAACTGGGCTGCCATTCAAGCCTCATTTCAAAACATGTCTCTCTCCCTCTCTGCTTACTCTATTTGCCAATTCAACCCACACTCGGCTTGAACCAGACCTGCTCACTGTGTGTCAAGAATAAAAGCAGCAGTGCACATTTCAGAGTTAAATGGGATTATTTAGCAACCGCTTTTATCCCCTTTCTTCCACCCTTTCTGGTGCAGCACTCATAGCCTGTAGTCTTTTCATCAAGGTGCTCAGAGGGAAGCAGAGAAGTGAGAAATGCTAAAAAGGGGAGGCCCAGGTGTTGTTGGATTTTGTAGTAAATGAATAAAAGGAGCTGAAGCTAGGACTGGTGCTGAAATGCATTATTTGCTTCAGTCAATCTGTGTTTCTGCCTTTCCCTCTCTGTGACTAAGGCTTGGTAATTGGCTTGCTGCAGGCATCCCAGAGGTAAGATGGAGCCAAATCGGTATTCACATGAGTGAGGCTGCAGCCACTGACTGTTTCTCTCCTGTTCTTTTGCATTCTCTCCATCTCTAATACCACACCCCCTGCCCCCCTTCTGACAGGACGGCAGCATCAGTGAGAACTATCAAGCACAAGGATCTTAAGAGCATGAACTTGACTCTTTAATGTTTAAGAAAAGATGTATTTAACATCCCAGTCATATGAAGGTTGCAACTAGAACATTCTCTAGTGCTCATGCAGGTGGTAAAGGCTATATTTCCACTATTTATCCTCTTGCCTAGTTGCCTAGTACAGCACTAAATCCCACAATACCCCTAAAGGGTTCTCCCCTTTGGCACCAGTTTAATGCTGCCATCATGTACAGACTCTGAGAGCATATAGATATATAGCGACTTATTAATCCCACTAGGAAAATCATGAGTGTCATGAGTCTCCAGCACAAGTGAGCATCCTGGCCAAACAAGGCCATACTCACAAATATTGCATTAGTATCCTGCCTTTTAACACAACACAGAACAGAAAAATTTGCTTACACAAATGTTCTGTGTGCAGTTTAGTCTGCAGAAATTCTAGACAAAACAAACAACTAAAGTTCAAACAACTTCTATATCTACACAGGCACTGAATTGAGATAGGAAGACTGCCCATACCAGAGACTTGAAAACGGGCCCAATTTTTACTACTGTATGACATATAAGAACTGAAACCATACTTCTCTTTTCCAAATTGATCCCCGGGCGCGGCACAAAAGAGGCAGTAGCCCACTGCTCTGAGTGCATACACTACTGTGTGAACAAATGGATTGGTCTAAATCAGGAAAATAATTTCCCAATGTAAATAAAGTAAAAATTATTATTATCAATGTTATTATTATTATTAATAAACCTAATTAAGCTCAATCCCACCAAAAGCGAACAATGGAAATTTGTAAAAATGTTTGTAATCTTCTGGACCTCAACTTCTGCTGCGACATTCAGAAGCAACATGAATCCATCAGCTCATCTTGCCTTCATTTCAGTTTGGTGGTGGTGCGGTAACTTTGTATGAAATATTTACTTGGCATACACTAGACCCCTAACAGCAATTGAGCATGTTTTATATATCACAGCCCACTGAAGTATTACTGCTGACCATAGCATTCATTTATAGGTGCAGTAGACCCATCTTTTAAGGTTACAACGAACAGAGCACCTTTAAAATGTGCTTGCAGGAGGAGATTAGCAGCGTGAATGTGTGGCAAACAGTCTGCAGTAACTGGGTTATGTACCAGTATATTGTCAAAGTACACCAGCATCTTGTTGAACTGAAAAGTCAGGTGTTGAGGTATTTCACTGTGGATATAAGTGATGGACTGACTCACCTCCCAAAAGGTACAACCCCTAGAGTCATGCTGCTAGACAAGATAAAACTCAGCTTTATCTGCAGCTATTTCTATTGATTGTAAAACTTATTCACATTGTGCTGGTGGTATTTTCACTTTGAAGAAACATACATTGTGCTGATTTTGAAGTAAAACTGAACAAACTTCAAGCCTTGGTATAACCCACACATCATTCCCATTATTAACTAAAACAATCAAATTCAAATAAGCCAGAGGACGACTACTTGAAGAGAAAAAATAGAACAAGGACTTTCTCATAAGACTGAAATACCTAGATGTACTGATGTCTCTGCAAAATAGTTTACAGGAAACAATTTAACTTTAAAAGACACATGGAGGTATACTGAAATTTTTAGTAATTTGCCTGAATGAGATTTAATCACTGAGTCAATAATTCACTTAATAGACACAACTTAAAGTTTTTTCATTAGGAATGACTGTTATATTTGGCAGCAATGCAAAGGCAGAAACAAACAGCAGGAGGTTCTCGCAGTAAGAGAGCTATGTCTTCTTGCTGACAACTTTGCTGTCAGTGTAAGATTTGGTGCCTGGTCAACAGTTACATATTAGGCTTGGGTGAAATATGTCCATAACAATTGTTTTAAAACATTCAAGTATACCTACATTAAATGGTAACCTCAGTATTTGCTATGTGACACACCAGCGTGACATTTCAAACCAAGCTATGCGATGAATGGCTGCAAAGTTCGATTTATTCATTTTTTTTCTGAGAACAGAGTAGAATAACAAAACAACAGGAAAACAAGAGGATTTGAGGTAAACAACAGCAGGAAATTGTCAACACCAACACCCAGAACTGAGAGGGATGTTGAACTGATTCATGGGTTTCACCAGGTCCCTTTCCAAAGGTGTTTAAAATCAAGCACCTAGATTATGAATGTAGACTGCATGGTGCTTGATTAAAACACCTGTGGAAAGGGACCTGATGAAACCCATGAATAGGACTATTCTGTGGAAAGAGGGCCACAACCAGGAGGTTGGTAAATGAATGGTGCTGGGTGCTTGAGCATTATATAATCTCTCTGAAAGAGCGGCAATGTAAACACTGAAAAATCAAATGCATATGCATTTTCAGATTTTTTGTAATGAACATAATCTAGGCTGTTTAACATCAAAATATGTTCTCCACAAATCAGGTCACCCCCCTTTTCCACACACTTTTAAATTTTGATGCTATGAAAATGTAAAATAAGGCCAGAGGAAAGAATCATCCAACATGCATAAAGTGAAATAAGAGATCAGCATGATAATCTTCACTGCTTTTTAGATGGCTGCATTAACTGGGGACTTCTGACATCATGTCAGATGACCACGCAGGAACGTCCAGATTCCATTCTAATCAGAATATGAGTCTGGTAACACGTCATTTGGATTTCGTTATGGAACGTGTTGTAACCGATGCAGTGAAATGAGATTGGATTGTCCTTTGGATAGTCCTACAATTAATTATTTTCCTTTTTCTGAAACTCCATGGGGCTCAGAAGACATGTATGGCTATGTTGCTGTTACTCTCTTGTCCATCACCCAAATGATTTCATTGGCCTGGCAGACTTTTGCCGGCGGCGACTGGTGCGATGACGCTGAGGTTCAAAACTACGCCTCAGGTATCTTAAGGGCGAATTCACGCAAGAGTTTGTCCATCTTTACATGCAGTCCATATATTTAGTTGCTAACTGCTAATAGGGCTGTAGTGGTCATATTATCATCTATTTTGATGAAAACAGCTTGTTGAGGTAGTTATTGTTTGGGCCGGAAAAATAAAACATTGGATTAAATGAGGCTAAAAAGCAGAACTGCATAGTTTGATCATAATTCTCTGCAAGGTCCTTCATTAATATGAACGACAAACCGCTACTTACATTTCATACATTGCTAATATAAAAACATTGCAGCTATACTAACATTAAATTGCATCAAAACTGATCTGTGACAGGACTGGCATGCTGCCATGGTTACATAGAGGTTTTGAAATGTCTATGAATGTAGGACAGTGACAGAAAGTGTTGATGTTTTATGTTATTCAAACACTGTACCAGTGCTCAACAACAATATGCCCGCTGCTCTGATTTCTTATGTTTAAACAGCACATGTCTCAAATAGTTTCTCTATTATCAGAGATGGGTACAGATGGCTTCTCTGCTGGTGTGCTTGATGGCTTTTCTCACCTTTCCATTGCACCTTGAGAGAAGCTTAAAGAGTGAAAGCACTGACACTGTCTGAAGAGCACCCGCTTACTGCTGCCAATTCTGCTGCTGCCTGTCCAGGTGAGTATTTATTCCAGGAACTGCCGGCTAACACTAAATACCACCTCTCCTTCACCTCAGCAGAGTCATCTCCCCGTTAAACCAGCCTTGTTCACACCATGAACTGAAACCGCAAACTACCACCAATACTGAGTCTGACTTTACAGAACATCACAAGGACAATAAAGAATCTCCAAGCCACTATAACATAGAATCTGTATACATAGTACACAGTACTGTATACATGTGGGTGATATGAGTAAAATCTCTATTTCTACAATATTCTACAAAACGTCATGTCTAATTCCCCTTTGCAGTCCTCGGCATTGCTAAGTCCTCTGTTGGCCCAGCAAAAGCTGCAGATTGTCCTGCCACCTCTGTGTGACACATTGTGTAATCAGCTGCCAACTTTTCATCTGTCAGCGATGAGCTTCAGTGGGAGGGTGTAACATTAATCATGTTCATAGAGATTGAAAAAATATTTTTCATTCACCTTTGTATAAAAACAACTAGGTGAATCAGACAGAAATGTCATATTTCTATCACTATTTCTGCATAGTCTTCCACTTAAATAACATCAACTTTGTTGTGTTGTCTTTTTCTACTATGATCTAATGGCTCCTGGTTGGATTAGAAGGACTGTCATCTCAAGGTTCTTAATCTTTAATCAAATTCAGCGAGAGGCTGCTCCTCCCAAGGTGCAGGACAAATAGACTGAGGAACTCCTTTGTCCCCCGTGCCATCAAACTGTTCAACCACCACTCACTTGGGGGGAGGAGGACAAAAAAGAAAGGGACTGAATGACATTTTTAACTAACCTGCAACAACATAAGTGCAATAGTAACGTGCAATAACAATATGCATCTGGTATCTTTCTATTTATGCAACAACCATGTATGTACAGTACAGTCAAAATATGTTATTATTATTATTATTATTATTCTCTTCTGGGTGTTTGGTATTTGGGTTTATAATTCGTGTACATGTATGTCTGACAGTGCTGTATGCGATGGAGATGTCAATTTCCCTGCGGGAACCTCCCAAAGGGATCAATAAAGTTATCTATCTATCTATCTGTCTATCTATCTATCTAAATGCTGCAAAGCAACACACATTAATGAAAACCTACACTGCATGGTTTCATAGGCCCAGATAAACAAGCTTCTTACAACTTGCTAATGCACTGGCAACCAACGTTTCTGTACTAGACATGAGCATCTGCTCAACGATTCTTCAATGAGTTCTTGGCTGAACAGCAGCAGATGAGAACATGGTGACTCCCAGCCGCCAAGCACCAGCTAGCAATCAGATGAAACATACTGTAATAGTCTGAATACTGACGCTGTTGTGTTGTGTTGATGTTTTGAGGTTGGAGTGGTGAGGGGATGTTCTCAGTTCACAGCGGTTGTGCTGTTGTGGTGGTCCATTTCACTTTTACAATTTTATTTGGAGTCCCGTAACCACTGAGGATGGTATTTTGTCTTTTTTGCACTACTGTCCATGTACATTTCAACAAGCTGCTACTATATTGCACTACTATTGCTGCTACTATATTACACTACGAACACTTTTGGACTTGTGGTTGATTTTATATATTACATTTTATTTTTATTTTATTTATATATCTAACTGCTTATTTTTGGGTCAGAATTGATAAATGATCTCTGAATCATTTGAAATCTTTAATGTTATAATCAGCATACTTGCCAGTGGGAATAACGATAGTTAACATGAACACGCATTGACACATTCAAACCAAATTCATGTATTTATGTAATCGGTGTAATCAGTAATTGATGTACTGTTGCAGCCCTAATACTTGTTTTGCATCTTTGCTGATTACAACCACCACTGTATAGATGACTATGCAAGTTATTAGACTGACATGACACTGCTTCAATAACCATCCGTACACATAAGTAAAGTCACCAAAACAGGGACAACTTGTCCCACACTGCATCTATTGTACTGTATTTTCCCTAAGAATATTCAGTCGTTTTGGAGAATGGGATAATCTGAAACCAATATGTCTATGACAGGGACATCAGTACTTAATGAACACAGTGATTGTTAAAAACTAATTAGACAAGCATCTCAGAATCACATTATAAGTAATATTCTGGTACTGAGCTAATTTCACTGAACATTTTCAGTTATAATACTGATGCTATGTCAGGCACAAAACACACTACAAGAACAACATCTCTGAACTCATCAATTAAATGGCCTGTTTTCCTGTAGCACCTTGGTTTGCTGATTGCTGTGCACAAACAGTGCTTTCCGGTTGATTGTGGTGAAATGGAGCCTGAGGGAAAACTGTTGCCTGAATTAGTTACTGTGTGTGCAGCTAAGGATTCAGTAGCATCCTGTTGGCTCAGCTGGCTGCAGCCTGTATCGTCAAAATATGTTAAACCCTTGTGCTGCCATGACTTTAATGTATTTGCAGTAAAAATATTTGACTCAGTGTTGTGGGATTTTGGAGGAACGACACTGATTTTAAACTGAACGGAAATTCCTAAAGGCTATGCTGAAACCACTGCCTCTTTGCAGATAACTCAAGAAATAGTTTTGTTATATAGATGCACTGCAACATAAAATTCAGAGTCAGACTTTTAAGATGCCAAACTGATGGTCATGGCCACTTCACAATATAACAGAAAAGGAGGGCTGAGATATATAGACTCATGTCTCACTCATGTTGAGGTGCCCCTGAATTTCACTGTTATACAAGACTGCCACCTGGTGGGTAGGTTTTTATAAAACTCTCTCTCTACTGCTTTCTCTTGGGGTGCGTGAGTGTGTGTGTGTGTTCTTGTTTTTATGAAATTGTTGGTGCCAAATTCTTGTGGAATACTAATGTTGTGGGGCCATGTTGTCCTTGTGAGACTTTCTGAGGAGTAAAACCTATTCTGACTTGGTTTTTGGGTAAAGGTTACAATTAGGTTATTCAAATCTTTACTTCATGGAAATATACTAAATTAGTGCTGATCTTGTAATTCCCTCACTTAAAGAAAGCAGCTATTTGTGTAATAAGTGTTGAAACCATCTTTTAATGCAAAAGAATAAAAATTTCTCCAAAAAGGTTACAGCCCAAAGACTCCATTTAAAAGTTGTAATAGAATTTCTTGTACGGTGATTTCATAAAATGCTTCCATTAGGAGGAGATGTGCATGAACCTTAAATGTGTGACTGGCTGTCTGCCTGCCTTTCTTTAAACGATTCTCTTTGAGCACAGTTTGGCCCTGCTTATTCATCAGAGCTTTCTTTACAACACACTTTGTTACACATTACAGTTGTAATGAGGTAATCTATTCTCAATATATTCTTACTTAAACATGTTCCTCCAGTCTTCATTAGGCAATCTCCCATAACACACTAATAGACTTGGTATGAGTTTTTACCTTATACGATCAATGTCATATATAGATCTTACCAGGTGCAATCATACAAGATACAGTGTACCGTGGGAAAACAGTGTATTTGTACATGTTGTGTTTTTTATTTTCTTACCCAGATCCAGCCTCTGGCACAGTGAGCCCAGCCCCTGCAGCACAGCCAGCTGCAGCTTGTAGGCCAGAGTGTGGGTGTAGACGGGCCCGGCCTTGGCGCTGATCGGAGCCTGCCGTGCCAGAGAGGTGCTCAGCTTGGGCAGAACCTCCTTAGAAACCCTCCTCCTCAAGAAGTCACAGCATGTTTCACCCAGCGTGCACAGCACCTACCATGTGATGTACAAATGCAGCACGCTGTCAAAATGCAATAAAATGTTCCTGTAGTGTAATGACACTGAATTACCCCTGGATGAATCGCTGTATTTACAAAACCCTCAAGCTGCCATATTACTGACGGCCATAGCAGTTTGCCAGCTGTAGCACTGAGCGACTAAATGACCATTTAATAAGTAATTATGGCAGAATTTGTCAATTACTCAAAAACAGGAATACAAGACAGGAGAATAGTTAAACAGAATGATCCCTTCTGTCTGAAAGGAAGGGATTATTATCATCCCCTTATGCCATTATTCTCTGAAATATCCTGCTCGGGAACAACACAAACAATTAAATAATGTTTCTTTATTGCTTGTTTTAAAACATCTACAAACAAAACACGAGACCACAAAAAACTATTATACTAACTATTTTACTGAGGAACTGAGGCCATATTAGTGCGTAAAACCACAACCTTTGACAGATTCAACATTACATGTTTGAAAACCTAAAACATTCTTTTAAATTATTCAAAAAAGGTAGCCTGGTCTGTTCAGTTGCTGCAAACAATGACCTGATCCCAATTATGTAATGAAATATATTTTTTCATATTATCAAATTGTGGGTGTTTTGTGACTCAACTACACATTCAATTAACACATTTCTTTTCAGGAAAAGGTCATTTTAATAATTATTACTAATTCACTGAAAAAAAAAAAAAAAACAGACTTGTTTTACATACCCTGAAGGCTCTGAGGACTGCTAATGGGTCATCAGCTGTGAGTCTCTGTAGGAGGGCTGGCCAGCAGCGATGAGCCATGGGCAGCAGTTCATTTTCCCTCTCACTCAGTACATACACACACAGCTCCAGTACGTCTAATACCTTAGGACAAAGGCAAAATTTGAATTCTTTTGTACACACAAACATGTGCATGTTTAGCTTTTAGATGATGCAAAACCTGGGAAACAGCAGCTAGAGGTACTACTTGTCTGCTTCAGCACAGACATGGTATATTTCTGCATTACTACTCATTGGATATACATAGAATCATCACTGATACACATGCTTTTGGTCATACCAGACTGAAATATCTCCACTACCATTGGATACATTGCTATTAGGTGCTACAGGAAAACAGGCCGTTTATTTGATGAGTTCAGAGATGTTGTTCTTGTAGTGTGTTTTGTGCCTGACATAGCATCAGTATTATAACTGAAATTAGTACAAATATCCATGACGCATCGAGGATAAAACCCAATGACTTTTTTACGAGTCATTATCCAATCCTAAGACTGATATATGTTGTTTCAGTTTCTTAACACCTATTGGATGGATTACCATTATATCTGCTATTTTCAATTCAATTCAATTTTATTTATATAGCGTCAATAACAATACAAATCGTCTCAAGACGCTTTACAAAACCCGGCCTGAAACCCCCAGAGCAAGCCTGAAGGCAACGGTGGCAAGGAAAAACTCCCTTTTAACAGGAAGAAACCTCGAGCAGAACCCAGCTCATATGGAGGGACCCATCTGCCTAAGGCCAGCCGGGTACAGACAGAAGAAAGAGAGAAGAGAACAGCAAAGAGAGAAGAGAAGAGAACAGCAAGATAAACACACATCTGTCATAGATACACATATCTGACTAAAGTGTACATGTGGAATCTTATGATACAAACTGATGATGTTACATGACAGTTTGAAAATGTAAGAGGAATCATAGGCAGGTTGGAGAATTGTTCATATTTGGAACAGACACTAATGTCTGACTTCTAATCACTTTGATTTATCCCTTCACTTTTCGTCTACCTCTATCATTAGGTCAAAATTTTAATGTAATACATTAACATCTCTGTTAAATTAATTAGAGGGCTAGGGGTTCCCAATTAGATTCCCTCTGGGCTGACTGCAAATCAACCTTTGTTACCAGTCTACCATGCTAAACTAATATGGTGGACATGATAAATTACAACTGTTAAGATAATATGCTGACTGCTGAAATCAGGATTTAGGTCAAAGCACAACTACCTGTAATTTAGCTATTTAACCATTGCAGTCTTCTTAACAAATATTGAACTGGCAGCACAAAGAGAGACTTTCACTACAGCTTCTTACAAACAATCAAACAATGAGAGAGAAATCTCAACACACTAATAGGTGCTTTAGACTTCTGCTTTAAGTTGACGCAGAAGCTATGGTGAGAGCGCAGACCCTGCTCAGACCCGGCGTCGTAACTGACGTGCACATCCCCAGAAATGTAACTATGCACCATGGTGGCGCAGACCACAAGAGCTGTGATTGGTCCACTATTTCCAGCTACTTCTCCATGTCCGCAATTTTCGAACTGATTGTTTTGGATCAATCAAGATGGAACACACTGAGGAACAGTTAACTGAGGAGGTTCAGAGATACAATTATTTGAATGACATGTCTTCTGCGAAACTTCAGCAGAAAGTGGAAACAAAAATGAACCCGACTGGCGCTGACTAGTGATTGGGCATTGTTTTTAAAGAGCAAGCCAGACCGACAAGCGCATAAGTATAAATGGCTCACATTCATTTGAGTTGTTAAAATCTTGTGTGAGTGGAGATTTCACTAATACCAGGTCTACAGAATCTACAATAGAAAGCTATGCTCACTATGAGTATCATTACCTTGAGTCGAAGCCTGAGGCTGGGGTAGGACAGCAGATGAATGCAGCGTTCCATAACATCTTTAGTGATGCTGAGATGGGAAGGGAGCTCTGTTTTCACATCCGGACCACAATTATCTTCAGCATCCTCACACTCCGTAGGAGCAGGAGGGATCTCTGGAATGAAAGTGAATGTAGAGTTAGACAAATTGCTGGTTTGCCATGTGTTTAAATGTTTATATTTCTCCTGTATTATTCACTTCAATAATCCACACCGATCAGGCATAACATTATGACCACTGACAGGTGAAGTGAATAACACTGATTACTTCTTTGTCACGGAACCTGTCAGTGGGAGGGATATAATAGGAAGCAAGTGAATATTTTGTCCTCAAAGTTGATGTGTTAGAGGCAGGAAAAATGGGCAAGCATAGGGATTTGAGCAAGTTTGACAAGGGTCAAATTGTGATGGCTAGAGAACTGGGTCAGAATATCTCCAAAACTACAGCTTTTGTGGGGTGTTCCCGGTCTGCAGTGGTCAGTATCTATCAAAGTGGCCCAAGGAAGGAACAGTGGTGAACCAACGACAGGGTTGGACAAGGCTGATCGATGCAAGTGGGGAGTGAAGGCTGGCCCATGTGGTCTAGTCCCTCAGATGAGCGATTGTAGCTCAGATCACTGAAGAAGGTAATGCTAGTTCTGATAGAAAGGTGTCAGGATACACAGTGCATGGCAGTTTGCTGGATATGGGGCTACATAGCCACAGACCAGTCAGGGTGCCCATGCTGACCCCTGTCCACCGCCAAAAGCGCCAACAATGGGCATGTGAGGATCAGAACTGGACCATGGAGCAATCGAAGAAGTGGCCTGGTCTGATGAATCACGTTTTCTTTTATATCACATGGATGGCCGAGAGCGTACCTGGGGAACTACATGGTACTACACAGATCTCAATCCAATCAACCATCTGTGGGATGTGCTGGACAAACAAGTCTTATCTATGGAGGGCCAACCTTGCAACTTACAGAACTTAAAAGGTCTGCTGCTAACATCTTGGTGTCAGACACCACAGCACACCTTCAGGGGTCTAGTAGAGTCCACGCTTCATCAGGTCAGGGCTGTTTTGACAGCAAAAAGGGGACCAACACAATATTAGGAAGCTGATCATAATGTTATGTATGATCGGTGTATCTTCCCTACAAATTGAATCTAGTGTAACCTGTACTCTAAACTTGTGGCAGACTCCATATTACCAGGGTCCTCAGTGTCGTCCTCCTCTATCCCAATGCCCTCTGCCAACTCTTTCTGTTTGCGGTAATCCAGAAGGAACTGGCGAACGTTGAAGGCTTCCTGCTCGGAACTGGCAGTCTTACTGGCCCTGCTACAGGTGAAGGGAAACCACTTTGCTACAGGAAAAACAAACAGAGGTTAGACATCGGTTTCAATGAAAATATACTAAGCAAAATCATTTCATATGTCCAAGTCCGTCCACTAAGTCACATTATGATGTTTTTTTCCCTATATTTGTCCGGCATTTTATTTTGTTAGGTTTTTCTTGCCCAAGCAAGAGTGTGTCATTTAAATGCAAGTTTTTAGCAGTGTTGTAAATTTACTGCAGTTCTGAATTCTGCAACTACAAAAATTTGACATATAGAAGGGATCGTTGAAAATTGTTGTGTGCTACATTAATCTTCATGCCAAAATAGAAAAGCCTCAGGCATATATCCATGACACTAAACCTTCACAGTAGGAAACTTATAAGTTAACTTACAAATCTTCAAATCTCAAATTTAATAAATGATCCTCCAAAACTGACAATGAACCAAATAAAAAGGGGAAAATAATATTATTCGTAAAAATCAGAGGTTTGGATTTTACAAAGCAAAGATGTAAATGTACTAAATAGTAAATTGCTAAAAGTGGAGGTGACATCACAAAATCTTACCCAGAGCCTTCATGAGCGCATGCAGGACAGAGCAGAAAAGAGGAGCGCTGTGGTCGTAGCTGAGATCCAGAGCCATCAGCACATCCTGAACAATGTCCCTGACCAGAGGCAGCAGGCTGCAGTCAGAGTGTGTCAACATCACTGTCAACACCCGTGGAGCCTGGCCGACAAGATGGGAATATGGCGACATACATGTTCAGGGAAGACACAAGCTCATGCAGACGGTTCATTGTCAAATAAATTATACAAACATTTTTTGATTCTTTGGGCTAAAACCCAAACTACGTCAAGTCTACCTGTGGATGCTGGCTGAGTCTCTGCAGGTTGAGTGATATGTCATTGAGGAGGTAGTCAGAGTTCTCATTGATCAGTTCCTTCAGGGAGGGGTAGCCACAGGCCTTACTGATGTCTAACATGGACATCAGCGCTGCCTGGCTGACCAGCAGTGTCTCCTCACCAGCCTTCTCCAGCACAGGATACAGTGAGGTCATTAAGAGGGGACGGAAGTCACGCCCCAGCGCCTGAGCAAAGCAGGCAATGCCCTCGAGTTGGATGCACAGCTGCCAAATGTTGCTGTTGAGATGGTGGATTGTGGAGGAAGATGACGAGGGAGAAGGAGGGGCAAATGAAGGAGGAATCACTTGGAGAGAGTTCACATTAGTATTGTTGATATCACTGTTGGATATGGAGAGCGGTCTGGATGGGTTGAGCAGCTACAGAAAGAGAAATGACAGATGATAATAGTTAATAGATAACAGTTCTTTCCAGTATTTCTACAGCTGCACTTGCACAGATTAAGATTAATGCTTAGGTGAAGAAATGGCCTTTGATCTTTACTGATAAGAGTTTTCACATTTCTTGTGTGATGCACTCACTGACTGTATTATACAGAGGACACACCCTACATAATGTCACACATAGGATTCCTGAAGAGCACCCACTGGTCACTCAAAGCAGCCACTCCCTTAGGAATACATAGTTAAGCAAAGTTGCTGCTATTTGGATAGAGTTTGCTAATGGCTAATTAACTAGCAAAGGACTAGCAAAGGATTTCTTCTAGGGCTGTCAGTCAATTAAAGTATTTAATCACAATTAATTATAGTTAATAGTTAATACACTGCCTGGCCACCAAAAAAAATGCTCACACACTCTAATATTTTGTTGGACTGCATTTAGCTTTGATTACTGCATGCATTCGGTGTGGCTTTGTTTCAATAAGCTTCTGCAATGTTACAAGATTTATTTCCATCCAGTGTTGCATTCATTTTTTACCAACATCTTGGATTGATGATGGGAGAGTCTGACTACTGCACAAAGCCTTCTCCAACACATCCTAAAAATTCTCAATGGGGTTGAGGTCTGGACTCTGTGGTGGCCAATCCATGTGTGAAAATGATGTCTCATGCTCCCTGAACCACTCTTTCACAATCTGACCCCGATGAATCCTGTCATTGTCATCTTGGAATATGCCCGTGCCATCAGGGAAGAAAAAAATCCATTGATGGAATAACCTGGTCATTCTGTATAATCAGGTAGTCAGCTGACCTCATTCTTTGGGCAACATTATGTTGCTGAACCTAGACCTGAGCAACTGCAGCAACCCCAGATCATAGCACTGCCCCCACAGGCTTGTACAGTAGGCACTAGGCATGATGGGTGCATCACTTCATCTGCCTCTCTTCTTACCCTGATGTGATGGTTCCCCACTATCCTTCCAGTTGTTAATAATTTTGATTGTAACTAGTGATTGTCAAAAAAGAAGAATATACCTGCCTCTAATTTAAAAAGAATGCAGTTTTTTATATATTTAATTATTATTGCACCCACCTGCCGAGGCGAGACTGTGCACACATTTCCGACAAAAGTATAGTATTTATAAATAAAACTAATTTGACTTTAGGTCTTGAGCTAGTCTGTCTGTACAGCAGCCAAATATCCCTTCTAACAGTGTGTCTTTCTGGGAAATATATGAAAAAGTTTATGTTCAAATTAGCGCAGGGCTGCAAGTGATTTGGGGTTTCTGTTGAGTGGAGTTATATTTACCTGCTAAAAAATCCAGCCTCATGTCTTTCCTTTTCTTTAAACTTACTTCCCTAGTTTTTAGCAGTTAGTTCTTGGGGCTGCCTTACTTTTTGCATGCTCTATTTGGCAAACAGCAATCAGTCCAAGGCCATAGCAAGAATGAATGCGGATACATTACTCATGTAATGTTTGGAGTGAAGCGATCTGACTGTTAGCAAATGTAACTGCAGAAAAAGTTGAGCATTAGGAGCCTAATATGACTCTAGATTAGAAACTGTTCAGTGAACAACAAAATGAAATGTAAAATTTAAGCATTAATGAACACTGGAGTCACCTGATAAATGTGAAGATTATTTCCACAGACTTTGCTGATGAGCAACATTCATTTAGTTGATGATGCCGCAATATTGCTAGGCCATTGTAAAATCTTAATAACAGATACTGAAGTATTCCTTCAGTATCTGAAGGAATACTTCAGATACACACTAAAGTTGGTACTTTAGGAAAGAATAAATTTCTTGACAAGAAGCTTGACTTTTTAATCATTTTGTTCAGATCGAATGTGTTAACTTAACTGCTACTTGTGTTATAAAATGCAACCAATACAATGCCTACTTGGATTGAAGTAAAATTCTGATTCTGAATAAAACATTTTAGCTTCAAGCGCCTCATTTGTCAGTGTGTGCAAAAAACACCCAATCTTTTGACACACTGGAATTGTGCACAAGGAAAATGGTATTATTGTGGGTGCGCATGCACAGCTGTGCACCATTAGAAGGGATAAATCTCAAGCATATGGATATGCTCATGTACAACCTGCCTCATTTATGTAAGCACACCACGTCCCTTTAAAAAGGCTCTGAACACGGGACAAGACAAATTACACAAGAAAGAGGTGAAATTTGTGATTAACAAAACTGTTCAGTGGCAATGTTTTCTAAAGGACAATCAAAACAGAAAAAGTACAGGAGCTTTGGCTTGGGTACAGCTAACTAAAGAAAGCAGTCCTCCCCAGATGAGAAGGACAGAAGGAGAGCCCACTTCATAAATATCACATGTGGATTTAAAAAAAAGGAAGCAGCTCTAGTAATTGGTCACAGGAATTGCCGCTGGAGGTGATTTGTGGCAAAGTGAATCTCAATATAGCACAGGAGAGGCTTCTGTGGATATCCATAGACATCTATGTCCTGTAAGTATTATTAAGGTTATGTAGCCTCTGTCACACAACAGCATAATAAAAATCCACTCCCAATCTATGGGTACAGAAAATCCAGAACCACTGAATAGGACTTTGTGTGCCTTTTTGGGCCTTCCAAATGGGAAAGAGCTGCTGGCATAGCTCAAGCAACATTGGCCTGAGGAAAACAAATCTGCTGAGCACTCATCTCTCTCTGTGAGAAGGTCCCTATGGTCTTTATAATGCATGTGTAGCACTCTAACTGCTAAATCCTTCATTGGGACAAGCATTGTCTGCATTATTTCAAGTAATTTGTGGGTGTGCCTCTTTTACAATTTTACAATTAGTCTAAACCATCTCTAATTCTCTAAGTTTTGTTTAGTTGAACAAGCTTCAATTATCTGCTTCATGGCAGGAATCTGCATACACATGGCCAGGAGTGCTTTTAAATTTACACAGACTCTAACAGACAAATAATATTGGTAAATCACAATCTATGGTGATATAGAATCACATTCACTGAAAATGTCCTCACCTGCTGATCCTGTCTGTCTCGGTCCATCTCCTCACCAACAGTTATCAAGTGCCAGTTGTTCAGACTGGTGTATTCCTCCATGACAGACATCACTGCCACCTTAAGGTCTTCCTGGGTGGTAGACTGTCGCTGAACTTCACTGTCCAAGCCCTGACCTTGCGTTGCCACAGCGATTCCTGCAGCACCTCTGACTATCTCATTTAGCACCATGGCAGCCTGCTTTCTGTATGCTGAAGACTGGCGGTACAGATCCAGGAGGTGATCAGTCAGCAGGTAAATGTTTCCGTAGTAACCTCAACATAGAAACAGATAAAGTCATGGAATACCTGTGAGTTTTCAAAACTGTAAAATATAAAATATAGGCACATAATCTGGCCAGTTTTAACATCAGCATTAAGAACTGTAAGCAGCCCAACTTTACTTCTTACAACAGCTTAATATTTCATATAAATATGAGATACACATTAAGACAGTTCAGCACTCATCATACCTAATGTCCGACAGATCTCCATGAGCACAGAGAAGATCTTCTCGTCTGTAAAGTAGAGAAAATGCTTCCTGTGTATGTGTGTATTGTAAGAATCTGAGTTTGTCTCTATGGTAGCAGAATAACTCCTTTCCTCCACGATGCGAACATCCATCACATCCAGCTCCAGCACCTGTAAAGCACACAGAACACAGAAGTGTGGTACTGATATGTCACAAGTCATTATTAAGACATTATAGGTAAACTAGAATGAGCTGAAAGTAGTAGTAGCAGCAAAGGGTCAAACTCCAGAATTCAGTCTTTTTGTTATCACATTGTCATCACACTAGAGCCCACTATATGTTTTATTGACAATGACCAAAATCCTGTAACTCAGTATACATGAAGATACATCATATGATCATGTAGAAATTTAAAATTGTACATTTATAAATCATATATATACGTACTATAGTTCTTTACATATGGGAAATGTATCGTTGCATAAAAATAAATGTAATGCCTTTACGCTTTAATTCATGGTTGGCTACATTACCTGCATCAGAGCTTTGGAAATCCTCTCTAGATGTGCAGCAGAGTTCAGCACCACAGAGACTAGAGGTCCCAGGACTTTCAAGTAACCAAGAAACACGTTGAGGACAAACAGCTTCTTCTGGTCATCAGAGGTCCTCATCAGTCTGGGAAGGGAGGTGGCTAAAGAGTAGAGATTCTCAGACAAGACGTTTGTGAAGGTCTGAGCACCGCTACTGAGTTTGGTTGTATCATCACTGCTGTTACTGCATCTTTGATTCCTTTGCGATACCTCTTTGAGAGCAACCTCACACCTAGACAAGAGGACAGGAGTTTCAGAAACATCTTATATCTGTTAGGATATCGTTTATTTTGCTCACATCACAAAACTCAATCAAACCAAACCTCTCTCTAACTCTGGGCTCCTCGTCATTGATTGCTCCCACAAGTGCTTCCAGTAGCAGTCCCACACACTCTCCCAGTGACTGACTACACCCAGCCAGCAGGTGGTCAGCCATCATCACCATCTCCAACCTAACCCTCCAGTGCTGGTGGGCCGATGTGCAGGAGATGATCTTTTGCAGCAGCACAGACAGTTTACCCTGGGTGCTCTTCACCCACTCTGGTGTCCGATGGATTATCAGCTGGCCTATTCTCCCCAGGTCCGCTGAGGGCGCTTTCCAGGGCTCACTTCCCTGAAGCTGGACATCTTCCATAACAAGACCCACAGTCCTGAACCAAAGCTGAATAACAATAAGAGTGAAAGGAAATGATTATGCAACATAAATAAAGAAATCCCTGCATTACATTTGTAAAAGAATATGATAATGTGTTTTCTTTATGCATTTTCTACATTTTACACAAAACCCATTATGTTTACTTCCTATATAAGTTAACAGATGCACAAGCACTTTCTTTAAATTCTAATAACTTAAATCTGAATGCTGAATTTCACCTTAAATGTCATGTGTGTAAGTGTACAGACTAACAAGTGGCATTCACTTGCCACAGTTGGATTAATGTAATCATTATGCATAATATACACACTAATACATTTGATAAGGTCATATGATTGGCTAATTAGGTTGATTAGGGAATAAAATCATTGGTGCTCGATATAATATATACGTAATTTATCAAAGATTTTTGTTTTTAATTTACTACATAAAATTTAAGCAGAAATTCCTGTTCTCAATAATTACACAAACAAACTTAAAATAGAGATATAGTACCTTGATGGCCTTGACTGTGACTGCATGGCCTTGTCTCATATCTCCTGTAATGATCCTGGTTGCAGCCATCGTTATCCCAGGTAAGAATGAAGCCATGGTGCTGCCTACAGAACATCGCTCTTCTGGGGATGGGACTATGTGCTCCTGAGAGCAGTCACACTGCAGAGTCAAAGCTTGGAGGCACTTCAAGGCCGCTGCCTGTATTTCTCGAGATTTCTCCTTCTCCCCTAAAGCCAGCAGAAGCGATATGGCAGCACCCAATCCAGGCAGCATCATTGGTTCAAAGAGTTTGAAGACTATATCGCCGTACGCAGCATGAAGCAGGGCATCAAGGCAGCGCAGCACAGCCGATTTCAGCTCCTCTGATGTATCTGCAGGTTTCCCTGGATCGTTTGGACAGCAGAGGCAGAGGCAGAGCTCTGAAAGAAGGTCGCGGAGAGTCTCCCAATTCTGGACACAAGTATTCTCCAGAATATGGCTCATGGCCTCAGCCACAGCCTGCACCAGCTTCTCCTTCTTAGTCCCCGGGACTTTAAGGACGAAGCGAAGAGGAAAGAGGACATACTCTTGGAGCTGCTGCAATGTGGCATCATTGACTTCTTTTAATTGCCCCCTTAGAGTCTCCACGTTGGTCACAGTGGGCTCTCGGGTGAGCAGGACGCAGGCCGGGCGTAGGTAGGCAAAAGCGATCTTCGGATCACTAATCTGAGACATGGTTGAAGGCATCACAGCAGGGACCACTTTAAAGTGAACAGAGAAATGGAGAATGTGAGAATAAGACACAGCAATTACAATTTTTCTCCAGCACTGTAGTCATAAACTACAATATATGTGTTCTTAGAGGTCAAATAATTCATATTTTGGGTTTTGTCTTTGTGACTGTCATTGGGGACTTTTCATGGCATCTGAAAGCCTCCAATTTCTGAACTTCTGAAGTGAAGCATAGAACGCTGGTCTGGTGAATGAAGCGTACATTTTCTGCCCAAATTGTAAACCTTTAGACTTCGATACAAAAAAATACTCTTTGCTGTTAACCAGCTAAACCATGGCAGGTAAACTATGCTTATATTTACACATCCAATAAAAAATAAATAAAAAAAATGGTCAGAGTAGTGTTACAACATGCTTGTAACTTAAAAAAAAACTTCCAAAAAAATGCATCATCTGTAAATGTTGCAGCTGTCCACTAAAAGTTGCCAAAGGAAGGAGGAGGTCCATGATAAGTTATAGTTTGCATGACATCAGCATCACTGAGGGTGATGTTTTATATTTCTTTAAACTCAGCACTGTATTTGGATTTCTCATACCACTCAGCATTGGTTTAACAATACGGACGTTGTGAACACTTGTTTATATACCAATTCCCAATTCCCATAATGACAAACGTTATTTAGAAACATGCACATAACAAGAGCATGTCTTAGCAGTATAAGAGCACAACATTAGCTGGTCGAGCTTTAGCATGCTGCTGAAACTACACTGCGGTAGCCTACTAACGCCATTAAACAGACAGCCTACCTTCACATTAGCAGTATCAACTGAACCCGTTGACTGAAACAGTAAACCCATTGAAGAGGTTTAATTTTAAACTGAAACATAAAATATTTCACAGTGATTAAGTTGCTGAACTTGGGCTAAAGGGAACGTCATAATTCTGCGTCAACTGCGCACATGTTTGACGTAAACTAAGACTTCAGGGTTTTTTAGATTTGCCTTCAGAATAAAAGAACAGAAAACGCTTCATTAAATAAATATGTGAATTTTGTCGTATGTATTATCTAAATAAAATTAACATTTACCTTTGTGTTTTTTATTACTGATTTATCTGAAATAAATCTACTTTTATGTTTGACACATATTTAAATATATGTGTTAAAGAAAAACAACCAATTGAACTTTGATTGTCTGGTGTAAAACAAAGTTTTAGCAGAATTCTGGACAGTAATAAAACACGAGCAAGGCGCTTTTTAAATTTGTGCTCGTAGTATTTTGCTGTCAAAACCCCCGGATGTTCACAGACGTTGTATTTATTTTGAAAGGAAATAATACGCAACGGAAGTCAGTCTACCTTTTTTTGTTTGTTTGCTAACTTGAAACCGTTCGGGGCTATGTGTACCTATGCTGGTTCTGTATGTGCTTTTAGATATTTCATTTACTTGTATTATCAACATAGATAATATTTGTATGGTTTTCCCGTCGGCACAGTGGATACCGGACAGCTAATTACGAAGGTACTGCACGTGTTATTTTAATCAGTGGTAAGTGTTAGCTTAAAGAACGCTAACAGCTAAAACAATCACCGACAGTGCTATAAACAGTTGCAATGTTCGCCTACAATGAAATCTAAAACTATAAGCTTTGGTTCTCTGGTGTTTCTTAAATCTTTCAGTAACGCAGCTATGCTTCTTCGGTGTCTTTCTGTCGCTTTACAGATTTTATATTTAGGGCCAGGAAGTATGACATTATGTAGGAAAGAGTAAATTGTCTTTCCATGTGATGAGAAAGAAGTACACAATGAAGTGAGCGCTGTCAGTGTGTTTCTCCTGTTTAGATTCGTTTACTTGACTCTACTTTAAATCCTCCATCTTGTTTCTGTCTTCCTATGTGTTTTAGGGGGTTGACTCTCTCCACTCCTGTCTTGTCCTGCACCAAGTGTCAGTATGGATGAAGAAACCCTCGAGGCAGCCATCACTACCTATGGTGCCCAGCTGCAGCAGGTGGAGACAGCCTTGTTGGCAGGCCTGGACCCAAACCAGCAGTCAGACCTGCTCAAACTGAAAGAAGACCTTTGCCAGCTGATAGAGCTCACCGAATCCAGCCTGGTGTCCGTCAAAAAGAGCCGGCTGCTGGCTAGTCTCGAGGACAATAATGGACTGTACATAAACGCCTCAGAGGCAGCAGCGGATACAAAGAGTGCAAATGGTAGTCGGGACACTGAATTTAGCGCTTTTTACTCTGAACTGGGGGAGTCTTCGGGTAGTAGCTCAGACACCAGAGAGAGGGATACGGAGGGGGCAGGTGGGGTGTTGTATTGTGAGAAGGAGGAGGAGGAGGAGGAGGAGGAAGAAGAAGAAGAAGATGAACTTAGTGGCACCAAAGTAAGAGCACCTTATAGGACTACATGGGGAACACTGGAGTATCACAATGCTATGGTGGTGGGGGCAGAACCCACAGATGGAGAGGAGGCACAAGTGAGAGTGTTCTACATCTACCCCACCCAGAAGTCTATGAAACCCTGTCCTTTCTACCTAGAAGATAAATGTCGCTTTCCGGATAATTGCAGGTAATGTCACTGTTGTACCTTGAATTTAGCTTAACATGAATCAGCATAAGAAGCAGATAAAAAAAAGTTGTCCATAAAAAGCACTGTGAAGTGTTGTTTCTTTGTTATTTTTCTTCATTTAACTGGAGCAGCTAGAATTCACTGTGACAGTAATCTAAAGGGTGTTTCTGAGATTTTCCACCTGGACAAGAATAAAAAAATGTGATTTTAATAAGAGCTTCAGTTGAGGCCTTTGATTATTTACTGTATAATCCTCTTGGATCTCGGTTATCTTCTCCCTGTTGAAGGTTTTCTCACGGTGAGGTGGTGTATGTGTCAGAGCTCAGAGAGTTCCTGGAGTCCGACCTTGGTAATCTCGAGGAAGGCTCGTCCTGCTTGGCTCGACATGAAGATGGTATCTGGTACCCAGCCAAAATCACAGGTATTCTATTTACTGAAGCAGATTTTGAGGCAGTAAACAGTAACCATAGTGTAAGCCCCTTTTAATGAAAATCTTATGCAAAAACAACCATTAGAATAAATGAAATAATTCCACGTTTTATGTTTTGTCGTATGATTCTCTCATCATAGATATCGACAGTGGTTTCTATACTGTGAAGTTTGACTCAGTGTTGCTGAAGGACGTTGTGGTCGAGGCCGACTGTATTATTCCTCCTTTGAGAGAAGACGATCTGCCCTCCTCTGATTCTGACCTGGATGATGCTGAATATGAAGACAATATGGGATACGCAAAAGGTGTGTTGATCATCTTGTGGATAAAAGGTTGTGCATTTGAATATGGTTTAGCTTGTTTTCTGCCTTCTCTCTTTCATTAATTACTGTCTGCCTTTGTTTAACTTTGCTTCACAACAGTTGTAGACTCTGCTGTTGAATCTGCAGCAATGTTAAACGCTGCTAATTTTGGTGGCTGGGAAGCGCATACCAGAGGAATTGGATCCAAGTTGATGCTGAAAATGGGTTATGAATACGGGAAAGGTGAGTGCAGATTCACATTTACAACATTTTTGGTTCTAAACTCTTCTCTTGTTCAAATCAGTCACTTGTGGCTCAGATCCTTTCATTTTTTTGCACAAAATCAGTTTCAATAAAACAATAATAAATATAAACAATGATACAATCAAAATCTAAGACTACTTTCCTGCAATAAGGTGGGTGCTAATAGGTAACAAGACACTAGGGGGCACCAAAAGGATATATAGCCCAATACATGCCAGAAATGTATAACCCAACTCTGTGTATATATTAGTCTACTTTGTGTGTTGTTGCAAATTATGTCCTTTGTGGACTTTGCTTTTGAGCTGCCTTTTATACACCGATCAGGCAAAATATTATGGCCACCTGCCTAATATTGTGTAGGTCTTCCTTGTGCCTCCAAAACAATTGTGACTCATCAGAGAATAGACATGGGCCTTCTGAGGGTGTCCTGTGGTGTCTGGCAACAGAATGTTGTTAGTGGGGGCCTTTGGGTCCTATGGGTTGAGGGGAGGGGCCTCTGTGGATCATCTCACAGATACTTGAATAGTTTGGGATCTAGGGACTCTAGAGGCCAGGTCAACACCTTCTGCTGTTTTCCATGTTTTTTTAGTTTTTCCTAAACTGTTTCTGTGTGTGTGCCTGTGTCAGGCTGCATCCTGCTGGGGATGGCTGCTGCCATCAATTAGTTTTATTGCTATGGGGTGGGGGTGCCTGGTCTGGTCTCGGTGGGTGGTACAGGTCTAAGTAACATCCATATCAATGCCAGGTCCAAAAGTTTCCCAGTAGAACAATGAATTGTCACAAGATGGTCAGTGTTATTTACTTCTCCTGTCAGTGGTTTTAATGTTGTGGCTGATCAGTGTATAACTGCATGTTTCTACATCCATGTGACCATAACATAAAATATTCATTTCATGTCAATATGATTGTGATATATTCACTCTAAACTTGTTTCTACACTAAAATAAATCATAGCAACTGCTGGATGCTATCACTGAATATACAATGATAATGAGATAAGAAACAGAATCCTGGAGGATTAAACACAGAGATAATATGTTAAAGCGCCACACATGTACCCTATGTTTATGTAACCTTACTTGATTATCAGGGTCACTGTCATTCTGATTAAACAAGAAGTCTCATTTACTTTACAATTAAAACTTGTACAATTTTACATGTGTTACTCTTCCTCATTCTGTTTCTTTCATCTTCTCAGGCTTAGGAAAGCTGCAGGAGGGTCGAGTAGAGCCAGTGATGGCAGTGGTTTTACCCAAAGGTAAGTCTCTGGATCAGTGTGCCGAGTTCACCCAGAGAAGCACCAAAAGCAAGACTGCTCAGGATGGCACAGAGAAGCGCCGCCCGAAGCGGCACAGAAAGCCTCGGGCCGCCACCGGAGGTCGCCATACCGTCTTTGACTTTCTCAACAACAAGCTGGGAGGCAAGAGCAGTGATCCTGCTGAGGGGGGTGCTGCTGTACCATCAGTTGGGGTGGAGGCTTACCGTGGAGGAAAAAGCACCAAGAGGAGTCTGAATGTGAAGCTGTTCCAGGCCGCTGAGAGGGTGTCCCAGACTGAGAGGGAGATCCAGAAACTGAGCGAGTCCCTCAGCAGACAGACTGGCAGGTCAGTATTGGGATATGTTCTACATTTATTTTACGCTTCTTATGTGGAATTTGACTGCTGTGACGGCTAGATCTGATCTTGAATGGACCAGCATGTCATCCATAATCAGTTAATTTGAATAGTTCCTTAGCTCTCTGGCACCACTGTGACAAGATGCACTGGTCACACAACTATAAATTATGGTTAAAGAGGAACACTAGTTGTTGTGAGGTTCCTGTCAAGTAAAGTGGTAACTTGAATTTACAAATAAGGTGGACTGTAGGAGTTGTGTGAAACTGAGAATATCATGCAGATTCAGAGGTGAGACGCTCGTTTTCGTGGCCAGCTTACTCTGGAAAATGCTAAAAACAGCTCGACACAATCTCTCACCGTTTCTTAATCTATTTGTTGTTTGTGTGTGCAAAGGGATACCTCCAGAGTGAAGCAGCTGGAAGACAAGCTGTCAGCGGCCCGCCGACTGCTGGCCCAGCAGAAAGCCCAGGAGCTCTCTGTCCAGAAAGAGCACAAAAAGGCCGACACACACAAGAAGATGACTGAGTTCTAAGTGCAGTTTTCTCAAAGACATGGAACATAAAGGGAAGCTCCTTGTCTGAAATGAACTATTCCTTCTGCATGTTGACAGCTATTTTCTTTACTTTTTAAGACATTTTTAGCATAAATTTTCATTGGCATCCTTTTATGCAGATTGGGTCTGTTGCTTCTCACTTTATTTTTTAAGGTCTGAGCATTTTTTTTTCTTTGGATGGTAGTTTAGTTTCAAACCCTACTGGTCACAATAATGTAAAAAAAAAAAAAAATTATTTTATTTGTAACATTTTTCTGTTTTTCTTTTACCAAACTAAAGACCTTCATTGGATAACCTACTGTGCAGTTTGATTGTTTTTAACCAAACAAGTTCACACTGAGTGGTTTCAGTCGTTCTGGCCGGTGGCTGATCCAGAGCTTACTGCAGTATGCTGCGGCTTTCATGCTGATTTTTAAAATGACATCCTCAGGAGCTAGAAACCTTTGCAGAGTTGTCAAGTTACTCCCACAGCTCTTGTGTCTTATACAAAACATTTTTGGAGTGGCGGCCATAACCTTTCTGTTAAATAATGAATTTGGGCAGCAGCTCGTCTGCTCGTAAATCTGACGCACACTGTTTGTGGGTTGGGTAGTGACTGCATCCATCTTGCTGTCTTTTGGACTCAAGTAAAAGGTTGAAGTCATGTTAGGCAGCTGTGGATTAGGTTTTTATCTTATGTCTTCCTTTTATGATGTCCAAGTAATGTTTAATGTGAATCAATGGGACATAGCATAACAGGACAAGATTTAAAACTAGGTTTTTAAATGACTGAAGTGTGGTCTTGATCTCATGAAAGGCAGCAACCGGTGACCATCAGCAAGTCGGAGCTTTAGTGTTGCCCCTAAGAGAAATGAAAGTAAAATCCTCATGCTCAAGCCACCCATGCAGTCTCTGGACAAACCGACAGAGCAGTGGGCAGCCACCCTCTACTTGGTAAGTAAAGCCCCACTCCAGTGGCAGAACTTTAAAACTGCTCTGAATTTGCTGATCGCTGGGGAAAAAATGTCAAAATACACTGTGTGTTGATTTAATGGGATCCCTTGAGAGTCCGTGCTTCACGCTTTACTCTTGTTAACTGGCCTCAGGTTTCTACGGGTATCACTGCCCAGTCAGCGACATATTCTCTTTGGGTTCTAGGTGTGTTTTCTACGCGGTTGGGTATGCGCCCCACACTTCTGCAGTCTGTCACATGTATGGATCCAGACTGGCCGATAAGTGCAGTTTTCTCTGCTAATCTTCACTTATCATGGTCTGGATTATGTGATTAAGGAGGTGTGATGGGAGAATTGATTGTGGGGCCACCTTGACAGGCATTTTAAGTGGGAATTCATACTAAGCTGTTCACCTAGGGGCTGCAAGTCTTCAGGGGCTAGTGTGAATGTGTAGGCCGAACATTCATCGACATACCATTGCTAAGACAATTGCCTGCATTTATTTGTGGTATTTGTAAGGTGCCCAAGGTGTTTTTTTTCATCACCATGACAAATACTGGAAATACATTCTTATTTAAACAGAATAAAGAATAAATCACAGAATAAATTCTTCAGGACTTTATAATTTGTTCAAAATTACTCCTTTTCTAAGTGGTTTTCCTGTACCGTCATATATTATATAAGAGTGAGCCCCGCCGTTATGGGCCCCTTTACCTGTCCTGGCTGATCTTAAAGGGCCAGATCTGGACTCCAACCTCCAGCAGTCCTCCAGGAGGAATTTTTATTTTCTGATTATTAGGATTTTGTTACAGATTTTCATCTACAAATTCTGGTTGGTTGGAGTGAAAACAGGTAATGAAGTATAATTTGTAGTGAAAAGTAAGTATTCACCATTTAATGTATTCCCAACTATGTCTGACAGCAGGTTTACAGCAGTCTTTTACACACCGGCCTCCTTGATGTCAGTTTGTAACTATTAATTCTTAATATATTTAGGTTATATCATTTGTTTGTACATGCAGGTGCTATCATTGAAAAGTTAATCTATTTCAGTAATTAAATTCAAAAAGTGAAACTTGTATACATTCATGACACCCAGAGACATATATTTCAAGCGTTTAATTCTTATAATTTAGATAATTATGCCTGATAGCTAATGGAAAGTCACAATTCAGTATCTCGGAAAATTAGAATTTTGTGAAAAAGTTCAATGTTGCAGACTCATGGTGTCACACTCTAATCAGCTACATAAGTCAAAGCACTGTTTCCTGAGCCTTTAAGTGGTCACACAGTGATTCAGTATGCTAGACTGCTGACTTCATATAGAAACCTTCCACGAAATGTAATTTCTATAGAAGCTGGCTGTGCACGGAATGCTGTACTCAAGCATATTAATGGAAAGTTGAGTGGAAGAAAACAAGAAGTGGTTGAAAAAAGATACACAAGCAACAGGGATAACTGCAGCCTTGAGAGGATTGTGAAGCAAAGCCCAGTGAAGAATTTGTGGGGGATTTCACAAGGCGTGGATTGCAGCATGAGTCAATCCTTCAAAAGCCACCCCACACAGATCTATCCAGGACATGGCATACAACTGTCACATTCAATGTGTCAAATCACACCTGAAGCTGATACGTCAGAAACAGCTTGCCTGGACTAAGGAGAAAAGGGACTGGATTGTTGTCCAAATTCCTCTTTTCAGATAAAAGTTAGTTTTGCATTTCATTTGGAAATCAAGATCCCACAGTCTGGAGGAAGAGTGGAGAGGCACAGAACCCAAGTTGCTTGGGGTCCAGTCTTTAGTTTCCACAGTCAGTGATGATTTGGGGAACCATATCATCTGCTGGTGTCAGTCCACTATGTTTTATCAAGTCCAAACTCAGCGCAGCTGTCTACCAGATCATTTTAGAGCACTTCATGCTTCCCTCTGCTGACGAGCTTTATGGAGATGTGAATTTCATTTTCCAGCAGGACTTGGCACCTGTCCACACTGCCAAAAGCAGCAAAACCTGGTTTAATGACCATGGTATCACTGTGCTTGATTGCCCAGTAAACCTGCCTAACGTAAACCCCATAGAGAAGAGGAAGATGAGAGACACCAGACCCAATAATGGAGACAAGCTGAATCCCGCTGTCATCCAACCTGGGCTTCCATAGCACCTCAGCAGTGCCACAGCCTGATCAGCTCCATGCCTCGGTGCACTGATGCAGTAATTGGTCTGGTTATCTTTTTTTATTATTGGTCTTATCTATTATTCCAAATTAGGATATTTAAAGATACAGAATCTGAAGAAATAAACGCTTGAAATATATCACTCTGTGTGTAATGAATCTACGTTATTATGAGTTTCGCTTTTTGAATTGAATTACTGATAATTAACTTAATTAAATGAACATCTAAGAGTGAAAAATAAATTAATATAACTAAAAAAAACTGTCTAGATCTATCTAAAAACTAATCAGACCCTTTACTTTCTGGCACATCGTTTCCAGGGTCATCACATTTGATGACAATCCAACATGTAAATGGTTTCTGGGCTTTGGCTGGGCCTCTCAAGGACGACTGGACACTCCAATGTTGTCTCAATGTTATTGTGTATAGTCCTTTTTGTGCTGTTTGGCAAAGCAGGCTGTCACTCGTCATTTACTCAGAGTGGCTTCAATCTAGTTGCTCTGCCATAAAGACCTGATCGATAGAGTGCTGCTGAAGTCCTCATCCTTCCAGCCGGTTCTTCCATCTCGTCCATGGACTTTTTAAATTATGTTAGTGTGAACACTGGGCCACTCGCTGCCTCTCTGATCAGGAGCCTACTTGCTTGGTTACCAATTCTGGCCAAGTTAGGCAGTGCTCCCAGTGCTTTCAAATGTCTTCCATTATTTACAATTTCAGTTGCAAGTTCAGTTGCATATGGAAAGAAACTGTTGTTGTGGTGTGAGGTTCTGGTCCTGTCAATCTTTCCTGCCCCCCTCAGTGTCCAGGAGGCGTACAGGTCCTTAAGAGAAAGCAAATTGCAGCCAGTCGCCATTGTCCTGCAGTAGCAGCAGCGTACCAGACTGTGATGGAGGAGGTGAGGATGGACTTGATGATGAAGGTGCAGAAGTGCAACATCATCGCCTTTGGCAGGTTGAATTTCTTCAGTTGCTGCAGGAAGTACATCTTCTGTTGTGCTCTTTTGATAAGGGAGCTGATGTTCTAAGGTCCTTGGACTTGGATTTTGTCCTGACATGCTGAGTGGTGGGACAAGTGTGTGTCTTCCCAAGCTATGTCCAATCAGTTATCACTTATTTAAATGAGAGATTTCAACATGAAAATTTCTAAATACATTCCATTATTAATTTAAAATGAGTATACAACACTATAAAGTGTACAGAAAATAAGTTCTGAGTACTCTCTGAAGGTACATACATTTCATGCATGCTGTGTATATATAGATGATGTTCTAAACAGACAGACAGCTGAGAAGTTATGTGTCAGGAAGCCGTTAGAAACATTACCACCGCGCCCATCATTTGCCAAGTGCCTAATCACTGGATTTATCCAAAGTTATTAAATTAAAATACCGCTTCTTGTCTAAATTAATTATCAAAGCCACAGCATATGGTCAATGGAAGGTCAATTTTTCATCAAGGTAAATTTAATATTGTGACATTTAGTTGTAATTAATAACGCTGTGTTCTGGCACAGCACTTTGCATTGCTTTCTTGAGGGAGCATATACACAGCAGCTTTATAGAGCTCTACCATCTGATATTTAGAATTTGCCTTTCTGCGTGTATTTAATACCAGAATTATGCTCATGAGATCCCAGCCAAAAAGGCATGCCTTATCATTTAATTGAAATTAGTTTGTAGTTTTATAGACACCATCCTCATTTCATTTTGGAATTAATTTAGCAACACGCAGTGTTGTTCCTCCAGTTTCTACAGAAAACTGGAGGAACAAATGGAAATTAATATCCGCTCTCATATGACTATTTGCATACAGACAAAACACTGACCTAAGTTTGTCTTTCTTTCAAACCTGGGTTTCTAACTAATTCCGAGTTGCAACAAGGCCAGAGTACTCATCTGCTTTTTTTCCAGATTAGGTGCTGAAATCAATAAATAAACACAGTGCAGATATTTCACCTTGTTTAAAGTGCTGTGTTTCCGTATTGTGATAAATTGCCATTTTCTCCCGTACATGATTTTACATAATGATCAATGGTTCGCCCTCTGCTGAGCTAGTGGAAATACAGTAGTTTGTAGGCTGAGGTCAAAGCTGAGGTCACCACTTTGGGCATTCAGGTGTAATGTTACAAGTTTTTAAACCTATCCAGATCTGAGGTTTTGTTCAGGTGAACAGCAGAATGCTGACACATGAGAGCAGGACCAAAATGGAAAGCATTAATGATGACCTGATGGCTGAAGTAGCATGGATACAATGTAACATTGTATATTAGCTTTGTTTTTCGTGTTTCATCAGCCTTTCTCTCATGATATTTCATTTTTTTTATTCCATTAAATCGTCCAAAGACATGCTGGTTAGGTTAATTGGTGATTCTAAATTGGCCGTAAGTGTGCATGTGAGTGTGAATGGTTGTCTGTCTCTTTGTGTTAGCCCTGCGATGGACTGGAGACCTGTCCAGGGTGTACCCCACCTCTCGCCCGATGACAGCTGAGATAGGCTCCAGCCCCCCCGCGACCTTTCACAGAACAAGCGGTTACAGAAGATGTATGAATGAATGAATGAAGAAAACAAACTTAGTACTCTTAGTACTCAGTGTGATTTTATGAAAAAAAAAAAAATACATCTTATTCAAACTTTTTCAGTTCAGCTTTACTTTATTACACACAAAATTGATGAATTTATCATTCAAGCACATATCAAAGATTTGAACATTTCCTAAAGTGAATGATACAATTAAGAAAATATTCTGACAGGAAGTAGATACAGCTCAACATAGCTACTGTGAACTGATTGTTGGATTGTTGCATGTTTTGTTCTGCTCCCAAATATGTCTCTATACACTGAGTTTGGTACTGTATAAAAAAATCCATTTTCAATAATATATTATAATTTCAATATACATTTCAATGAATATCAGTAAAATAAACCAAAAGTACTTATAATACATACCTTCATTATTTGAAACAAGTACATTTATTTTTTTATTTTTAACATGGTTTTTCCAACAAAGGTTCAAAAAAGGCAACTGGACTTGTAGAGTTTTTTGAGAAGACGTTTCACCACTCATCCGATGAGTCATATATGGTATATGACTCATCCTGGATGACTGAGAACCTTCACAGAAACATGGTTTTTCCCATTTTTAATCTCATTATTAAAGAGATATTAAGACCCATTTAGTAAAGTGTTACTGTCTGTGTCATAACTATACAATATCATAAGTATTACAATGCAGTCTGAGTTAAAGTGGTGTTTAGCAGTTATTTTGTTGTCTGTTCTTAGTTTGGTGTGTTATCAAAGTAACCTTTGCTAACTGACTGCTACGACTGGTGGGAATGTCAGTGTTGGAGGTATTTGTTCATGAACCAAAGTAGAAGTCAAACTAAGTTTTTGATCTGATAGTGGTGCTAAATAAAAAGTGGGTGGATAAGTAATCTTGAGGGGAACATGAAATCAGCTCATCCAGCATTGGTTGTCAAGACATTTCACAGATGACCCCAAATGGAAACCTAATTTTGATGCTTGAAGAAAAGTCTCCTCGCAAGATTTCCTCCTCTGCAAACCATGAATACCTGTACAAAATTCCACAGCAATAGTAATTGTTTGGATTTTTTAGTTTGATAAAAGTGATGGATCAACTCTACCATCTCTTGAGCCTAGCTATTAATGAAATAAAGCATGCTGAGTTGGTGATGGTAAATGGCCTTGTTTTAATATAACGCTTTTCTACCTATTGGTACTCAAAGCACTTTACAGTCACAGACACATCTACCCATTCGCTCACACAAGCACACACACATTCACACACCAATATCTTGCTCAAGGACACTCAAGGATAGATCCGCTAACCCTCTTGTTCGTGGACAACCGGCTCTACTTACTAAGCCACAGCCGCCTGTTAGCTTCTTAAAAATCACAGAAGATAAAATTCTTACCTATGTTCACTAACTGACAGTTTTTCATACTAAGTGCAGCCAATCGTGCCCTAATTGACTGTTTCAATATCTTACAGCATTATTAACCTTTGCTCAATAGTTGAAACAGTTCTGCTTACAATTAATGTTGTAATAATTAGTGAGTGTGTTTTAGCTGCAGTGAATATTGAAAAGATCAATTTAGCAAGTCTGCAAAGGTCAGGTCAGTATAAAAGTTAATCTAAAAGCTAATGTTGGAACAATTCAATTATAAAGTCATCTACTTTCCTTTATAGCTGTGTCTCAGTTTATAACATCAAAATGTGATACTTCTGCTATAGGGGTCTTATTATTGCTAATTAACGTGTGTAAATGTGTTTCCTTCAGAGTTGACTTCCTCAGTCTTTTGACACTTTCCACTGTATGTTTCTGACAAAAACAACTTCAGCACATTTTGTTTTACTCCTCTACTGATTTATCTGAATTAAGGATATAGTTTTTTGTTATAATATTATTTTTTATGTTCTCTGTGTTTCTGTGGCTCCATTTTTCTAGGAACCAACATCTTTGGCTCTCTAAAGAACCACAGTCCATTGCAGCCCAGACCTTTACTCTCCACCTCTAGGATTCAATGGGGAAGGTGTGTGCTCTAGGTATGGCTCATATTGCAAACTAACCACAAAAACTGCATCTTTTTACAGTTTACTTGTGGAAATGGAAAAACAACCGTTTGAGCAGAAGGCAATTTGGCAGAAACAGATTGAGGCTGCAGCTGTATTACTCTGGCAAAAAGTTACGGTCAGCAGGGACTGTCCAGCAACTGGCGGTGCCTTTGTTCAATGTCCAGTGGAAACTGAATGATTCTGCTGCCATGAACTTGGCAACAGGGGGATGTCACTGACTCCAGCCTTGAAGGACCCTGTGTTTCATTATGTTTTACTTCTCACAAGTATAGAGGTTCTTTAAGACTCCAAAGACAAGCTGGAGAAGACAACCAAGACTAACGCAAGCAACCCGAGAGGGCAGCAATTTAGTTGACATATGCTAGGTTTGTCCAGCAAAGTAAAACCTAAAGACAATGGTGGTGAGACACAGCGACGCTGAACAAGAGGTTTTCTCAAAATGTTTGCTATATTTGCATGAATTCTTGTGACCCTGATGTAGCCTATTTCAATTCATACTGTTCTTAACACACAGTTGAACAGTTGAATCTTTTCGACAGCAATATCATTTGAATCACGACACTACTGGAATATCCCCATAAAAAGCTGTCAATTTTTCCTTAAACTATTGAGGCTTAAAAATAATGATTATGGCTGTCATGCTTGTCTGCTCCTATTCTACATATTTAACAAGCAAAAGAAAAAAATGGATGTTCCCTTTCCATTTTTAGATTTTTTATTTTTTTTAAGTTCTTGTAGCAGACAGGAAGAGGGCTTATTTGTGACTGGAAAGAGTGAATTTAAATACTTCCCCTGCCAAAGTGCTGTGGTAACCAAAAGAATAGTCAAAAATAAATTTATGTAATACATTTTATAAGTTTTTGTTTAATTGTAGTATTAGAAATTCACAAAGCATTGACCATGGCACAAAGCTGAACACTCTAAGAAATCCTTCCCAGCAAAGATATCCAACTGAAACGTGAGGATATATTTATGTATATTATGCCTGAGCAGTGCACTGTCAGCTGTGTTAATGTCAGGATACTGCCACACTGACACTGATGTAGGATTGTTAAAAGTGAGATATAAATCAAACTGTACAGGCTGCAGTCTTATAAATAGCTCACAATGCCTTGAGTCTTGGTCTGTCTGCGTTCTTATCTGTAGTCATAAATGCTGTTTTTTAGAAAGGTGACGTTCTGAGCTATACCTACCATACTCGTAATGGAGTGGTGCGGATGGATGTTTTCGCTGTTGGCCTTTTGCCCTCATAAAGAATTTATATACCCACCGGAATCAATGATAGATAGTTCACCCTGTTTCTTTGTGAGTAACCTCTCGATAACCCAGTGTAAGAGTGTTGCATATGGTTCCTTTGAACAATCCAAAATAGAAAGACAAATGATAAACTTTTTTTTAAAAACAACATAATGCAGCACGTCTTCCTGTCCATGTTCTTTTTCCTCGATGCTAAAATTCTAGATCATTCCAGCCAGCCAAGGAGGAAGAAAGAGTCCCACAGACCCCAGTATACACACCAGTACAAACATCCAGAGGAATATCCTGTCAATGACCATGGCAACGTACTTCCAGTCCTCCTTCACCTATAGCGGAAGAAGAGGAACAACACAGAGGGACATTTCAAATTTCACACCACACCACCTTTCTCTTTACCAGCTGTCAGTTTTCACCCTTGATTGATTTCTCTCGAATGGCTGATTTTTTCATTATGAGCCAGCTATCTCCTAAATGTCAGTCAATCCTTGCTTATGTCTCTTGCGAAAAATTCAAGGTGAAATTACTGAGGTTCCACTGACTAAAGACAGGCCTTTTCTGGCTCGTGGATTGTAGTTTAGACACTGACTGATGATGATGATGGATACAAAACGTTTTTATTCCATTTACATTTTAAGACATCTCCCCCCTTATTCCTTATAAATGGCCTGCATTCCCTTATAGCGTCTCTGTAATTAGTGCTCCATTACTGCTGCTCACTTAAGTCTCAAACACTTAGTATTTCCCACATAAACTACACATTTTCCGGGATAAATTTCAAAGCAATAAAGAGGAGCCATGGTTTGTTTTTACTTTGCCAAAAGACTAATGACTTGTCACAAGGTACAGTCTCTTGTCTGATGTTCATTTGTTCTTGGAAACTTTTAATTCTGTCATGTTCACATGTATAACTGTTCCCATTCGGGCCCTCATTATAAGCAAAACAAAACTAAATTATCATTGGAAAATGTCAATTACTATCACCGGTGAAAATCACAGATACACTTGCTTTCCACAGTGTTTTTGTGAGCTTGCATTGTTGCATTCCTTCTGACTTTTGGTTGCGTATGTCCTCAATATAATGAGATGCCATAAACCACAGGGGCCATATATAAACATAGGAATAGAGCCAACAGCAAAAAGTCTGAAAAGAAACTGATCTACAGTGGTGCAGCTGCCACGTTTTTAGCTGCAATCTCCCAATGTCAAAGGAAGTGCTGTGTTCTATAAAGTTCACAAAGATACTTCACGGTAGGTGTGATTTGGCCCTGATATGTTTCATACGTTTTTCAAGCTTCAAAAAATATTCAAAATACAAAGGAAAATACGCCGATCAGGCATAACATTACGACATTATTCCTAATATTGTGTAGGTCTCCCTTGTGCCTCCAAAACAGTTATGACTCATCAGAGAATGGACATGGGCCTTCTGAGGGTGTCCTGTGGGTGCTGTTCATCATGTTTGTTGAGTTGTTCCTAAACAGTTTTTGTGTGTGTGCCTGTGTCAGGCTGCATCCTGCTGGGGATGGCTGCTGCCATCAAGGAGTGTTATTGCTATGGGGTGGGGGTGCCTGGTCTAGTCTAGGTGGGTGCTACATGTCTAAAAAACATCCACATGAATGCCAGGTCCAAAAGTTTCCCAGCAGAACATTGAATTGTGCTGATTGTTGTATAAACATGCTGATAAAAGGCAAATATTATATTATATATATTATAATACGAGTAACAAAAAGGGCACTGCAGGATAAACAGAAAGGAATGTTTGACATTAAAATCAGGAAACAAACATATTCATGCTCACGTAGATTGCTGAATTCATTCAAACACATCCACATAGCCCATCCCAACATACACTGAACTGCAATCATTTCTATAAGGAATGAAGCGAGATGTACTTGTTATCGGTCACAAATTCGCCTGCCTCCTTATATATTCTTTGACATGACAAAGAAGAAAACAAGGGCCTCTGGATAACCGTAGTGAATATAAACAAGGAATATAGAGACTTGTTTGTTCTCTGTCTATCCTAACTGCTTGCAAACCTGGCCATGCTTTTATCCCGTTCTTTATACTTCTTGCACAAACATGGAAGAAAATTTGACCATATGAAATCCATTCTGACTGTGGTAGATTACTGTGATGTTTCTGCTGTTTCCCTTGAGAGACAGCTCCGTTACCAGGAAGATGTGTAAGCAAATCAATATTATCTGAATTCCTGACCTAATCAATATGCCCCCCACTTTGATACAATGGGAATTTTAAATTTGAACAAATAATGACAGTTCGAATACATATTTCAAAAATATATTTTTCCTGTGCTCATGACAAATTTAGAGAGACAGCCAGGGTTGTACATTCTGACTGGATTTCATTTGTATGCAGTACACACGTTCTAACCACACTGAGTTAGGAGGAGTGTACAGTTTTCAGATTTCCACATATCTATAGTAGGAACATTTCAAAACTATCAGATCATTACCATGGCTTTACTGGCTATTTACTATAAATGGAAAAAATAAAAAATAATTCTGTCAACTCACTGAAAAGTCTGCATCTTCTGCCCTGAGATGATCAGCGATGTACTGAACTCCCTCTATGGCTTGTTGAATAGCAGGGGAGATAGTTGGAATCACAATGTCCTGTTGGGTACTTGCGTCTTTAGTGGACTCTGCAGTAATGGTTTCTGCTAGGTGATCGTTAGGTTCCATTTTTATTATCTGCCCTGTGATCCCTGTGATCCCTGTGATCCCGTCATCATGCAGACAGCAGTACTGGAAGCTGCGGGACCGACACCGGTGTCCAGCTCCTGGAGGAGGCTGCTTCTGTTGGTCACACATGTGCTCCACACTGAGGGAGCGGCCATTTGGGGCCAGTGTATTTGGTTCTTCCCTGCCGCGAAGTGGGCCCAGTAGCAAAGTCTGGGGCAAGGACAACTGTGAAGAGGATGAAGCTGCGGAGATGTGTCCCCTCAGTGATTGTTTCTCTGAAAGAACTGAATACAGCCCAGATGTGGATCGACAGAAAATGTTGGCCTTAAGGGGGTGATCTTTATCATTGTGGTCCCTGAGAGGGGAACAGGGTGGAGAAGGTGAGCAGACAAGGATACTTGGACTGTCAGACTGAGTCTTTGAGAGAGTATTCTCCACCTGGGCCATCTGTCTCAACCCGGTCTCTAACCCTGTCCAGAAGGCTTGCGAGTTGTCTGTTGTAGATATTGTTGCTGCTGGCCGGTGCATCATCTCGATCAGCTTCTTACAATGCTGCTTTGCTGTGCCTGGTGGACGCTTCATGAAGAGGACTCGGGGTACCAAGTCCAAGAATACTCTGCGCACCCAGTGAGGCATGCCATGAGTTTGCGGTGATCGATGATGAACGTTTAACACAAATACAGTAATTATGATGGAGAGCGTGACAAAGACCATGGTGAACAGCAGGTATTCTCCAATCAGTGGAATCACCAGCGATGTGGATGGTATAATCTCTGTGATCAGTAGGAGGAACACTGTTAAGGACAGTAACACTGAAATGCACAAGGTAATCTTTTCTCCACATTGCGATGGCAAATAAAACACCAGCACAGTCAAGCAGGATATAAGCAGGCAGGGGATGATGAGATTAATAGTGTAGAATAAGGGAAGCCTACGAATGATGAAGTAGTAAGTGATGTCTGCATAGATCTCTGTGCAGCACTCATATTTTTTTGTATTGTACTTGCCCACTGCGTTAATAATGACCCACTCGCCACTCTCCCAGTAGTCCATCTGGTCCACATCACTGTCCATGTTAATCAGATCAATCTTGGCACGGTCATAGGTCCAAGAGCCAAACTTCATCTTGCAGCTTTGCTGGTCAAAGGGGAAAAATGTGACATCTATGCTGCACGAAGACTTATAAATGGCCGGTGGCATCCACTTTATCTGGCCATCATAGAACAGATGTGCCTTTGTGAGGTGAGTTACAGCAAAGTCTCCATCGGCACTGTAGATGAAGAATAGGAAGATAAAAAAAGGAAGAAAAATGGAAACTTATCAGATTTAGTTTACACGTTTGTTTCCATTTAAGTCATAGTGTAATCTTTTGATTCTGGGTGATTCTTCTGGCAATACTTTAGAATACTTCTAGAATTGGTCAAGGTCAAATCCTTGCTTCCAACCACATCTGACATTAGTCCTCAGTAAATAGAGTTTGCTCAGTTGCCATGGAAATAGTTCATGGTTTGAAAATCTCCAGAAACATCAAGTAAGTTGATACAGGATTTAATGAGCTTTTAAACAGAGATCAGCCATACCCTTTATTATTCAAAAAAAAACAACATATAATTATTATCTGAATGCTTTACTGATCTGTCAATTAACGGGAAAATCTTCTGCATCACGTGACAAGAAGCACAAATATTAACTTTTTTTCCCCTGTTGATGATCATGGAATATCATTGGAATCTTTTTTCCTTTTTGATTTTCATTCACCCCGACATGGTTCTAGTTATTTAAGTTTTCTAAAGAGAGACTATGTTTTCATCTTTCATATTGTCTACTGAGTACAGCCCAAAGACTCCATTATATTCAGACTGTTGCCGCACAGTGCTGATGAAACTAATCACAGTCAGGAAAACCTATCTGTGTTTTACAGGATTCTGGAGCTTTAAATCTAGTGTCTATGTTGACACTGACTTGCTGGCACACTGGTTAGTTAGGCACCAATCAATGATTGGTTTGGCAGTGCTGAAGAGGGGCGTAACCATAGCGACACAGACGGCAGGTAGCAGCAAGGAGTGTGGCAAAGCCTACAGCAATAAAGGCTAGGAGCTACTGTCTGAGAAATTTCTGTTGCTCCAGAAAATGGTAAACGGTCTTGATTTTATATGGCATTTTCCTGTCTATATGTGTGTGTGTGCTTATACAAACACACACACACACACTCACACACCAGCGCCAGGCACTGGGAGCAACTAAGGGTTCAGTGTCTTGCTCAAGGATGATTGGATGTGCATTCACTTTCTACAATCGAATAAGGATGAAAGCTGCTTATGTGCCAAAACCCAGTAGCAGTGTTCTCTCTCACTGCAACAGCTGCCCTGCCCTCCTTTCTTTCATCATCTGCCTCCATTTCCTTTGATTAATCTCTTCTGTGCTCACAAAACCTCTCATATCATTGCAGACCTACCGTGCCACACCTGAGCACCACCCTTTACTTCCCTCCTCATCATCTGACCCAGCCATCTCTAGTTTACATCTCTAGCAATTTCAGAAATAAGACATCTGCAGCTCATTCACTTCTCTGCAGCTAAAGTCTATGGTGATTAAGCAAGCCAGTATCCTTTATATTTTTGCTCTTTGAATGCAGTGTAGCTTTCTTGACATGAAAGGTCTACACAAATAAAGTCCTCATGCTTTGCCTCATTAATTCATACACATAAGTGACTGAACCTCAAACATTTAATCACGGGAAAGTGTCACGTTTGTACAATGCAATGTATTTGACAGTTATTTAGCAAATTCTGTCATGCCTGTTTCGGATGCAGACTGTTGTATTTGCCATATTTAGAATGCAATTAATACAGGTCGAGCTGAGGCTCTCACACTGGACGTATTTTACCTGTGGCCATTTGAAACACGTCCAATTACATTTCATCTTCTAATTCCCAGCCTAATGTATTACTCTCTGTGACATCGAGCCTTGTTTGTAACCAGATCCATTAAGGCTGACCTTGTTCACGTTTATTTCAGCTAAATTACTTTATGACATTGGCACAGGACAAGATGTTTGGCGCAACAACAGATTCTTCGTGTTTTCCCTCCAGTCACACCATCTGCTGAAATTAAATCATCAAAATCTGAGCATTACTTGCCATATGATGATTTCTGCCTAAAACGTGGCAAGATTTAAGAGCTGGGGAAGCACGATGCGTGTCTGGAAAGAACCTCAATTTTATGTGACATACGGATCCTCACTTGTTGTAAAGGACAATGTCAGGCCTCCAGATAATCTCCGAGGGTATACGGATGGAAGTGACATTTTCATATTCCTCTGGGTTCCAGCGGAGTTTGTAATCATTCCATTCCTGTAGGAAACATTAATCATATTCATGTACAGTCGACATGTATTGGACCATATTTTGAGCATGTGTTTTGTCTCTCAATGTTTCATACTTGCTTAACCCAGACATTGGTGGTCATCATCTGGTTCTTCTCATCCTTCGATTGAAACGAAAAAACGAATTATTGTGATGTTAATTTTCTTTTTAATGAACTGCACGTCAGTCAGGACTCAATCATCTCAAAGGTAGAATTTCTCATTTTCTACTCATTTAGTTTTTCCGAGCTGCAAAATGCACTCATGAATGTGTTACAAAACAAATCTAAATTTATAACCTCGAGTTATAAAGACAGATGAGTTGTGTAATGCATCAGAAAAAAAAATATTAGGCAGAGCCACATGCGAAAACACCCTCACTGTGGGCAAGCTGCTTTCTCCGGCTCTTCAACACACAGCAGTCAGTGAATACATTCTGCAGGAGAAGACAACCTCACCCAGAGCTGGGTCTCGCTACCAGGCATAAGGAGAAAGCACTGTCAACTAATTGTGTGTCAAAAACTCGGAGAATCATCCCCATAGTGATGCAGGCTGCACAATGTTTGAGCTGCACCAGACGACTTTGTACAGTACGGCTCGAAATGGCAGTTATTTATTATAAAACAGTTTTCAACTCAGTCATCAGAAACCCAACAGCATTTGTGCATAATGCACATCCCATGCTCATGTTTAAAACCGCAGTTTGTTTGCAAAAGAACCAAATGCAAAGATACCATAGCAACAAGACAGATTAAAAGTGTCATTCTGGCGAGACCAGCTGTGTCAGGATTGCCGTTCAGGAGACAGCTTTGAATATTTACTGCCAGTGTTTGCATACTTGACAAGTGAATTTAATTTGGGAAAATAATGCAATCCCTTCTGTTGTGGCTTCATTTCCGCTGATAAGTGATCTGTATTAAATTTGCCTCTCTTGCTCGGTGTAGCTTTGAGTCGGTTATTACGGACATGCACACGACAGAGAGGGCACAATCGCAAATGTATCATATATGCAGTTACACTGCACAAACCGTCGTTGTAACACTAATACTCATAACGATGGACGAAAGCTGGTCAGCTAATCAGCTACAGTGTGTTCAAACTGATGTTTCCTTGGTGTTTGTCTGTTTGTTCAGCAAGCTGAGGTACAGGACAAGATGCGTGGTCAAGGGAACTTTAGTTTTCTTCTAAAAGCATGACCATCTACCACTGATATTTCATTGGATTGTCTGTTATGTCTTGGTATATGGAGAACTAAGTTTATAAGAAATTAAGAAAAGAGAGCATGTGCCCTTATGGAACTGTATTTCTCCCATTTGATTCTTTTTTTTTCCTTCAAGGAAGAAAATAAAGGACATGTGTGAACAGATAGAGAAAGAAAAAAGAAATAATAGAAAAAAACAATAGATGTGGAATCTAATCTCAGCTGGACTTTAACAGTGACGTAGTGTTGGCTATCGATGAAACCTAACAAGGCTGTGAGGTTTTACTCACCACATCAATAAGCTGGGCAATGGACAGTCCAAAGTGAACTAGCACTGTGTCTGAAGTGTTTTTCACAGGACGCGAGAGCTTATTGTAATGTGCAAACAGATTCTGGAGCAGCCTCTCTTCGGCATGGGCTCGAGGTCCAACTTGGGAATAAACTGAAGGCAGAGAAGAAGATAATAAAAACATTGACGGAATCTTAGAACAGCATTTACATGTCATATTCCACTTGAATCAAGCATAGCTATTACTTTTGTCAGCTGCTTTTGTGCGGAGATCTCCAGTGACCTTTTATATCCCCTTTGATTTTAATAGAAACCATCATTTCAAATGCATAATATTAATATTGAATATTTTTGCTTCCATCTACAATACATTCCTCCATAATGGATTTAGCTGATGCGGCTTAGCTAAAGAATACAGAGTGTAATCTAAAAGTAGAGTGACCTCTATTATACAGGTGGCGTACGGTTACATGAGACGGTATCTGAGAGATGAGACAAATGGAGGTGGGAGGGAGAGAGCAGAAGAGGGAAAAGGATGAATCTGAATCTGAGGACATCCGTTGCATCTCTGAGCAGACATGCTGATGGAGCGATCTGTCGAGACGTCTCATCCCTCCCTCACCACTCTCGCCCTCTCTCTGCTTCGGTGTCTCTCTGCCTCAGCCGCTCTGATGGAGCAACTCAATCACATTCTTCTGCACTGAGGATGGCCTAACGAGTTCTGTGAACAATTAAAGAGATGGACATTGTCCCAAGGTCTGTACAGAACTGTGTCCTTTGTATTCTGGTTAATATTCAATTAGGTGTTCTTTCCATTCTGGACTCTGTGCATCTGTCCAGGTAATTTATTGTCATCCCAATATATCATAGTCTGATTTATTTATCTGGGCTCACTGATGTTATATTGTGTGTGGCACTCCTGCATATTTAAATGTCCTTCCTCTGTGTGGAGCATTATGTTGTGTATATTGTCCAGAATATTAATTGTATGGGAGCTTGCGGATGTTTTCATCACCATCATCTCATAATAAGTTTAATCATGTGATTACACAGAAAGAAAAACATAGCAGGTGAGTTTTTATTTGCTTTACAGTTGCTTTCTTGTCAAGTGTTTCAAAGGTGTTTTTATCTATCTATGTATTTTCTTAAAATCAGGGTTTCAGGTGTCATGCTGCTGACCTTCCGCTCTGGTCCTTCTACTCATTCAATCAAAACTGATGGGCTGTCCTTTAGTTGCTTGGAAACTGGCATCTACAAATTTCAAAGGCCTGCGATCAATATCTTATTAAATGGACACAGTTTCTTTTTCCTCCATTGTCTTGACTTCCTGGTTGCATGTCCAGACACCCAACAACCTTGAAATGTTTCCATATTGACGCAGGTAAAGTTTTTTTTTTTTTCAATCACATCAAATCAGAGCAACATTTACTGAAAGAGGGTAATATTAAATAAAATGGAAATCCTCCAGTGGATTCTAAAGCAGCCTTGCACATAATGGGTTTAGACGGGGGAGTTCGTAGGAGGTCCTGACTTGACTTGACTTGACTTATGATGTGCTTTAAAGCTCACTAAGAAGGCCACTGATGGGATGGTAGCAGACTCACAGAATGGACAACATCCACTTTTCACTCTTCCTTCATTTTGCTCAACCAGTATATTTAGCATTTACTTATGCAGACAGTTTAAATTAAACAAGATGAATCATCATCCAGAAATGTTCATGCCTGGTGCAATTATGGAAAATAATTATCCTTACAGTTTTTACAGATGTTTCCAGTTATGCAAATCACAAGCCAAGGTGTTTCGTCCTGGTTAGTTATTCAGATAGTCAGAGCTATCCAGAGCTACTGGACCCAAATCTGTCCTCATTTGATCAATGCACAATCACGGGCAAATGCTGCATCAGCAGCAAATAACTGTTTTTATTCAAGCAAATCTGCTCTTGAACTCGGGAGGCCAGCAAAGCTTGGGTAGCAATTCTCCTCCAATTAAAAAAAATAGAAACTAGTGGTTGTTTTTTTGTTGTTGTTTTTAAAGATTGTGTTTCAGAGATTGTGTTATGCAACTTGTCAACTCAGCCTTCGGCAAAAAACATCTTGGCATTTAAATGAATAATTGGTTGGGGCTGGACTGTAGAAAGATTACTGGAGTGAGGAAAAGGAATGATTTTATTTATTTGATTTCATTGAAAAACAAAACCAAGTGCTGCATTTTAGCTGGTCAGTGGTTAAACAGCCATGAAATTAGTAAAAAATAATCCAGGAGAGAGTTTTTGGTGCTGATGAATGTAAAGTGATAATTTGAGATAACTTAAAGCATCTTCTCTGTGCTCTCCCAATAAATACAAACTAATCTCCCTTGAGCAGAACTTACAAATACAAACAGTTCTTTCCTCTAGGATCTTTTCTAATTATTCTTATTATTCTTATTTTGTACATTCCCTTGTGTCAGATAAGATAATAGTTGAAACTGACAGGAAGGAAAATGAATTACCTGGAGGAGTCAGAGCAAATAAAAGTAAGCTGAAACATTTGTATATATCCATAGCGCCTCCAGGAGTAAACTCCCTCTAAATTCTGAAGGACTTCAGTGCTGGTGGTCTGTCATCCCAGAGGTGATTAGACCTGGAAGGTCTGTAACAGCAGGTCTTCGGGAGGTTCAGGTTAAACAGCCAGATGGGGAGGTCATGTCAGTCTGTGTCAGAACAGGGTCCGCTGTTGCTGCTGGTTCTTTCCAGCCATCTCTTCAGTTTCTTCTCTGTCCGGTAACAGCACCACGAAAGACCAGAGAACATTCAGTGCAGATTTCCTGATCCCACACTTGAAAGTCCCTCCTCATTCCACTGGAAATCCAAGTGTGGCTTATCCCTCTCTTCTCCACCCTCCCTGTCTTCACTATGCCCTCCCTCGCCTCTCATCTCTCCGCCTCCTCACCTCATCACACTCTCTCACTCACACACACACCTCTTTCTTTTCTTTGCATTCTCACTTTCCCTCCCACTTATTTTCTGTTCTCCCTGTTCCTGTTTTCCAGCTCTAACTTTTTTGTCAGTCTGTGTGTGCATTGTGCGGAGATCAAGTATGAGTCCATGAGATTTTCATTTCAGCATAGACAGTATACATGAGCAGTGCTGTGTGTGTCTGTGAATGTGTGTTTTCACAGGTATTTGTATGTAACTTGTGTGTGTGTGTGTGTGTGTGTATGTGTGTGGGTGGGTGTGTGTGTGTGTGTGTGTGTGTGTGTGCAGCCTGTGTGTAGATAACTGTCACAGTCGAGAGTGGGAAAAAGTGCCAGCGTGTCATCGGTCCTCTGGATGCTCTTCAATCTCCTCTCTGCACTGTTTCCCAGGAGAACATCATCTCGAGCTTACCTTTTTATCTGCACCCTTCTTTTCTCTTTTAAACACCCCTGACCCTCACCTGCTGTCATTTCTTTTCCAGATAATGTCTCCCACATAGAGAGAGATTTCTCTTTCCTTGCAGCCCCTCTGTGCTTCGCTCCCTGTTCCCTTTACAGCTTTTATACACCAGCAAGCTCAGTGCCAAGGCTGGCCATCTATTGAGACAGTCACATTTGCTTGAGGTGTGTTTACTGTTGTTGTACATCTTTTTCCCCTACCAATGCCAGTATGCCATGTTTTGATGACACAAAAAAAGAGACTTCAGACTCATATTTACCTGAAAATGAGTAAGGCAGAAGCCCACTTTTGACTTTCTGACAGTTCTTTCTGACTGTGTTATATGAAATAGTGCAACAAAAGTGGTCCAGGCAGAGTTATATATGTCTTTGTCAGATATGCTTCTCTTCAATACACCATGAGCCCACAGAGAAAAGCCTCCGCAGTGCACACATTGATTTTTTTAATCAAAGACACGGCTCTCTTGATCCACTGATGACTAACAGTGACTTGACAGATGAACAGATTTTCTTCTCACCGGTGCACCGCCACAAGCACAGATGTACGTTCTTTCCATTGGAGATTTGATAGTCGATTATTTAGTTGGATTGCTGACAGGAGTCCAGTAGGAATTTGTAAGTGGGACAACGCAGCAGGAGGGGGGCACTGGATGAGGAAATTTCACTTTCAGTATAAGGGCAGGGTGCGCAAATAGGCCAATTGCAGCCTGGCTGCTGACACATACATTAGTTTATCTCCCACCCACATATAGACACATATAAGCTTCCTCTGTGGCCATCTGAGCAACCATCTGTGCGTCTTTGCTTTTCGAGTGGAAGTGGAGTATAGGCTATTGCAGTATTCACCTCTTCCTGGTGCCTCTTTAATAATTCAACATGTCCTGATATTGGAAAGCCTTTTCTCATCCCCAAACAGACACTTTGACCTCTGCTTCAGATGGTCACATCCCAAACACTCCTACTCCTACTCCGCTGATCTGTACTGCTTTGTGTAAAGCTGTTATGGTGAGTGACTGCAATCTTATTAATGCTGTGAATAATAGGCTAAGTTTGAATCAAATTAAAGTTTAAAATCATAAACTAGCATTCAATACCCATTCAGATTTGACTAGTTTTTTTTTGTATACCACAGTGTGTATACATTTTACAAATAGTATTTAAGAAGGGCACAATATAAATCAAAGTAGTATCAAGGGATGCAAGAGTACGCCTTATCCAATTCAAAATTATACATCGGTTTTATTGGACCCCTTCCAGATTATTTAGATTAGGTTTATTACCCACACCAAATTGTTGGCGATGCAAATCTGGGGAAGGTAATTTAGTTCATGTTTTATGGTCCTGTGACAAAGTCCAACAATTCTGGGCCAATGTTTATGATAATCTGTGTGAGATTACAGAGATACAAATCCCATTCAATTTTAGATTATTTGTTTTGGGTGATCATTCAGCCCTGATAGGACAGGATAAACATATCAAAAGTTTGTCCAAACTAGTATTATGATTGGCAGACAAATACTTGTCAGGGGGTGGAAGACAGAGGGGGTGCCCTCTCTGCGAGAGTGGGCTATGGAGATGGCACTTATTGCAGCATTTGAAAAAATGTCATATAAACAACTGGGTAGACTAGATCTATATGTAGCGAAGTGGAGCGGATATTTAAATTTCTTGAAGGGCTCTTGAAATGGGGTTATATAGTGGGGAGACGCAAGTTTTTAATTTTTAGTTATGGTGGATACTTACATGCCTGCGATGCGTCTTTATATTTCTGTATGAATTTTGTTTTATTTGCTGTAGTAGCTGTACATGAAAGAGCACAGCAATGGGTGCTGGCAACCAGAGAGGGATTAGCATAGATGGTGACGATTTTATGTGGGTGGGGGTTGTTGTTGTTAAAGTGTTACTGTTGAAATAATGAAAATAAAAAATGTTAATCATAAAAAAAAGAAGGGCACAATATATGTCACTCCACCATTTTCCACTTCACTCCAGAATTTTCCTCTAGCGCCCCCATGAGGCAGACATTGTACTTTAGAGTTATGTGTCATGATAAACATTGTAAACATCATAATGAAGTGTGATCCCTTGATTTCATTAACTACTACAGGCTTGGGCATTGTTGTAAGGACCATTCTAGCTTTGCTGTTTGGATCCCCCTCCAGGCTGTCTGGAGCTAAAATAAACTATTCACCCAATTTTGTTATTATTAATAAAATATGTTAATTAATATTAATATTGTATTATTGTTAAAAATTTATGTCAGTTGCATCCAGTTTGGTAAAGAGTACATAATGAAATTTGCATAATTCAAAAGCCAGATCATGATTTAAGACACAACACTAACTTGTCTCATTTGTGCTTCACTGTTACTGGTTACATTAGCTTTAGGTGATGTATCAACAAGTTATACAGTGCGTCAAGATGAATCATAGCACTGAACTGAAATGGTCTCATTTAGATTGAGCTGGGTGTATCATGCACTTCCTGCTTTTGCTGAAAACGTTTGGATTGTATCTGTATTTACATGTATTGCATCTGACATCATCTTTACATCACTATATTTTAATATTTGGTAATATGTGCAATAAGACCGACACACAGTATAGTTCTTTTACTGGATTACTGTCTTTGCCACCACAAAGACTTCCACATAGGAACAATAGTTTTTGTAGGTGGCGTCTGTATGTTGGCCCTGAGGGATCACTAGTATTTATTTAATTTTCAGCGAGAGTTAATGAGACCTGATGAGAGAATGTGTGTTGAAATAAAAGGTTCCACTGCTAATCTCCACATGCAGATGCGCCAGACAACTTTCACAGTGCCTCATTAGAGAGACTTGCATTAAAACATAAAAGTGGTGAAGCAATGCAATGTTACAAGAACAACACCCTGCTGTTTTAGCTGCTTTTCACTTTTTGTTCAGTCAGGGAAATCACGTTGTCTCGCTTGATAGCTCACATTTGGCATCTGGATCAAATATTGATTTAGCTTTTGCATTTAAGATAAAACCATATAAATCAGGTGACTGGTCCATTTGTTGTCAGACCACAAATAAACTGCAACAGTCCACTTGAAAGTGCACAGAGGGCCTGCTTTTCAGACTTTCTTGGCATAGTTGCTTGGTCCACAGCAGAGTTTGACTGACAGTTTTCATACCAGCTAGAGCAAACGAAACTAACCAGGCCATTGCAGCAGAGCTTGTTTAAAGAAGATAGCGTTAAAAGTTAAGTGTAGTACCAACTACTTCAACACATTGAAGTAGTTGAGAAAAAAATAATAGTCCTTGAGAAAAAAATAAGAAAACTTATTTTACTTCAGAATTGTCAAAGAATAAACCCCACTATGCTCGAGTACACCATGGTATTCTAATGATTGTTAACAATAATGCAATTAATGTCCTGCCTTGACAGCTGCTATGATGAGCCTTGTTAGCATGGACACAAATACATAACAACAAGCCTTGTGGGAGATGAACTATAGATTTTATGTTAATCAGACAGATGCCAGACGTCATTAAGGGACTGAATCATATTTGAGAATAGCAGCATTATTTATGGGTTCTGAAAACCTACTGAAGTATGTGTAGCGTTGACCACATCATAGAGTATGTTCCCATTGAAGCCAGCTTCTGTGAGGAGCTCCCGGAAACAGCCCCAGGATCTGAGATCACCAGGTCGGCTTGCACTCTACAGCGCATGTTTTGCCTTAGTGATTCACACAGCTTACTTTGTTACACTCTTACTAACATTCCTCCACCTTCAAACCCACACAGACATGGGGATTCATCCCATACATGCATAAACACCTAGCCTAGGGTTGCCAAGATCACCTGTCAATCATGGCAACTGTTGCTTTAAAGGAGACACAGAAAGCCCACTGCACTCTTCAGCATCATCTGTGCAAAATGAAAAGGGGGCAGAGAATGCTTAAATTTTAATAATACTGTTGTTTCCTCGCTTTCACATAGGGTTTTTTTCTGTCCAATTTGCTTTTAGAATAGAGTCAAATTGGATGCAAGCAGCACCCTGCAGCGGTAGATGGATGTTGAAGCCCTCCTGAATGCTGTCAGGAAAGGCAGATACTGACATAGGTGGATGCCGATCCCACCTGCAACAGCCCAGGGGTGAGCTGAGCTGGCCGGTGATCAGGTACCCACAGTGATGGGGCACCTGAAACGTCTGTGAGCTGAATGCAGTCTGGTAACCATATAAAGGCTTATGTGAATTGATATCCTTTTCATCTTGAAAGACAACAAAGACTCATGTTTATTACAAACCTATGTGATGACAATTTAGTCCTTTGATGCTGGCCGATGCCAAAGCTATTCAAGATCAATATTATTTTGATTACTATAAAAATCAATAGGCACAAACACCATCAAGCCAAATGATGATCGGAGGATGTCCAGGAACAATGGCAGTCATGCCTTTACGTGTTGGATTACATTGATTGTTAATAAACTGATCATCAAAGTGATGTTGCAGACTGATTAGAACGACAATATCATGGTGTTCATGGTTGCCACAAGTCAGCAGAACTCATTATAGATATATTAAAGCAGACTATTTCAATGCCAATGCTGGGCAACACATGTTACACATTTTTGCAGCTGCAAGAAGTAATTTACTTTCTGTTACCGTGATGTTTTCATGTGAAAAGGAAATGATTTTTTTCATTACATTAAAATCAGTGGCTGAACAGAGATGGACAAATAGAAAAAAAAACGTAACCGTACGTAAACGTAAATTTTGAAGTATAGTATTTCCTTTTTTAACCTTCACTGTTCCTACCACACCTCACCTCACAACTCTGCAGGTGAAAATACAGTACATCACATAAAAGCATCTCACTGCATTCGGGTTTAACATGGCTAAAGGAAGTTTTTTTTTAAGGTATCATTTAAGTATCTTAATTATTAATGGAAGTAACTTTGGGGAAGATTGGAAACACATTTTGTTCATTGAGTGTATACAAAGATTAATCTTCCATGATTTAGTGCTTGAGTGTCCTGCAAGTTTTGAATCTCTCATTGTCGCTAGCTTGGCAGTCCCTGACTTTGCTTCACTCTCAGCTAATTCAGGTGGGGCATGGGATGCAGACAGCTAGCAACAAGGACCCTACTGCAAGACGCACGCTGCAGACGAGGCAAGCTGAAATAATAAAAAATTACATTTAATGAAACCTAATGTGGTGATAACAAAACACCCTGCAGAGAAAAGCAAGATAAATCCAAACTCTGTGCCAACAAAGGTAATCCAACGAAAAAAGATAATTCCAGGGAAAGATGATCCAAATGATGAAAAGGAAACCAAGAATAGGAAATTTAAAACCCAAGCAGGGAAGCAGAATGGTAACACACAAGGAAACAGGTGAGTGTGCAACCAGGAACAAACTGATGAACTGACACAGGAAAGGGGTAAGGAAGGATCCATTTTTCTACTTCTGAACTACAGGGTGGTTCAGACTTGAGTAGTTTGACTATGAAGTACAGACCATAGACTGTATAATAGGTACATATGGGAGGAAATTCTGTAATTGTAAACAGCAGCGTACTCGATGAGGCACACAAAATGCATTCTGGGAGTGTTTATTTCTGCTGTAAAGTTGGGCATTTTAATGGCGGTCTATGGGGATTGAACAAGCCTCATGTTGGATTTGTGCAGGCTTCATTTTTCAGTCCTGGATGTTACTGCTTGGTTTAGTATTCCAAGGAGCTACATTTTGCTTGTTGCCATGTCTGCATATTCTACCTCTTTAACATGATTGAGACCAGTTCAGATAAAAAAAAGTCCTTGAATTAAAGCATTCAACACAGAGTTAGTTATTCTTTCTTCTTCAGTGTCTTCCTGTCCTGAATTCATGATTTCATTGTCTTAATTGGAAAAAAAGTAAATGAAAAATAGGGGAAGAGAATCCAAGCCTCCAGAGAAACTCCACCTAGATACATGAGAGTGAAATAGCTTAACTCTTAAATTCTGGCAAGAAAGCAAAATTGTATCATAAAGTAACTGTATTTCTTTACAGGTCTTTCAGAGTGGACCTCTTCTTAGGAGATAGCTAAATGGCACTGTGTATGCAATAAATGTTTTTTGATGGGACTGATTCAATATTATATATAACAGTATATGTCAGTGGTAAATATCATACACAGTATCTCTCTATATCTATTGTACGTTCAGACGTGCAGATATTTTGTTAACAAACAGCTAAGTTAGCAAGGTAAATTACTAGGATAATATACTGACCTTCTCATATTGACCTAATGGAAGAATCATGTTCACCACAATAATTGCCTTAAAATATTGCACTTGAAGCAACACTTTCAGCGGTTATCCATATTGAACTTGATTAATTTAGCAGTCACTTGAGGTTTAAACTAATACATTAAAATCAATCTGTACACAATGGGCACAGCAACATTTAATTACAGCTTAATTACTATACACAAAAAATTCTAGCCCTACAGTCCTCTGCAGCTACTGCTGACTCAGGGTTCCCCGTGCAAGGGCATGTACAGTATGTGCTATTGATTTCTTTGAACCACAAACAGAGACAGCAAAAAGACAAAGATGGCATTTCAGTCAGTCAAATCAGTGGTGCTGATCTTTCACTTTTCATGTTGAGTTCATCACACCCCTCCCACTTCCTTTCTCTACTTTGAGTAATCTATCAAAAAATGCAATATTGCTGTTTATGACACATGTTTGCATCACAGTGAGAATGTGAACACTTGGGGAACAGCATAATTACAAGTGGGTAATTAGATGAAGCCATAAGCCCCTATTGTTGTTCCCGAAAGTACATGTCCATCCTGGTACTTGGACTTTAACTCTTTGAGCCACACGTCTGTCTCTCTCTGCGAGGGAAACTGAGTCCTCACTGTCTGTAACTCCCACCCTGTATCTGCATCTTTGTGTCTGCAATGAACTGTCAAAGAAGAATATTGCTAGTACTGCTAACATTATTTTTTGCCAGAGAAACTGTATTGCCCAGTCAAGGCTTCTGTCGAATAAACATGTTGAAAATAACCACTTAGATCTGAATGATCTGTCCTGTTCTGGTGTATATAACTTGGAAATTGTTGTACAGATATGGTGTAACTTCTCCAAAAAAGAAAAAGAAGTAAAAAATGGAAAGCTCACAAAAAAAAAACAAATGCCTTTTAAAATCTGCAGCAGCAGGAATGGAGCACAATGGTTTACATGGTCCAGTGCTTTTCTGTGGGGAAAATACTGTTTAATTTGGTGATGCCTTTGTTTAGAATGTCTGCGTTTCTTCTACAAAAGTAAAAAGTATGCGCAGGAAGAAAGCCAGTCATTTACCAGAACAAGTCTCATTCTGCTAATATGCAACCCCCCTCCAGCACCACTTTGATTCAAAGACTAACATAATTGAAGTGATTACAAAAGCAAAGACAGGAAACTATAGCGGCTGAGCTTGCGCACATGTTTTGATATGTGGAGATAATTTGCATGTTTCTCTAGTGTTTCTTTATTGCCCTATAATGCAATAAAGAAAAACAGCATTAACCAGGGCTGCAATCACGAATCAGCTTCCTGTTATATTCACACAGTAAATGAGCTATGATAAATATTTCTCCATTCATCACCTCAATGATATGGCAGCAGAATGTGATATATCTGGAGGAAGTGTTTAGAGCAGGGGTGTCAAATTAATTTTAGTTCAGGGGCCACATACAGCCAAATTTGATCTCTAGTGGGCCGGACCAGAAACATTATAGTATAATCACTTACAAATAACGACAACTCCAAATGTTTCCCTTTGTTTTAGTCTTCATGGAATCCTGCAGTTATCCACTCCTACCTGAATGAACAATTCTCCAACCTGCCTATGATTCCTCTTACATTTTGAAACTGTCATGTAACATCATCAGTTTGTATCATAAGATTCCACATGTACGATTAAGTCAGATATGTGTATCTATGACAGATGTATGTTTATCTTGCTGTTCTCTTCTCTCGTTCTTCTGTCTGTACCCGGCTGGCCTTAGGCAGATGGGTCCCTCCATATGAGCTGGGTTCTGCTCAAGGTTTCTTCCTGTTAAAAGGGAGTTTTTCCTTGCCACCGTCGCCTTCAGGCTTGCTCTGGGGGTTTCAGGCCGGGTTTTTGTAAAGCGTCTTGAGACGATTTGTATTGTTATTGACGCTATATAAATAAAATTGAATTGAATTGAATTGAAAGAAGAACAAGTACATTATGAAAATATTTATAATTAATGAGTTATCCTGGAATTTCTTTAAAAAAAAAAGTGCAATTTTATTGCTGTCTGCCGTTTAGTTCTGGATGTTGTGTTCTGTTCGCTACTCTCACTACAACAGTGGATAAATTAGGAATAGCAGTAACTTTTGTAGCACTATTCTGAGTAATAACTCTGCATGGGAGGTGAACGGATGACGGGTCCACTAACGTATTAAATTTGGGATGTGTGTATAGCAGCAGTTAGAATGTATGACTCTTTCTAGGGTTCAGAAAGGCCTGATTAGCTTCATATACAGCTATGCTTCCATGAGAGCTCAGCCTCCCATACATTAACAAAACCACTGTAGCCCCATAGGTCCCTACTGGTTAGCAGGACATACATTATCACAAAGGTACTTCTAGAAGCACATTTATTTTTGACCAGGTGGTACCCGCCTTTGAAACTAATATCAGAACAAAAAAATGTATTTTGAATAGATTCTTAGTTAATTAGTGTATGGTACCAAACCACTGGCACGCATGTTGGAGCCCATTTGAATCCAGTTCACAGCGTCTTAAAGTTCCTGGGATGCAGAGTGCTGTTAGATATAGTTTGGCAAACCCCTCCTTCAGCAGTGTCCCGTCACTGTGGTGTAGAAACACGTCCTCATGGGGAGCCTGCAGGCTCCGTCCACGTTCATAAACATCCAGTAGGTTCTCAGCAGCTTGGTACATTAAGTGTTTTCCAAGAGCAAGTCTCTTAAACTGTTAGCACGAGGAGCTAACTAGCAACAGTCCGCAGTGTGGTCACGGTTTAGCATCAAGTAGAATTCCAGACGGAAAAGGCTCCCACTGAGCGTCCACTCTCTCCAGCAAACAAATACACTAAGTCGTGCAGGCAGGAACGTAACTAAATCACACTATCTTTAATAAATATAGCTTATTGAACTAAGTCTTAGTGGTGACCTTCTTTCTCGCTCCGTCTCTTTCCTCTCGGTCCCTCCCACCTGGTTAATTTGAACATCACTAATTGGCTAATCAAAAAGGTTGACACCTGTCCATACCATTAACGCCACAAGAAAATGGTACGTTCAGGGACCATGTTGAACATAGGACATTCCATTTACTTAATGAACAGTCCCAGATACCAGTAATCTTCTATGTAATTTCCGCATTTTGTACTTTGAAAATTCATGCCGCTGGCCAGATTAGATCTTCTGACGGGCCGGTTTTGGCCCACGGGCTGTATGTTTGACACCCCTGGTGTCTCAGCAACGCGAGTTTAAAAAAATAAAACAGCTAAGGAAGCTCCACAGGGAAACCAATCAGGGACACAGATTCACTGATTTCCTCTTGTATTCTATTATTATTATTCTCATTTTACTGCATTTTGCACAGATGTATAACATACATGTTCATCTGCAATTTCTGTTGAATTTGTTTTAATGGAGCTGATTGGTGGTGGGACTATCCAGTTGTTGCAGAGTTTTTTTTTTCTTTGTGTTGGTTGAAATATTCCTATAATTAAATCCAAATGGCATATTACTAGACTCATATTCAGAATTGAGATAACTGAAGAACTGAGCCCATATACACCAGGCTGCATCTAGTTATTTACGATACTGAGGCAATTTCATCTAGCAAACAAACCAGGCACAGCTTACAAACCATACTGAACAACATTAAAAATGCAATTGATGTATGAATTTGCTGTGGCTTTTTTTGCTACTATGGCACACAATGAATGTTCTACCCAGCCAGGTGTTAAAGTGAAACATTCTGGCCCAGATGTAGGTGATATGAGGGGAAACCATAATCAGATTTTTTTAATTTTTTTTTTACAGTTGGTCTGTGGTGTTGATTTATTGTATCTGGGCTCTAAGCGGGCTGATTATACACACCTTGCTGTCTCTGTCTTTTGGTGATTTTGTTTTAAATCTACATAATGACTTTAGGTGTAACTAATATTTGACACATTTGAGGCATATAATAATTCTTCTTCTGTGCTCAATTTACTAGTTTTCCACTAGACTCTCTAGAATAGTATCATTTACAAGTAATACACAATATGTAAATTGAGTCATCTTTGAGATCACATTTTCCTGAGATCTAGCTTACTACAATTACCAGTTCCAATCATTGCTGTCTGTCTCTAGGCACCAAGTCTTATTCTATTTTCCTGAAAAGAAAACAACTTGCCACATGCATGATTGAAACATGATTGGAAGATCTTATTCTGTGGCGTGTTGGATTGTAAATGATCGTGCTGACGACTTCTTTATACTATTTGTAATTAGAATTTTGAGCGAGGCAACACGGTGACATTTCAAAGTAACAGAGTCCACTCTCATCAACAGTGAGCCTATAGGCTTAATGTCCTTAATACCCCAAGGAAATATAATAGTAGTAAGAAAATGTCAGATTGAAACTATTATCAAGCAATATAGCTACTAACAATTTAAGCAGTACCTTGCTACCACATAAATGACGATTGTCAGGATTACACAAGTTTATGTTTACAGTATCTTCACAGTATTAGGCATATCGAGATACCCTTAATTTAATCATTATATGAATATAACACTGCGATTCCTGCATCCACGCTGAATCTGTTGTACCCAGCGTAAATTGTCTGCAGGATTGTTGCATATGAATGTATCTCATAGGAGACAGTCTGCAATTAACAAGCCACCTCCAAAATGTCAGGTGAATTAAGGGAAATCTCCAATGCATATTGAAAGTCATTTGTCTTGGCCGTAGTGAGCATCCTACATGGTGACATCAAGATCCCAAACATCCTCGGCTCTAGTCTCCAGTATGAAGCAACAGGCTTGCTCATCCATCACGAGTCAGCTTCAGAACCTGACACAATGTGTCTGGGTGACTTCTATTACTGTTAGTCTCTGACCCCTCCTGTCCGTCCCAGTGCTTTTTCAGGACTCATTCATTTTTTTCCCAAAAGGTGATCCATCAATGACATTATTAGCACACATAACATCTCATGTGTGTGTTTCATGTGTTGGCAACCTTGTTACACTGCTTTCTCTTTAAGGAGCCAGCTCACAGACATGCACCATTATATTAACCCCCAGTGTATTGCAGTATTATCAATATTATTTATAACTCCATTCAGTCTTGTTTAGACTTAAATTGTGTCCACTGCATTTCAATCAATTTTATTTAAAAAATGTGTCAACACAGCTGAGATATGAGGAGAAAAACTGATTTTTCGTTTCCTTTTGTATCATAGTTTTTATAAACCGCTGATAAGCCCTTAGCTACCCCAGTTTTCAGACAGCTAAACATGCTATCTGGTGTGTTAGAGCTGGAATAACTTCACTTGGTTTCTGACCATGTACACAGGAACATCCTGAGGTCAAATTACAAAGTGGTTAGTTGGTATGACAAGAAAATGAATAAATGGTAAACTGCTGGAGTACAGGAGATCAGTTGGAGCTTGATTTTGAGGCACTGACTTATTTTTGCATGCATATGCACAGTCTGACAAATCAAATGTTTCTGATGGAAGTCTTTAATGTCTCTTTGCTCATTCACATTCTGACTTTAAGGCACTGCAGGATTTGTAAGACTATTATTTTGGAAGTCCACAGGTACGATGTAGAAACCCTGGATAGGAAACATCTTGTGTCCAATGAATACACCTTTAAAAATAAAATGTATCATCGCAGATTCGGGATTTCATCATTAAACTACAATTACCAGTTAAAATGCTTGTCAACATAGCTTAGCCAAAAAACGAGACCAAGAAATCTCCCCTTACAAGGTATAGTGTAGCCTTCCTAGAAATGTAGTAGTAAAGTAGTAAGAATTAAAACTATGGAGGAATGACATTTGGTTACATATGTTCCCCACTGCTACTAGTAAAAAGCCGACATTCCACACCAACATAAGCAGCAGGTGGTGCTTATTCTCTTTTTCTGTCTCATTAAATTATTAGATTTAGTAGAGGAGGCTAGAACATGATAATGTAAGAAAAACACCTGCCAAATCTCAAAGTACCTGGAAATTAGGTGGAGAATATAAAGGAACTTTATGGATACTTACATGTTTCATTCATTCATTTGATAAGGTTACAGTCTCTTCATTGACCTATCCAGTTATGGTGTGTTAGTCTTGTATTGTTTTGCCTCACTGGAGCAGAAGCACACAAACCACATTAAACAAACCATATTTTTCTTAAATCTTCTGGCATTTGTACAAATAAAAATGTACTTAAATGAGGTTGAATGTCACGACTTATATATATATATATATATGTCCACACTAGCACATATTATTTTTAAACCTGAAATGATCTATACAGGTAATTTGTCACTGTTTCCGAAATAATCTAAATCCATGCTAACACCCCAGTACAGTGGTCATGGGCATGCCAGTGTAAATGTCCAATAGTGATTATGTTTGTACATTCAAAGGATCTTTCCCCTTTGTATTTATGTAGCCGGTTGATATGGGCCACTTCACTCAGATGTACAGTAGGTGCAGTCAGTTGTACCCAAACATGTGACACACCATGTTTAGTAGAAGCTGACAAAAAGATCTTTCACTGCAGGCTCTGTTATGTGTGTTTTTATGTGGTTGGATCCAGGAAGATGGTGATAACCTTTAAGACTTGTCGGGTAAATGCTACCCTTTGTAAGAACATTCACAGGCACTCTCATTTTTGTTCTTTTTTTTATTGATTTTTGCTCCTTCCACATGGACATAGCTCAGCTTAACTGAGGTTGAACAGGGCTATTCTGGACATTGTTCTCTCGACATTTCTCTGGAAGAACAGTATGCAGTAGGCTGGTGTTTAGAGGAGTAGATTTTGGATCTTAAGGTTACATTCGAATCCCTTCTACAATCACAGCTTTCCAGGAGTGTGTATGAATGGATGGGTTAAACGCAGAGAGGGATTAATAAAAAATAACAAAAATGACACACCATGCACAGACTGGGTTATAGCACTGCTTGGCATGGGAATTGTCGCAAATATCTCACATAATTGCTTGCCTCCTTCAAATGCAGAATTTTATCATATATAGAACTGCTGGCATAGACAACGTGACAGAGGCATGACAAATCAGGGAAGGACATGTACAGACTGATAAGACCTAATCAGGACGCAAGTGCGAATGACCGTGTCATTGTTTTTATGAGGTTTTGTTTCTGCCTGTTTTAAAACTAAAACAGAATACGCAACAGTTCCAAAGGTCTCCTAAAATGCTGGAATACTCTGGAGACTATAGGCATAAATGCAGAAAAGGTTACGTATTAGTGTGGGCATAGCTTTACAGAGCCGTTATTAATGCTATTGTTCCTGCTGTGACATTACTCTTTTGAAAAAAGCCTATGATTTCTGATTAAAAACAAGAGGTATTGTCTACTCTGTGGTTTCAATGGTCATTTGTCTTTCTCCCCTAAGAAAATCAATCTCCACAAATACACTAAAGACTGTATATCCACTGCAATAACTGAAGCCTAAGACATACTGTGCATTAGTGTTTTAAGCAGTTTGCTCCATTTGCTGTTCATTTTTGTCAAGCTTTAGCAACTATTATAGAAGCCTGTGCATAATGTGAAGGTAATAGCAGGAATCAGCTTCATACAGAGCTAAAATGATGTTGTTTGCCCAACACAACCCCACCTCCAATGATACATAAAAAAACAGAATAATATTCAGCAAAGCTCTTATTACCAGACATGTAACTCAAGTAGGTGCCCACCAGCTGGAGCAACAATAAACATAATGGAGCCCATCTCATTTTCTCATCCTCCTTAATAATGGAGGGGGAAGAGGCTGTCTAACTCCAGGCAGAAGGGCTCCTCAGAGATTGACAAGGAAGTCATTTGCGCTGCTCAGTTTTTTGGGGTGTCAACAGCTCGAGGACTTGTTTTCAACAGTTTCCTTATCCACTTGATACAAAAAATAAATGTGGTTTAACAAGTTCAGCAAATAATGTATACAGTCCCATTATCATTTGGAGGACCTATGTACTCTTGAAAAGCAGCTCAGGCCTTGAACACAGATTACTTACAGTGCTGGCGAGTAATTTAGAAACAATGTTCCAATATCTCTTGGGTTGCTATCTCTCATATAGACAGCTTCCACAGTAATAAGTGAGGCTGCGCCAAGGCACACAATGTTTGTGCTCGGTTTTTCTCTCTCTCTCTCTCTCTCTCTCTCTCTCTCTCTCTCTCTCCCTCACCTCTCTCTCTTTCCCTACTGTATGTCTCCTACGTTCATCCTAACTTTTTTCTTCTCTTCTTTCTCCCCCTTCTTTCTCTTATTTTCACTCTGTCCCTGTTTGGGTCAATATCCATCTCAATCTGTCTCTCCAAATCCTCCTGCTGCCATCTCCTCAGTATAAGGAGGATCAGGGGAGTGTTTGCACATATGTGTGTGTATGCATGTGCGTGTGTGTGTGTGTCACTGTGTTTATGTGGCCTGAGTTTTAACAATGTATAGATGTCTACAACTGCTGACAACATCACCCACACCCTGTCATTAGTGTATGTTGGAAAGTAAACTTAAGGAAAAACTTCAGTCCAGTTTATCATTCATTGTGTCCTGATCATGTACTGTGTAAAAGTAACTTTGTCATCTGGGTTACAAAAAGAGTTCTGCAGGTACTGATTACACCGGGACTTCAAATGGTAGGTGCATCATACAAATGTATTTGAATTCCTACAGGTCTCTTGCGTGGTCATATGTGGGTTGTAAGAGTAGGACATTTGTTAATTGGTGAAACTCGTCAAGATGAGTTGATCTGAAGTGATCTCATATTGCAAACTGCAACTAGCATGTTGCAGCTTTAGTGAAACCGCATCTATTACCAGTCCTACAGTGACAAACAACGACTGCGGTACACTACCTTGGGACTACGGTGTCCAGGAATAACCAAGCCTGGTGTCTTGGGTATTCCTTTTCACACACCGTTATAAAACATTAGAAGACACTGTCTAGTTGTGCAAGAAAGTTTTGTGTTTATGTTCATAGTGATCTTTTATTTACAGTAATAAATCCCTCTGGGATGACATTGAGCCCGAACATTCTTTGCGAAACAACTGACCAGGAAAGATGAATAAATTGCAAAAATGGCAAAGAGTCATACCTCTGAATACAACCTCAGTGCTGTAAATCCCCTGAGTTGCACCAAGCTGAGGTAAGTTGAGAGGATTCTGCTGGTTTTGAGTCAGTGTTCTTGCTGCACTCAGCTACATTGTGTACAAGCGATGTTGGTAATAAAATAGTTTCCTCCGTTGTTTCATATTTCTTTCTTTTTTAAAAAAGTTTTCCAAGACAAATTGCAGTGTAGATGAACAGATTGTTTAACATTCATAAGTAATTTATTTGTTATAATTGTTTTAACTTCTAAAAGGGGCAGAGGTAAGTAGAACATTAAAACACTGTTCTGAGGTTTCAAATGTCTCTTAAACCCTTAAATCCACATAATTCCAGACTGACTTCAGTAATATTTGAGAAGACATCAGATTTTACCTGTGTTTACCTCACAGTATATACCTGTGTTTTTTGTTTTGTTTTTTCCCTGTTATTGGCATTGGTTAATCAACAATAGCCAAACAAGGCATTTTTAACATCTCAGCATTAATGCGCTTTTCTGTATGAATTCAAATGTTACAGTACCTGAACCAAAGTGCTCCTCCTTTTTAATCTCACTATTAACTTGCCTATTGTTATGTGACGTTCACTAATGCCTACAGATTGCCCAGTTTAAAGAGCACCCCATTTTGATAGCTTTAATTAAATGGGGAATACTTAAGTGTAGCTTGAGTGACTAATGCCGTTCCCCTGATGCTAAGGTCACCATCTGGGGTGCAGTGGGGGTGGGCTCACATCAATACCTCAACATATTCTCAGTAGATAAGAGCTATTTTTTGCTCCCCTGAGACACAGAAACATCACATAGTGATGAATGATCACATGACAAATGTATCCAACAATTTAAACCCATGTTTAATGCAAATGGCAATTACCTTTGGCCAATCCATCTATTTTTAGTCATGCACTGTGATGCATTTAATTTAGAGTGCTGTTTAACCAAAGCCCTTGGTTTTTATATACCCCCCCCCCCCTTAATTCATTTGATGAGTCCTGTGCAATCATGCCTTTAGGCTCTTATCCAGTGGCACTTTTAATTTAATGGAAGTTATTTTAGCTGAGTCCAAATTGAAGAGCCAGCTGTTTTGCACTTGTCTTCGACCCTTAATTTAGCTACTTGACCAGCTGAAGTTCTGCGTCACAGACTTATAAGTTTAATTGACATTGAGCTAAGGAGGAAACAAAATTATTGGAAATGTTATAAAAAGGTAAACAGAGACTTAAGAAAAATAAAAACAGCAAAATGTTAAATGCACAAACAGTAATCTCAAATTCTGCTCCATTAAACCATTAATGGACCATTAAACTCCATTAAAATGAAAATAAAAATTAAAAACCTGTTTTGCCACCAACACACAGAGATGTTTAGATGTGAGAAGCCTGTGGGTTCATGTCCTTGTGGTTACACTAGCGACAAGTGCTTCCTCATGAATGTAAATAGAGTCCGATTTATGACTCTTCATCAACGTGTTTCCAAACATCCACTCCCTTTGTCAGTTAAATTTATAGTTGGCAGTTAATTTGTTCATTTTCATTTAGAGCCATTGCAAGACCAGATGTGTGTGTCAGACTGTACCATGAATTCATTATAAAGTATGTTTTAACCAATCACATTTGCATTCCTTCCGTCACTTTGTGACAGTAAACAATAGCAGGAGAAAAGATTAGAGACTTTTTTGTATCCCCAAATGTAATTCCACTTACCACATTATAAATGAACTAAATTCTTATTTCTTCTTTTTCTGTCTTTATGTTGCTGTCACTATCAATCTGTGTGCATTAGAGCAGGAAAGAGACAAACTCAAGCTGAGGAGTCACAGTTCATACAGTCTCTACATGATACCGCTATAGCCTCTGGAGCCTTAATGCGTAGTTACAGCTCCAGCTGTCCCTCTGGGAAAAAAATATAGTCTCCATGACAACCCACTGGGAGAGCATGCTTACTAGCATGTTTAGTTTATTATAGCTTAACATACAAAAAATTTCCATGTGTGAGTGACATTAGACAGTGACATTTTTAATTTTATTTTTTATTTTTTGTGGACATCAGTCAGTTTTGGAGGCCAGAAGATCTGATTCCTTCTGTTTGGACGCCAGCTGTGATAATAATTACAAGGCGAGTACCTCTCTGTTGGTAGAGATTGAGAAGTTGAATGAGATATTAAAGATGGATGAGCGATAATTGTGTTGCAGAGCTTGACAAGACTTCCTGGGGTTCCCCATCATGTTGTCCCTTGCCCCCCACTGTGGTTTGAGGCGCACATCGCAGCACTGCCATCATTTGCCTGGTTGAGAGCAGTAAAGTTCATAAAGTTGTCTATTATTTGTTATATATTTCACTGGTGAAACATGCTGTCTGCTTGTACTATAGATATGTACTACATACATGTAAAATTCAGCTCATTGCCTAAAGTACTATTACTATCTATAACTACTAACTAATACTGTTTTCTAGTGATCTGAGCCTGTTTAACTCCTCCTTAATATGTAATCGTTGAACTGGTTCTTTATTTGGCCCGACAATCCACATGGGGATATCCCCATGTGGATTAATTGCCATAATTATGTATCTCATGCCACTATGAACCTCAAGATTTTTATATTATACAGTAACTTGAAGCTCGTCCAAGTAGTTCTGACATCATCCTGCTTGTGTCCTCTGAGAGTACCTTAAATCATTTCCAATCCAAATCCAAGAATTTGCAAAGAGGCTAAAAAATATTGCTGAGTTAAGCGTTCCCAACATCTCTCATTTCACATCATCCATGACATTTGAAAGCTTAAGACTTACGGTGAAGTTATCCAACCTTAGACTATGAGCCTGCTTTTTAATGGTCCCCAACTTACAAGCTAGATATTTTGCTCCAGCTCTCCTTCTTGACTATGACCCTAAATCAGGGAAATGCTCAACTCTAATCAGTGCAGACCTTGAAATGTTGGAGGGACACTGTGCTGACCATTCCTTCTCATATGATAAATTAGCAAAATAACTGTATTTCTGTTTAAACTGCTATTGTTAAATGGTGCCAAATACATTTGACTTCCTGTCAGACTCCCAAAAGAATCAGTCATCCACAAAGGTTGATTTCATATCACCTTGACAAACCTTCTCAAATCCCAGATGTGTTATCAAACTGGACTATTGGAATTCAGTGTCAACATTAAAGCTATAATACTGATGTCAGGAAAGTACCTTTAACAATATACCAGTTTACATCACTGATAGCAGGTTACAAATGATGTATAGAAGTCATATGCCAGTAAAGAACATAATGGTATGGCTGGCTTATACAGTCGCGCTGCATGCTCATAGTACTGCACTGGTGCTGTGTAAGTGTAGCTTTGCAGGCACATCTCTACCTGCTGTAGCTATCTGCTGACACATGGATGTGAACTCACAGATGTATAAGAGCAAACAAACACCAGATTTCAAGGTGGTGCCTCATTCATTCAAATGCAAACTGCTCAGTGGTGGTCATGTTGAACAAAATACTTTATTTGCATTGTCTTATTCTAGAATGAATTGGTCTCTTGGAAATCTGCAGCCTTTCTTAGTTTGAGACTAAATAGCTAAATTAACCTACTCTTTCAAAATTCTGCTCCAAACCTATTCATTGGAGGAAAAAATACATAAAGTGCAATGGAAAGAATACTGAACTTCTAATGGCCTTGGTTTTTCACTGAACAGCATTAAGAAATGGGACTCCTCCACATAGCCATGTAGGTTCTTTCAGTTCCACCAGTTCATATTGATGTGTTGGTTTGTAGACAAGTTTTACCTTTCTGTTCAGACTGAAAACAAAGCATTGCTTTGTACATATTTGACTGCTGAACAGGCATTGAATATTCATGTGGCACAGTCAATATAGACTACGCCACCGCTATTTATAAGCTACCTGTACATGTACATACCTTATGTGGAAGTGTTTGTGTAAGCCTCAGACTAGTCTCAAAAACCTCAGTTCTTGCAATGATTTTTATGTTTATGAAGCACAAGCACTAATTGTTGTTTCCAGCTGACACATTTTCAAATGGTGCATATGCATTCATCACCCATGTCACCTGTTACGTTGACTAACATCTAAAATCTGCAGCCCTGCAGCCTTTGTGTCACCTCCCTGTCCAGTCTCTATAGATGAACTCTTCACACACTTACCTATAACATACCTCATGTGATGGAATTGTTTGACCTTCAGCTGGCCTATTTTAACGTCTGCACATCCTTTCTATGGTGTGCTTCATCTCATATTGCAAGAATCATTCGAATTTTGAATCTCCTTCATTCACATTTATCTCAGTGGCACAAATGCCTTCTTAAAACTACTGACCGTCTCTCTGACCTTCAGCTTTCCATTTCCACACACGTTACTATCAAAAGGAATAATAAAAAAAAAAAGAACTTCCACTTTGCCCTGAAAGTCTTTATTTCTCACTTTAGAACTCGCTGGCTTCATCAAACACTGTCTCCAACCATGAATAATACTAAAGATTCCATATCTTTAGATTTGAGAGCCTTGCAGTTCGTTTGAACTTCACTGAAATTCCATTAACTCAACATATACAAATCGTGCTTCTCTACAGGATCCCGTCATAATCACAAAATCAGGCCAGGTCACCACACACACACATTTCTGCCAAGCTGTTAATTAGAGCTGGCATATCACCAGAGCAATAATCAAGGCGTCAATTTTAATTATCAAATCATTTTGAATCTCAAATGCAGATAGGGACGAGACACGAATTTGTCTCCAAGTTGTTCACCACAATCACAATAACACCTTTATGATGCTTCATTCTTTCTCTGTTTCCCTTTGTCCTGTCTGCTTGTTCTTCTTTTCTTATTATCCATAATACCACTCAGTCTAGACCAGACCCGAGTGCATCCCATCCCAGTTACAAGAATTTGACAACTCCTTCGTACTGATCAACAACTGTTGAATCGTTCGCAAACTAAAGCACATATTTGCATGTTTGGAGAAGCTGTGGACTGGTGGTTAGAAGTAGCTTTGGGATTGTGAGGTCAATGACTGATGTGCAAAGAGCAAGTGCTTAAAACTCCCACATGTATTGCACGGCTGTCGATTGCTCCCAGTGGCTCACTTGATGGGTTAAATGCAGAGAACAAATCCCTTGTATCTTTGTACGTATATAGGTGGAAAATTAAGCTGATTTTATGTAGTATTTGTGGATTTATTTCACGGACAAGAGCTTCCTTTAGCTGTTGCTAGCAATTGCTGTAGTTACACTCAGCCATACACAAAAACCCAGCAGGTTCAGGTGTACTGATTTCTATCAGAGTCTGAGATCATCAGAATGGCTTCCTCGGAGACTGGGTGAAATCAACCGTGCTTCTCACACTGATGTCGCTGGCAGAGTGGTGCTCAGTTGCAAAACTGTATGCTACATACAGAGGAGGGGCAAACAATTGACTGATTATTTTTCTTGAAGCAATACGATGCATATCTGTGCATAGTGTCCTGTTCCTGTAAATATTTAAATGCTTATTTTACCTGCTTGATACAGGCAATTATAGAGTCACGAGAGCCTATCTGTAGTGGGCACATAATATATGACAGAAATTTTATCTGTGTCCTGTGTAGAAATCTGGTGGTCACAATGAAATCAATTTACCTGCCCGGATCATACAGCCAAGAAGGTCACCTTATGCCAAAATCCATTTCTAGATGGCTCAGGACAGTCATTTAAACTCCAGTATGCAATACATGCTCAATTTGGTTTTCTCTTTCTGACTGTAGCAAATGGATGAGGGCTCACATTGTACAACGTTAATTTAAACTTTACTCTTTTGTTGTGCTTCAGCAGCAATGTCTCTTTTGGAGTTAAACTGTTCTCATTTGTTTCAAGTTTGATTATGTGTGGTTCATTTTGTTAAGATGGATTTATTGGTCTACACCGTGCAACCTTGATAGACTCAGCAACTCCAGTTGCTTAACTGATTTCTGTTCAATTAATTGAAAAGCTTTAAAAAGACAGACAAAAGAGTGCAATCCTTACGTGGCTGTATGAATTCACAAGTTGAATTGTGTGAATCTAAGTGCACAACCAAAAGTATGTATAATTCGATGTCAGGGTTTTAAGTCATCTTAAAGCAAAGCGTGGGTTCTCAAATAAGTCTGCAGCTGACATAATATGTTCAGATTATACACTAGCTGAGAGCTTGTTAAAAATGAAATGCAGTAAAACACATGCTTAATTTTTATTTTGGCACACTTCATAAAACTCACACATTTTTGGCACCGGGCGTTCCTAAGAGTGTTAAAGTTACGCAGGTTAAATTCAGTGATATTCAGAAGGGCAGATATCCAATTATTTGGAAACCAATCCCTTTCTTACTCTTAGTGAAAAGGGGTTTGTGTGTTTTGCTTCAGCATAGTGTTTTGCCTGTTGTTCTCAGGCAATTAACTTTTTTTATCATTACAATTATTAAGTTCAACTAAAGTAAAAAAAACAACAAAAAAAACCTGTAGTTGCAGCTAATTTTATTTTATAATTATTTAAGATTCTGTCATGGCACTACATTTTCCAGTCAGTCATTTATGTATAGCCTTCTAGAAATAGCGTAGAGTAATGATGACTGGCAACTGACATTAACACTTTTAAAGTGTGAAATGAAGACCTGTCAACTTCAATTTGCAGTTTTCAATCTTTAAAGTTAGTCTGAAGACAAATGTAAATATTACTTATCTTGTTTTTTCTGCTTTTAATAATTTACGTAAGAAATCGCTTTTTTTTTTTTTTTTTTAAACGTATCTTTATTACTTTTTCAATTTATACAGGAAAGGCTTTGTACAAAAGCATAAAAGTGCCTTATACTACACAGAACATGGTGAACAGACAAACAAACAACCACAGCAACAACAAAAACCCACACTGTGAAAGAAAGAATAAATAAATAATAATGATAATAATTACCAAAAATAAAAAAAAAAAAAAAAAAAATAAAAAAAAAAAAAAAAAAAACAGGAGACCCTGTAAAAATATATTCACATAAGATAAATGTAAAGTACAGACATGTAAGAGAGAAAACTTGAAAAAATTATTAAATAAATAAAATAAAAATTTAAAAAAAAAAAAAAAAAAAAAAAAAAAAAAAAAAAAAGGGGTGGAGAACCAAAACAAAGCAAAATCATACAACAACATTAAAGGTCAAATTTGTTCATGAGTTAAAGGGATACGTAAGCAGATATTCAGGTATTACAGCATTACTATGGTGTTTGGTTGATTTCACAACTTAAGTGTGGCTCCCTCTAGGGATGTCCGACCAGATAAGTCCATAAAGGCCCTTCTGTAGAGTCTGCGCACTCTCCAAACCGATATAGTCTAAAAATGGATTCCAAGTTTTGTAAAATAACAGAGGCTTGTCCCTAAGCCAGTAGGTCATTGCTTCCAGGGGAATAAGTTCCCTTATACTCTGCAGCCACTGTGAAAGCTCAGGAGGTTTGTCAGAGATCCACTGAAGTAGGATACATCGTCTGGCACCAAACAGAAGAACATCAAGCAGTCTCAGCATACAAGAATTAAGGTTCAGTGCAGGATGTAAACCAAGGATACAAGACAGTGGGGTTAGGTCCAGGTCTTTACCAAATATGTCAGAAATTTCTTTACAGACCTTTCTCCAGAAATTTTTAATAAAAGGGCAGTCAAAGAAGCAATGGTAGTATGATCCCTCTGAGATCTTGCATTTATTACAGTATTTGGAGAGTGTGGGATTAAATTTGTTCCTTAGCACTGGTGTAATCTGGAGCCTGTGGGTGATTTTGAATTGAAATTCCTTAACTTTGTTAGTGGACAAACAGCCGAGAGAGCTCAACCACACATCACCCCAATCATCATCTGAGATTGATACCCCCAGATCAGCCTCCCAGAGCAATTTAAGATGACCCGTGCTCTCAACTGGGGGAAACAGAGCACTATATAACCTGGTTATCAGTTTTCGGGGCTCAGGGTCTTGTAGTATCTCTTCTATAGAAGAGCGAGAGAACCCACCTGGACACAACCTTGTTTTTGAGGAGATAAAACTACGGACCTGCAGGTATCTAAATAAATGTCTGGAGGGAAGGTCATATTGTTCGATTAGCTGGTTAAAGGATTTGACCGTGCCATCAGTTACCAAGTCTCCTATAGTACAAATACCCTTTTCAGACCAAGAATGAAATGCATTGTCTTCAAGGCCAGGAGGAAACTCTGGGTTAAAATGAATGGGGGTGGAAAGAGAGAGACAATCCTCCTGAGACCCTATTTTATTGAAAATTCTCCAAACCTTTAATGTATTTTGGAGGAGGTAATTCCCCCTTACTTTGTTCGACACCCATTTTTTAGAAACATATAAAACATTACGAAGAGGAATTGGATCAAGAGGGCCAGCCTCAATGCTAAGCCAAGTGGATCGGGGATCATTTCTAAACCATTCCCAGAGATAGCGGCCGAGGCAGGCTAGTTGATAATATTTAATATTCGGCAAGGATAACCCTCCTTCTCCTAGGCGAAGTTGTAGCTTTTGTAATTTCAGTCTGGCACGTTTGTTCCTCCACAAAAAGGAAGATACAGAACTATTCAGGATAGAGAGTGACTTTCTAGTCAGAAGAACTGGGACCATTTGGAACACGTAAAGCAGACGAGGAAGTATGTTCATCTTAAAAAGGTTTACCCTGCCCATAAGAGATAATGGGAGACTGGTCCAGCGTGCCAGATCCTCTTTAATTTTACGGATTAAAGGTACAAAATTGGCTTTATAAAGACCAGAGAGGGAGGGGGTTATATGAATACCAAGATAAGTAAGCCCAGAAGGTGACCATCGAAAAGGTGCTGCACTAGAGGAGGACCAGGGGGTGTCGAGGGTTAGGGGCATAGCCTCTGACTTTGAATAATTAATCTTGTAGCCCGAAAACTGGCCGAAGGTACCAATAATTTCAACAATTCTGACAATAGAAATCTCAGGGTTACTTAGGAAGAGCAGCACGTCATCTGCATAAAGGGAGATGGTGTGTTTCTGGGGACCTATGTTAATGCCAGCCACCTGAGGATCGCTCCTAATCGCCTCTGCCAAGGGCTCAATCGCAAGCGCAAACAGAAGAGGAGAGATTGGGCAGCCCTGGCGTGTGCCACGCGCAACTGAAAACGTGGGAGATTTCCAACCATTTGAAATGACGGACGCACGAGGGGAATCATATAAGAGAGAAATCCATTTAATGAAGCTATCTCCTAAATTAAATTTAGAGAGGACATTCAGTAAATATGACCATTCGACTCTGTCGAAAGCCTTCTCGGCATCGAGAGAGACTACGACAGCTTTAGCTTTCAAATTTGTGCCAAATTGAATAATATTCAGCAGTCTCCTGATGTTATTGCAGGAATTACGTCCTTGAATAAAACCGGTCTGGTCCATCGAAATAAGGTCTGGAAGGACAAGCTCTAATCTTTTAGCTAAAATTTTTGCAATAAGTTTTCTATCAACATCAAGCAAAGCAATTGGTCTGTATGAGGAGCAATCCTCTGATGGTCTGCCCATCTTCAGGATCAGCGAAATGTTGGTATCCATCATTGTATTCGGAAGGTGGCCGGAATTAAACGAATGGGATAACATTTTAAGCAGAGGGTCGACTAGCAGGTTCTGAAAAGATTTAAAAAACTCAGGAGTCAGGCCATCAGGGCCCGGGGCTTTGTTATTTTGTAGTTCATTAATAGCAGCAATAACTTCTTCTCGTGAAATGGGGCTGTTTAAGAGATCTTTCTGGGTCTGAGAAGCCTGAGGTAGAGTGATGGCTGACAGAAAATTTTGCATCAGGGCCTCAGACTGAGGCTCAGTTTCAGATTTATATAAAGATTCATAAAACCCTTGAAAGCAACTATTAATATCCTTACCATAATGGACTATTTTACCTGTCTCATCTTTTATTGCAGAGATAGCTTGTGAGTTAGATCTGGTCTTAACTAAGTTTGCCAAGTATTTACCAGACTTATTCCCAAACTCATACATTCTGTGTTTAGAAAAAAACAGGGATTTCTGAGCTTCTGCTGACATAAGTGTATCCAGAGCTGCTGTTGTGGTATCAATTTGAGATCTCAAGTCAATGGAAGGGTTGATATCAAATTCTCTCTGGAGCTTCTCTAATTGTTGTTCCAAATTCTGCCGTTCTGCCTCCTTATTGCGCTTGAGATGGGCAGAAAAAGATATTGTAATGCCCCTAGAAACAGCTTTAGAAGTCTCCCAAAGCACATTAGGAGAGACATCGGGGGTATCGTTCTCAGCCAAAAAGAGCTTAAACTGCTCAGTAAAGTATTTTATAAAATCTGGGTTTTTAAGCAGGAAGTTTTTAAAACGCCACTGAGGCGGTGGACGCTGTTCTTTACTAGACATAACCAGAAACAATGGGGCGTGATCTGAAATAACAATATTACCCATTGAGCATGAGAGCACTTTTGAGAGAGCATGGCTGGGAGTGAAAAAATAATCAATCCTCGAGGAGGATTTGTGTACCTTAGAATAGAATGAATATTGTTTGTCTGTAGGGTGGAGTGCCCTCCAGGTGTCAATGAGATTTAAATCTTTACAGCAACCTAGAAGTGACTGACTAGAACTAACATTAGATCTCGACCCAATATGGGATTTATCTAGGCGGGGGTTGAGACAGCAATTAAAATCACCCGCAATTACAGAGGATGCAACAATCCAATCAGAAAACAGGGAAAATGCTTTGGTGTAGAAGTCAGGAGGACATATTGGTGGAGCATAGACATTTAAATAAGAAACAGTGTCACCATATAGAGACCCCGAGATCATTACATAACGTCCAAGTTTATCACTCTTGACCTTCACTTCAGTAAGAGGCAAGGCTTTATGGATCAGAATTGCAACCCCTCTGCTCCTAGATGTAAAGGAGGAATAAAATATCTGGCCAACCCAATCTCTCTTTAATCTCTGGTGTTCCTCATTACTCAGGTGGGTCTCTTGGATGAAAGCTATTTGTACCTTTTCCCTCTTTAAAAAGTTAAGAACTTTCTTCTGTTTAACAGGGCTTTGCATCCCGTGTATATTCCATGAGCAAAGTTTAATTGTTGAGCTATCAACCATAATCGAGCAAGTTTTGAATAGCTGAAAGCATGCCTGAGATATCAAGAAACAAAAAGACAAGGGAAAAAAAACACATGTGTGGGAGATAAAAACCATATAAAAATAGTAATAAAACCCGCCCCGCCCCCCCAGTACTTCCCCAAACGAAGCACCAGAATCCTAAACCACTGTGCATCTAAACTGTGCACTAGACCAGTACTCCAGGTGTATATATACATTAGCAAAACTACCATCAGAGGAGAAATTTCACACATGAAATTAAACTGTAATAATAATAACAGTAGGCTGTTTTGTAACAGCCGCCACAGTCCCGAACATCATATGGCATAGTAAATAGTTTGTGGAGCCAGATCAAGCCATTATCAAACAGTTCAATTCACATAGTCTGTGACTCACCCTGAAATAGGACACTGTGGCGTTAAGAACTCAGTCCCAAACGATAAGTCCATGAATTTCTGCCTGGTCGACCGGGTGCATAAACCCTGAGTGTAGAGATGAGACCCGAAGAAAACTTAACCATTCGGGGCAGGAGATGCAGGACCCGTCCGCGGTGGCCGGGCTGGAGCAATCTTTTCCTCGTAGTATTTTTCGGCGGCCTCTGGGGTGCTGAATATGTGCTTCTCATTGTTGAACGTGAGCTGCAGCCGTGCGGGAAACAGGAGGCCATATCTGACCTCGGCAGCTCGGAGCTTCTGCTTGATGCTGGTGAATGCAGCTCTCTGCTTAGCAACGTCCACGGTGAAATCCGGGAAGATGCGCACCTGATGTCCGCGGAACATCAGCGGAGCTCTCTCCCTCGCAAGCCGGAGGATCCGTTGTTTAACCTGAAAGTGATGGACTTTAACAATCATCGGGCGCGAGGGAGCTCCTGGTTGGGGCTTGGGAGCCAGCGAGCGGTGGGCTATATCTAGCAATGGGAAGACTCCGGAGTTGTCGATGCCCAGCAGCTCAGCAAAAAAGTCTGACATGAATGAAGTTGCTTGAGGCCCCTCGGTGTTTTCGGGGATTCCCAAAACCCTCAAATTGGAGCGTCTGCTTCTGGACTCCAAGTCTTCAGTTTTGGACACAAGCACCGTGTTGCTTTTGCTCAGCGCCTCACACTTCGCCTCGAGCTCGGCGACCCTGCCGTCAATATCTTGAAGTGAAGATTCAACATCTGTGAGACGAGAGGCGTACGAATCAATTGTGGACTGAAGATTACCAATGGAGTTGCGGGATTCGTTCCGGAAGGATTCGATCAGCCTGACCACGGAGGAGAGGGAAGGCTCATCGTCCAACGAGACGTCGTCGTCGTCATCATGTGCTCGCGGGTTAGCAACAGCGTTAGCAATAGCATCAGTCGTATTCCGCGTCTGGCGGCCTCTCTCGGCCCGTTCCTGGCGAGAACTGCCTTTCCCTGTCATCTTGCGGGTCTTATTGACAGAAATTTGGCCGTGTAGGAGAGCAAAAGAGTAGTTTGCCAAATTATTTTAACAAAATGTGCAGGAGCTGGTCAGGACGCGTCTACTCCCTATCCATGCTCCACAGCGCCCCCCCCAAGAAATCGCTTTTGATTGTATATTAAAAGAAAATGAACTAAACTTTGGTTTCCTTCCATGGGTTACAAGGAACACATTGAACATGACAAATAATTTTACTCCACCACAAATCACTGAAGGACTTCTGTCCTACGCATAAACACATAGTCTATGGTATAAACCCACGTCTCTTCCCAGTTGAAAAATAAGGAGTCCTAGTCATTTACTACATTCAAAAGAAATATGCTGCCAGCAAGTCAAGGACAAGTCTAGTGCGCTTCAATTTCCTCTACCTACCATATTTTTCTTTGTATTCTCTAAAGTGAGTAACTCTTATGGCGTTATGAATCACATTACAGACATAAAAACTGAAAAGAAAGATCACAGAAATGCCATCAGTGCTCAACAGATCTGAGCATTTCCCTGACTTCCGTTTTCTGTTTCTGCTTTATATAACACGATACACGTCATACACGCTGTACTGTGTAAGCTCTCAGAAAACTCTGAGAAATCTCAAATGCATTGTATACAGGCTTAGGTATTGAGCTGTTCCATGATTTATAGACTTCTACTGTTTTTCTGTTTTACCTTTACAATAGAAAGGTCTCAAATGTAGTAATATTTTGTAAGTAAGTGTGTATGTTGAGACTTTACAGCTGTTGTGATGAATATTTTATATGGGGTTGTTTATAGGGACTAAACCCACTCAACTGCAGTTTGCCTTAGCTGGATGTCTCATCACTAAAACAAAAGCAACTGGATTTGCTTGAATATCTTGAAGAGGTTTCACTTCTCATCCAAAAAACTTCAGCTATGTGGAACTTTAGCGTCTCTTAGCTTAGACGGACTTTATTCATCCACAAAATTGCTTGTTCACAGCAGCTCAGTTGCACATAAAAACCACTTGAAAAAACACTTGTAAAAACAAATATAGGTGAAAATAGTTTTAAAAAAATAAATAAAATAAGTAAAAATCTAGTAAAACAGAATAAAATAGTATAAGAAAAAATGTACAAGAAATAGAGACAGAAGTAAATATATCTAATATACAGTGCATCAACTTAGTTTTATGATCAGCTGTTTTGAGTAGGAAAGGCATGATAAACCCTCTCTTCAGTACCTCCCAAGGACACCTGGTCATTAAGTATATTCAGGTAGTCAGCTGACCTCATTCTCTGGGCAACATAATGTTGCTGAACCTAGACCTGAGCAACTGCAGCAACCCCAGATCATAGCACTGCCCCCACAGGCTTGTACAGTATACACTAGGCATGATGGGTGCATCACTTCATCTGCCTCTCTTCTTACCCTGATGCCCCCATCACTCTGGAACAGGGTAAATCTGGACTCATCAGACCACATGACCTTCTTCCATTGCTCCAGAGTCCAATCTTTATGCTCCCGAGCAAATTGAAGCCTTTTTCCAGATTGGCCTCACTGATTAGTGGTTTCCTTAAGGCTACACAGCTGTTCAGTCCCAATCCCTTGAGTTCTCTTCTCATTGTACATGTGGAAATGCTCTTACTGTCACCATTAAACATAGCCCTGAGTTCTACTGTTGTTTTTTTTTTATTTGTTTTCGCCAAACATTTACGTGATTGCCGATGACGATCAATCAGGATTTTTTTCCAACCACATTTTTTCCTCAAAGACGATGTTTCCCCACTATCCTTCCGGTTTTTAATAATGCGTTGGACAGATCTAAACCCAGTTTTAGTAGTTTCTACAATCTCCTTAGACGTTTTCTCTGCTTGATGCGTGCCAATGATTTGACCCTTCTCAAACAGACTAACATCTTTTCCACAACCACAGGATGTGTCTTTAGACATGGTCGTTTAAGAAATGAGAAGCTGCTCATTGCATCAGTTGGGGCTAAATAACTTGTTGCCAGCTGAAAGACAATCACCCATGCAGTAAATATCCAAAAGGAGGCTCGTACCTATTTGCTTAGTTAAATCCAGGTGTTAACTTTTTTTGGCCAGGCAGTGTATTTAACACTATTTTACCAAAACAGTGATGAATGCATACTAACTACCAGACTTACCAGTGTCAACACACCTCCAAATAAATTCTGATCTTGCTCCTTCACTCCTACATGTAAGGTAATCCATTACTTGCAAATTCCTTCTCTCTGTCAATTTTATAAGATTATGATTTGTGTTTTTTAGCTTATTCACTGTCCCAAAGTAGACAAGCACAGTTTCCAGTTTTTGCTGATATTGAACTGGTAGGTAAAAGTACCAACACAGAAGTAACAGGAGAGGACCCAAAGCATAGTGGCAAAGAAAAAGCAGACTTGCTTCTGCAGAAATAATCTAAAATGGCAAAGTAGTCCCTTAGGGGAGAAGCAGGTCACAGTTAACAGGTGGGTTACCTCTGAATCTGTGAACATGCTCAGCTAATTTGGAGAACAGGAGCAGAAAGTGGCTGCTATTTCTACTGTGGAGCTAAATAAGGTAACAAGGGACAGGTGTGCTGGGTGGAAAAGGTTCAGGTGAAGGCAAAGGGCAGGAGAGTCTTATGTGGAGAGATTCATATTAGAAGCAACTGGATGAAGAAAAAATATTGAAGAGAAGCATAAGTAAGACAGGTGTCATCGTAACATGATATGCTGTGATCAGAAGTTGTGTATTTATTGAGTGGAAAGTTCATTTTGACAGCAGTGGAAGACTGATTCTTTTTTGTCTGTCAGACTGTCAAAATCTGTTTACATTTATGGAAGGGCAGTCCAGAGGGTATCAAGCATTGACAAAATATTTTTACTCTCACCCCTTTTCTGTGCTGGTGCATCATTAAATTAGACATTTTGATGTGGTTATTAGTACAATATTAGTACAGTTCATAAGCCATATACTCCTAGTTTGTTCACCCATTTTCATTGCTACTTACATATACCCATTAACGTCATGAAATAAGTAATTATTTGTTTCATTCGTGTCTGTCATCAACTGATGTTAATAGAACAAATGTTACCGGTGTCCACAGCTACTCGCACTATTGTACAATAATCATCTGTTGCTCTTTGCAACATAAAGTTGAGTCAGACGACTGTACGTAAAGACAAACGTGACAGGTGAGACATAGTGAGTTTCTGCAGCTGAAGAGTGGAGATATCTTCTCAGACTTTTCCAGCCATGCCCTTTTATCAACACCTCCTCAAGTGTGGCTCGTCAGGACAGGTAAGCCCATGAACCACCCACAGACACTGCACTGCCACCATAGGGCTTGTGTGGGTGCAGAGGGGTGTACCGTCGTCTAATACAATAGACCTGAAATTAATAATACATCTACTGCACACATGCTACATGTGTGTTTTATTTACTGGGTTCACGTGAATGGTCTGCATAAATAGTCTCCTCATGGTATTCACAACCTCAGAAAGGTCAGAGTTCATAATTTGTGTTTGTTGTCAGAAATAAAAAAAGTGTATGTTGATATATTGTAATTTGAATGTGATTGTCATTATACTTTGGGATAAGTATCCCAACGATGTTGCCACAATGTGAACTTCACATATTCTGTGTACACAACTTCCCATCGCTTGGTGAAATGAATATGTGTTCTAATAGATCACACAACATAAAATAGATTTTATAGATCAATACCTAGAAAATCTATATATCTTTTATCTGTTACACGTGTTAACACTATGGGTATGCTGACACTAGCTTGAAGCACTGGTTTGCCTCTAAGTGTGGCCTCACAAAGCAGATACGCTCTAAACGCTCAGTTTATGATGACTTTCAAATCATGGAAAAATCTTGCACACATATTTTAACCTTGAAAAATAAACTGTTTAATATTGTAATACATAATGTTTGCAGTCATGTGGTTGTTAAGGCATAAATAACATTCAACATAAATTGGTCCACAGCGCTATTTTTTCTATATGTTTCAATTTCAGATGCAAGTAAAGTCACAAACACTTGTGACTTTGTAGTCCAAAGTAGTACATCAGGCTAATTAGTCAAGTCAGGTTATACATCAATAAAATTGCCATACCCTTCCATAATATTTATCACTGATAAATGGAGGACTAGACTTGCTTTTGAAAAAAGCCTTAAGGGAATTAAGATCAATTCAATTAGGTAATCATCTCATGATTAATGATATGAAGTGTGCATTCAATTAGGTTTAGTCCAAGGTATTATTCTACTAAGGGAACCAATATTTGGATTCCTTCAGCTTTTTAATAAAGAAAATGAAATGGAATATCATCATTGTAAAAGAACCTGTCTTAAATTACAAACTGAACCTCAACACCTGATGAGAATAATCACACACGTGACTTATCTCACATGTACAGTGTACATTTACCTCGGTGATAAATCTTTCAGTATTACATATCTGTCAGATATATGTTTTTCATGTGAATGCATTTATACTATACACATTTTTAGCTTGACGTAGGAGTCGCACTTCTGTTGGGTTATCAGAAGGACTAGCCACTGCAGTCATGAAGCAGTAAAGCAATACAGATTGCCGCTTGTCATTTTTACAGTGCCTTTGTCTGAAATGCAGCCACTGTGTAAGGATTGTAAATTGTGATGTAAGTCGGCCAACATTATTTACACAACTAGTAATCCCCTCCCCCTTTGTCATTATGGCACCGTATCTCTTTCTGTGTGTTTGTGTGTGTGTATGTTACAGAGAATAAGGAAGGTCACTTGTGTCTGCCCTTGGTGGACATCAATGGCATATGGCTGATGTTACTCAGCCTTAAACATCAATAAAATGTTTACATGGAGACCAGCAGACCAGACCTGTACACAAACACCCCTGGAGTCAAGAACACAGAGTCATCCCTGGCAAATGAATGCATTATATCTGATCTGGGCTCACATATTTATGAATGTGAATCAATTCTGAGGGTATGAGTGTCATTTATTTTCATGAAGACTGATAAAGGAAACGCCACAGAGTGGTAAAAGTGTACAAGACCACTGTAAGAGCTACATTTGTATTGCTTTCCTGTGGCTGCACTCAGCGGTGAGACATGTCAGCACACATACCATTACCAAAATGCATATAGCCCATCTGTTTTTGGCCCCTCTTCGGACGAGGCTCTCATAAGACAAGGATCACTAATGGTTTCATTGATTGTTGGTTCTTATCATCCATCACCAAAGGGTCAATGTCCCACCTCTGCCTAATGACACTGCTTAAACACAAATCTCTCATCTTTAAATGAATGTTTCGGGAACATTCAGATGGTATTAAAACATTTTTGTGTTACTTAAATCAGGTTTTCCATTTTTGCGATTCACAGCAAATCTTTGGGTTTCTTCTTGTTGAATTGTTGTGCCAAATCTGCATTTTCCATTTCAGTCACTGAAATTAATGGTAATGTGCACTGTGAGATAGATTCGATTTCAAATGCTTGTGGCTGTTTGTTGTTTGTCCTTTGGTTTGCGCTTTAGGTGGTCAACCTGCCTGCAAATCCCCAGGTGCTGCTGAGAGTAAATAAGCCTTCGGTGCTGCTTAGCCATTATGTGACTTTTATTAATGGGCCAATCAATTCCTATTTGTATCACCCTTTCAACAAATATCCTAGCCTCACAACACTTAACAAATTGGCTGACCTAGGGTTAAGCTGGATGTATGGCAATGTCCCTTTACTTTTTCACCGACAACAGCCAACAGCTGTTAAATAGGTTGTTAAATAAAATCTGTCAGGCGATAGCAATAAATAAATCTATGTTTTGCTGAAGCAGAGTCCTGTTTAGGAGGATCGGTGGTTTCAGCTATGCTATTAAACCAAAGGCATGTGGATGTGTCCAGTTAGCTTTCATTTTTGTTCATTGCATTTACTGCAGTTTAGTTGTGATTTTGTTTCTGGGGATGTCATTCTGGGGTTTAACTCTTTATCATCATTAATTATTATCATTAATTTTCCTATCTATCTATCTATCTATCTATCTATCTATCTATCTATCTATCTATCTATAAATCTATAAATAAAGATCTTGGCTGCCATCTAGTGAAACATTGCTTCTATTACACAATACTGCTCACCATCGCTTCCTTGACACAGAACCACCAAAGAGATCATTTTCACTGAATGTACAAAGTTTTATTATTGAAGAAGACGAAGGTGCAGTTACACGATGGTGTTGAACTACGATCTACTGTATCATGTAAAACCCTACAGGTCCTTTCAGTGGGTTGTACAAAACATGCCAGCAGGTTTGTGTCTTCTTTTCTGAAAAATATGAATAGTGAGTGAATGGTTTCTTTTTTCTCTAATATTACTTCCTTGGTTATCATGTCAGTATTAATGATAAAATGTTGGAGTTGGTATGATTCAGGTTAGTTTTAATGAGAACTGTTCATGCCTCGAATGTTAGTATTATCAATGGTTATATGTGTCACCTAGAACATGTGCTCTCAGGCCTCAGAACCTCCTGTATACCACTTGAAAATCTACTAGTTTTATGAAATGTTAAAAATTAAATGGTTGATCTATGTATTTACAAAATGGATTTTGGTGTGAAAATGAGGCAATGTTTGTAAAGGATGGTTCTTGTTTGCCTTGCTTGTTTTTTATTGCATTTCTTCATTTAGCGCAGAGTTGACTGAATCATCAGAGAAGCTAAATGAATGTTCAATGCAATGTAGGCTAAATACCATCTGAGTAACGCGTCTGAGTGTTCCAAATTTACTCAGTCCAACTTCAACACTGCATGTTGTCTGATAATTGTCCATTTCAGCCCATGTTTTTTCCGTACATATGCAGCATTAAAACGTCTACCCTTATATTTGATGTGTACATATTTGCCCAGAGAAGAAGAGCATTTTAAACTAGCAAGCTCAGGCTGCATTTACATGATTGGAATTCAAGCAAAGCCCCTTAGAAAATTTTAAATGTAGCTTGAAACCAGTCATGCATGTGCAATATTATGTTTTATTCACCACTCCCACAGTCTGTATAGAAGAAAAACACAATTTTACAGCTGACTTTTTGCAGCTGCATGGCTTTGTTGCCTGCTTTACACAGTCCTTAAATCAACCATTTAACATGCCATGCAGGAGGTTCATTGGTTTATTGACGGGGAATTATCGGTATTACTTTGAGGGGAGTTCTTCTGTAGTATCGGGCTAACACTGGGCTAAATTAATGATATGGAAAGCAAGCATTTTCTTTATTAACTCTGCGAGAATCTAACTGATTATCATAGCTAAGGTTTTGGCATCATAACACCTCAAGTCATTCAAAGGTATAGAAGTTATCAAGACACTATGTTAACCACGTGATAAGATTTAAACAATCTTGCATTACAAACTCCCATTATCAGTTTATCTAACATTTAAGTGGTCAGTGATTAACAGAAGAGGTGCTCAAATGCACCCAGAAAGACAGAAAGCAAAATTACATTCTCTTATTTGTTTGATACAAATAATGCCAAGTACAGTATATGTTCAGTGCAAAAGTACTGCATATACAGTATCACACTCTCATATACAGGTATGTACCTTTCATATCAAATAAATACAAAGAAATATCTCCAGCTGAGTTAAAGACATGTTCCATAACAGCTATTTTTGTATTTAATCAGGATCTTGATGGGTACAGTGCAACTGTAACTAAGCATTGCTTGTGAGGTGTTACATCGCAAACATAAAAAGTGATAAAATATGACCCCTTTGTTTTTATGAGGACATATTTCTGCCGTCATTAGCAATGAACAACTACTCATAACCACCCAATTAATAGTAAGTCAGCTGGCTACAAAGTCTAATGAAAGGTCACATGTTACAATATCAGCCTGTCAGACCAGGTCTCCCTGACCTACTTCATCCCTGGCCACCCCTTCTCTCCACATGACACCTCTCCAGTGAAGGACAGAGGTGAGGGAGCATAAAGGTCAGAGTCTGTGTCTGATTCTCCCTCTGCTATGAAGGGTCTGACCCTGGCACAGAGTGCAGTTTGTCCAGCTGCAGCTTCAGTCCCTGCTCCACCTCCGCATCCTGAGCCTGTAAAGAATGAAGGCCCAAAGAAGTCCTCTTTGGCCTGGGAGATGCTGAAACCACTGAAGGAGCGCTCTAGCTCTTCATGATCAACCGATGGGATAGAAAGAGATGTGTCGCTCTCTACAGCGGTGGCATCCTGCTGACACCGATGCCTCCTGTGGCGCCTCCTGCTCTGGGAGCCGCTCTCTCGGCCACTGCCCTGACAGGAGGAAGAACGGTCATGAACTGGAGCAGGTGGAGGCGGAAGGCGGAACAGTGGGGGCGAATGGTCTCCGCTGCCACCAACTGGTGAAGGGGTGTTGGCCACGCTGCTGTTCCAGGCAGGCTGGCTGAGGGGGTGCTGCAGCTGGTGCTGCCAGGAGGTAGAGGGACGGCTGTTGCTGCCAGAGGGTGTACCTACTGATCTTGCCACTGACAGACCGAGTAAAGGATCTTTCCTTTCCAAGGACCCATCAGAACAGGGAATATCTGCCGGTGAGCATGTCTTCACCTCCTTTTCCTCCTTCACCTCCTCTTCCCCCTGTTTCTCCTCCTTGCTTTCCTCTGGGCTGTGGTAAGGCGGGGCTGGATACGGCTCTTTGGAGTTAAAAAAGGCCTCTGTTTCAGAACGAGGGATGCCCATGCGCTGAACATACACGTTGACCAGGAAATCAAGTTTCCTGTCCATACAGACCACCTGCAAAGATGAAATTGTGTTGAATCACAAATACTAAAATATCTGAAGTATCTGAAAATCATAAGTCATGGTTGTGACCTCAGTGGAAAATGACTTACTGCATGCGACTTGTGAAGACCTGGGTGAAACATTCCTACCTGTTTTTCCACTTTGACCAGACGTCCCATCATGCTCTGATCATCTGCTGCCTCTCCATCAGCTTTAGGACCTTTACCAACTATCTGGTCAACTCTAGTATTTGAGAAAGATAATATCTTAGATTTAAAAAAACAAACAAAAAAAATAAATAAAAACTTTCTACCACAGGGTTTCAACTCAGTTTTGACTTAAGAAATGTATGATGCCAAAATGTGGATTGTTTGTACATTAAAGAAAAAAAGAATTCATGTTGATGATTTTTGTGAAGCTATAAATAAATGCATTTGAATGAATAAATGATGGCCTCACACTTACAGACAAGAAAGTAACCATATCCTGAGAAAGTACTGATTTCAGGTGGACAGTATGGCTACATGCATTATGAGATGAAGCATAGCTTTAAAAAATCAGAGTCTGAGATGAGGGACATGTTGTGTCGGGCCAAGATGCATCACTCAGCATGCTTTTGTGGTGCTTCATGCTTCATTTCCATTGCATCCTTACTGGGGGAGCTCCCCCTCTGTCTCTCCACCAAGAGAGCAAGCATCTAGCACTTTGAGCCCCTGTTGAGTGAGACCATATGATGTGGCTCATTGACATTTAGTGAGCAAAACACGGGAATGTCTCTTTCCGGCCATTCCTTGACAGCACCCGATATAAGATTTGACATAAGAGCTAATGAATTGTTCTGCATAAAACAATCCATCAAATTAGTTTCTTGACACTATAATACATATTTATCTCTGCTTTCGTGTATTTAGATTCTTCTATAATGAGACATGTCAAGCGGCCTCAACTCAAAAGGGGTTCCGTTAGTGAGAATAACAAGGAAGCATCTAACTGCCTCAATATCTCGACTATGGTATAAAGAGAATAATGCTGATAAAATGGTCATTCTAAAGGTGCATTCTATTAACCTAACCTAGGACCTTCAGTGGACTTCTTATGGCGAGGTGTTGTTGGGGGAGGAGGCCCCACAATCATATCTATCCTGGCAAGGCACACAGACACGATATGAGTGCAATGCAAAATGAAGCAACGAGGGAATCACATCGGCTATGGAGAACAACTTTCAATATATTCCATACACACAAGACATACAGTGAGTCTGACTTGCTTCGTGGATGATAAGTGCATGTATTACACAGTTGGAATATATTTCTTCTACATGTTAGACCTACAGGGGATCAAGATGTGAGGAGCTTTTTTTTGCGAGAGGGAAAACAATGTGAATTAGACATCAATGTTATATCATAAATGAATTTGTGGCACATTCAGATCTGAAGGAGTGAGCCATTCTATATAAAAGTTACTGATATAAAACAGAACTGAATACAACACATGTAACTGCACAAATGAAACAGGCAAATTAATGACTTGTGTATCACATGTGTGTATCCAGTGACAGCAAAAACATTAACTGTATTAGTGGAGTACATCTCTGCTGTTGTACTGAACTGAAACGATTAATAAAATAATTTATTTAAACTGGCTCAAACAGTGAAGGTGCACTTGCCTGGACTGCAGGTTCTTAATACGAGACAGCATGTCCAGGTGACCTGCAGAGTACTGTTCGATCACGTCCATGACATCATAAGGCCGCAAGCTCTCTTTGAATCTCCTCTTTGACACCAGGAACTTCATGATGCTGATGGGGAGGACACAGTATTTTTTTTAACTGACAGCAAACAGCTATACTAATTGTATAATTCCTCTGTGACATTTCAACAAGGCCTATGAACCAAAAAAAATGGTAATTCATTAAAATTGTGCTGTTGTTATCCTTTGCATAAATAGTCTCAACTCAAGGTCCACTTCATAGCCTTTTCCATTCTTTTTCCATTCTGTCATTTGTCAGGCTCTTTGTCAACAGACAACATTGGCACAGTTGTTATCACACGTGAGTACAGACGGTTGGTCAGCAGTTCAGAAAAAAAAAATAGCAATAGCAGTTCATGCCCCTATGAAATATATTAGATGTTTAAGTATTTTTATATTCTGTATGTCTTGTACCATTAATGGCCTCTACACCATCTACACATCTGGCCCAACAATGTCAAACATTTGTATTCTTAATACATTTTTAGTTTGTTCTCCTCTGGAAAACAATTGAAAAATGTTAATGGGAGAGTCTGACCACCGCACAAAGATAGATAGATAGTTTCTTTATTAATCCCAAACTGGGAAATTTCTCAAGGTAATAGTGGGGGGAGGAAAAGGGTAAAGCCTTCTCCAGCACATCTCAAAGATTCTCAATGGGGTTAAGGTCTGGACTCTGTGGTGGCCAATCCATGTGTGAAAATGATGTCTCATGCGCCCTGAACCACTCTTTCACAATTTGAGCCCCATGAATCCTGGCATCGTCATCTTGGAATATACCCGTGCCATCAGGGAAGAAAAAATCCATTGATGGAATAACCTGGTCATTCAGTATATTCAGGTAGTCAGCTGACCTCATTCTTTGGGCACATAATGTTGCTGAACCTAGACCTGAGCAACTGCAGCAACCCCAGATCATAGCACTGCCCCCACAGGCTTGTACAGTAGCCACTAGGCATGATGGGTGCATCACTTCATCTGCCTCTCTTCTTACCCTGATGCCCCCATCACTCTGGAACAGGGTAAATCTGGACTCATCAGACCACATGACCTTCTTCCATTGCTCCAGTGTCCAATCTTTATGCTCCCGAGCAAACTGAAGAGTTTTTTTCAGTTAGCCTCGCTGATTAGGGGTTGTTTAAGAAATGAGAAGCTACGCATTGTGTCAAGAAGGGGTAGCGGGGTAAGGAGGTTAGGACCCAAATGCAGGACTTTGAGGACTGAGGCATTTGTTGGCTCAAAGTATTTAATGAAAAAAGACAAAGCTAACAACAACCAAAACTGCTGCTGACGTGGCAGGATATCCAAAAAACAAAAATCAAAACACTATGAAAACTTGGACAAAACATGAAAATCTATGGCATGAAACACATGAACATGGCAAACAAAGACAAGACAAGTAACAAAGGGGAAGGCAGGGCTAAAACAGAGGGACAGACGGGTGACGAGACACAGATGACACAAATCAAGACAACACAAGGAGAAACCAATGACCTAACCCAAAGGAAAAACACAGGAATAACACATAACAGGAAATCAAGAATCTCACAAAATAAAACAGGAAACAGAAAACAGAAAAACTAAACACTAAACCATGACAGTAAAAAACCAAGAACTTAACAAAATACAATAAACAGAAACCCAAAAAACTAAACCATGACACATTGCATCAGTTGGGGTTAAATAACTTGTTGCCAGCTGAAAGATAATCAGCCATGCAGTAATTGTCCAATAGGAGGCTCATACCTATTTGCTTAGTTAAATCCATTTTTTTTTTGGCCAGGCAGTGTAATTGCCTATATTGTCACAGCTGGAGAGTCATACATTGCAAAACCATAAAAGAAAATGCTGCTTACAGTAAATCCTTACCAGATTGCTCTTATAGAAACCTTCAGTCCTGGCGGTAGTTCTTGGGTGAGAAAGTCACAGTGGCAGCTCTTATCATCACCAATTTCCTCTCCTGGGAGGCTCGCCTCTGAAAGGCAAAGACAAGGACACCCATAAGGAATATTTCATCTGCTTCTGCATGATGAGTGTTAAAAGCAGAAGCAAGGGAGAGCTGTTGCTTTGCTTTTAGTTTTAAAAGGTGCAAAAATTCAGTTATCAAGTTGGTTTCAAGCCAGTTAGCCAGTTTGTGAATGTAGTGAGCGAGCTTTGTGTGACAACATAAAAAAAGACTTGGTGCAGAATTGAAGGATAGTGCTTATGTGCTTTACTAAAACCTTTAATGACAAGTACTCTCTTCCCACCACCAATTACAAATTAGCATTGTAGCTAGCAAGTTTAGATTAGCCAGAAGGCTGGTCTATGGATTTTGTAGCATATTGCAAACGGGCCTAATTACAGTTGATCAGGAATGGTATGAGAATCTGGTAGGGAAAGCGAGGTCTCTTCATGCAACGTAAAGCAGGATTTGGGGGCATTATGTCGCTGGGTCAGTTTTGTACATGGGCTCCACTTGACTTGAACCCAGAGTTAGCTTAGCCGACCGCTAGTCTAAATACTACTTAAGGCATCATTTGTGTGGTAAGATTCCTAATGAATAAAAATAAATTGAATCGCTCCATGCTTGTTCTCTGCTCATGCTTTAGAGCAGGGGTCTTCAACGTTTCCCAGGCCAAGGACCCCCAAACTGATGAAGAGATGGAGCGGAGACCCCCTACTTATGCAAATGTGTATTTAAAGACATTTAAATTTATGAAAAAAAAAATTTCACGACCCCCCTGCAGTACCTCCGCGGACCCCCTAGGGGTCACGGACCCCCTGTTGAAGACCTCTGCTTTAGAGCCTTCAGTCATGACAGGGAGGGAAAATAACATCATTTGGGGGGAAAAAAGGTGGGGTTCATGTCAAGTGAACATATCTCAGCAGTTTTCAGCATGCAGGTTTTTCAGACCGGATAAAGCTGACTTGTCTTTTGATAATTTCCACTATAGAAGCCAACCAACAAAATATCCCAGTGTCTTACTTATTAAACCTTCAATTGCTGCAAAAGAGAGAGAGGAGAGACATGGATAAAGATTTGTTATGGATTCTAGCAGGATGACAATGGCAGACAAATCACTTCCAAACATGGACACTTGTGGAGTCCACTGAATGGTTTCTGGTTCATGTTTGAAAGGCCTAGTCTCTCTTCTCCTAAATTTATGCTGCATATACTCTAAAGTTTCATAAGACATATACGCTAAACTACGCATCTAAACATTACATATCATATTAGAATCTAAAGTGAAGTCATGATGACTTGTCTAACCTGGAGAACTCTTCAGTCCAACGTCTTCGTCTTGCATTTCAATCAGCACTTTAACATGCCATGAAGTGAAAGAAGAAAAACAGCTAATGAGAATTGGTTCATATTGTTTAACCAAAAGGCAAAGAAATGGTGAAGAAGAGAAATATATTTGTTGATAGTGACACAGTGGCCTGGATGACATATGAATGCATTTAGGCTGTCTAGCAATAAATGATGACTGCCACAACACACCACAACATCCAAGGCAACGCTCCTCTGTCTCCTCAGTTCAATGTTGAAATGTTGGCTTGAGTTTGTCGACAGAATGTCCCTGTCTTGCTCTTTTGTTGGAGTGCCTGCAGGAGACACTATGTACTCCACCTGCATGACAATTACTGTCCAGTCTGCACAATGACTGCATCTTAAAAAAGGGTCTGATTTCGATTCATTTAAACAACACTTCCCCTCTCAAAACAGTATGTGCTCCACTGTATGTCCTTCTGCATCAGCTAAATTCAAACTGAACCTCAGATTAATTTAATTCAGATTTTTGAAAACAGAAAACTCTACTAGTAATTATTTTACCTCTATAGTGGAATAAAGCCAATATCAATACAACAGGCTAAAATACTGCTAGTCTATGATTAATGCTTATTGTTACATGAAACTGATTTATTTTTATTATTTTTTCTTTTGAGACATACAAATCTACAGTTTCCCATTATAGCTGCAACATTCCTGAGAGATAAGAGGAAGAAGCTTGCTGTTCATCCTGTTTCTAGGCTCTATTCTAAGCTAAGGTAGCCATCTTCCTTAGTTCAGACTTTATAGTTTCATGATGGTTGAAAAACAGTTTCAGAGGAGTCCTGCCCTTTTTCACATTATGGGAATCAGAAAAAAATTATATGTTCCTCAGCTCTGTAGTCACTTGGGACATGGGGTTTTGTAGAAACTCAAAGTTTTATTCTGCTTCCCAGCACTGCTGTATATGTTCATGTACATGTTTTTGAAACCAATTTTCACATGTAACTTCTGTCTTGGGTTAGAGAATACAACAGGGGTTAATGTGTGCTAACAGATTTTTGAACTGGATAACAGTGGAACTTGGGAACATAGATACATTCCCAATTCAGAGACCTTCTGCTACAAATAGCTTTTACTATTAATAACTGTTTATCTTATCTACAATATGTTATTGCGGTGTGTTCAATAACTGTTCCCTCACCCTCTGAGTTTTGACGCGAGGTGCTGCCCCGGACTTTGAAGGCACTCTTTGGCCCTCGGTTCTTCTCCGTGAAGCTCCAGCTCTTGTTGACCTTGCTGGGGCTTGCCTCAGCCCCGTCCTCTGCCCCTGGAGACTGGCTCTTCCCCTTAGCCACTGGAGCCTTGGAAGGACTGGGAAACACCTTGTCCTTCAGACTGGCCTTCCGACTACATACAGCAGGTCACAAGAAGTTGAAATTGAACAGTTTTATATTCACTGCATGATTAAATTACATGTCTGTGAATATCTGTGACTAAATTACTTTATCCTGCTGTTTGTTATTATAAGTGTAATCCTAAGAATTTGTAGAATTCAGCACTGATGTGATAACAAATCTTACCTTAGCAGAAACTCAAAATTCGCATGTTCTACAGCTGAAGAAGCCATGTCCACATATGAACATAGTGGAACATTCAGTGGGTCAGGCAAGCAGCAGGAAGCTACAAGCAAGCATGCATGGGAAGCAAAGTGACACTGCATGTCTCAAAAGGAACTGCTGTGGTCTCACTCTTTGCAAAAAAACAAAACAAAAAAAAGAAGTGAACAAATCATGCAAAATCACCATCATACTATACGCTCTGCCTTATACACAGGAATTGTTAGGCACTCTGCAATGCACTTTGCCTGCTGAACACAATTTTATAAGGGCTGATTTGGCAAAAAAGGCAGCAAGCAAATCAACTGCATAAAGACATCACTAAACAGAAACCATAAATCAACTGTGACAGGGCAGTAAACGAGGATGTATATCAGCGTCTTCTTTGAGTAAACAGTAAAAGGTGTTCATTTTAAGTATAAAGCTTTTCATTGAGAAATCACTGACAGAGCTGCAGTCCACTATATGCAGTACTCAGACGTTACAGTTCACTGAGTGAAATATTACCTAAGAATGTCCTCTACCATTGTGATTAAAGAGGGGAAGAGGAATGGAAGGAGACACACAGACTTGCAGTGCAGTAGTTAGTATCTGTGCAGCAACTATACCTAATAGTTCTTGGACAGCACCCGCAAAGTCTGTCTTTGTGTGCATTTTCATTACTGGAGTGGTGGGCAGTAGAGGAGACACAAAAAGATAAAATAGCTGTGGAGACAGTCACATAAACAGCAGTGTGTGCCAAACTGTGATGCGAGTAACACTTTATTTAACTATAATTTATAGTTGATTTGCAATTTGTTTGTCAGCCATGCTTAAATATCTTTTTTTTTTATTGCAATTTTAAAGCATTGCAGGCTCAGCTTAGTTAACTGACTTTACTTATCAATGTTAAACATAAATATGCAAATGGTTTACTCAGTCATGATAAAGTGTTACTGATTAGTCAACAATTCCACTTGTTTTCTTTGTCAAAAACAGTGTGATAACAATCAAGCGAGGCTGTTCAAGTGTACAAAATCCTTTTTTCCTAAGGTGATGTCGAAAGCTAGAGTATCAAAGAACAGCTTATTGGTGAATATTTGACAAAGCTGCCAGTTGGTACTGAGCCAAAGTGAGCTGATCTTTGAGCATCGTGTAAGCAAATGCAGCATGACCGTTCTTGAAGGAGGCACTTGACACACAGTCGCACCCCTGTCTCACACACCAACACGCGCGCGCGCACCCACACACACACACACACACACACACACACACACACACACACACACACACACACACACACACACACAATACACTGTATGCACACTCCCCCAAGAAGAGTGCATCAGCAGCAGCTAAGAACAGAATTGAACAGAAGCCAAAAGAAGGTGAAGAGAGATAAAACTAATGAGATTACAGACCTGGGAGAGGTTTCTGTCTGAGACTCCTTCCTGTGAGCAGAAAAGATGCTAACTATCACACAGTACAACTATGCTGAATGTTATGATGACTCCGTTTGAGCTGTCTTAACAATGAGGAGGGAAAACAGGAATGGAAAACAGAAAGAGCTGAAGCTGCTGGAAATCCAAGTCATACGAAAAAAAGAGAGAAAAATATAGAATTTACCTAATTCCTGGCACGTAATTCACAAGATATGGGCATGTAATTATTATTATATGTAAACCTGCGATAGCAATATATGTAGATTAGCACTTGGGGGCAGCAGAAACTAGTTGCAACTTGCCTATTCTTTTGGCAGTTACTAAACAATATTGAGCATATATGTGGTCTGTATTGGTGTACAAGAAACAGCAGGATCTTCTGAATATACAGTTAGATCCATATACATATGTTTGGACACAGACACAGTTTTTGTCATTCAAAACAAACTGAAGTTACAGTTGTGAATATCGGCTTAAAGTGTAGAGTCTCAGATTTCATTTGGAATTACATTCCTTTATATACACGTTTCCCTTTTTATTAGCTCAAATGTAACTGGACAAATTAAACTAACTATTAATAAAATGTTAAATTTTAGTACTGTCCAGAGACAATGACTGCCTGAAGTTTGAAACGTATGGACATTGCATAAGAATGGGTTTCCTCCATTAGGATGCTTTGCTTTACTGGAACTGTCTTCAGTTATTGTTTGATCATGGATCCTTCTGCCTTTACTTTTGTATAAATGCATGTTGTGAAGTGTTTTTAAAAGTAATATTTTAACAACAGAAAGGATCCTGCGATCATCCACCAGTGTTGTCTTCCATGGATATCCAGACGTTTTTATGTTGCTGAACTCACCAGTGGCTTCTTGTTTTCTCCGAATATATCAACCTGTTGATCTAGGCACTCCTAATGTTCCTGCTATCTTTTTGTTTTTGCGGCCAGGTTGGCCTTGCACTGAGAGCTCATTTGAATGCAGGTTGTTGTTGCTTAACAACAACACTTTCCAAATGTAAATGCCACAGTTGTAAATAACTCCAAACCATATAATTGTTCAATTGATGAAGAAATAATGAAGGAATCTCCCAATTCTGTCCATGAAAAAGCTTTTTAGTCAATTGACTAATTACATATGAGCTCCTGAAAATAGCTGTATAACATAGCTGTAATCCCTGTACCTTCCCTCCAGTTTATGAATAACATCAAATTAACATTCTTAACCTTCATCCAGTGCATGAAATCACCGTCACATTAGATAAAATCAAAACACTAAAGTTGCAGGCTTAAATACCAAAAGATTGAAAGATGACTTGAATCTGAGAAGTGGTACTGTACTGAGCTCCACAACAAGTCTAAATATTTGATAGAGTTTGGTGTCATAAAGTTGATTTGGCAGACACAAAAGCATAAATCTGGATTACAATGTTTTTACATGTTTAGTCTCCACGTACACTTTTCAGTTTCTTATTTTACTCATTGCTCCAAAAGGTTTACATTTGTGTTTTATTGGAATGCCCATCTCAACAAGATGGACCTCATGTAAAGTCAATTTGAAGGCTCTGCTTGTTTACTTAAAATGAATTGAGTCCAATAATGAGCTAAGTGCATTGCTGGTAATATGAGAAGGAGGTCTGAGTGAATTGGCCCAACCATGAGGCAGTTTCTCAGGAAGTGTTAGAAGCAGGCTGAACTCAAAACTGATATGATCAAAATGCTTGATGATAATTTAATTATTTTGCCAGTATTAACACAAAAAGCAGTTATTTCCCTAGTGAGGACCATCATTTGGAACTTCAAGTCCCAGGAACTCTTTTCCAGGAACTAAAAGGTTCCCTCAGATCAAAGATTGTCTGCATTTCCAATGTGGTCTAGAGACCAACAAAGATAGGCAAGTTAGTCAGCAGTTTGTCCCCATCATTTTTGTCAAAACCTGTTCCACTCCAGTCCAGAAGGTGGCAGTGATACAACAACAGTAGCAGACACTATTCTTTGTGCAACACTGCAACAACAGTAAACATGGAGGAGATTCCAGCCATGCTGTTACTGGATGTGATTTACTGCTTTGCAAATCATAAAATACCCGAAAAGCAACGTTTAAAGTAGGCAAACTGAGTTTATGTTGCAGCGATTGACCACGAAATAAAATGTCACAAGTACCAAGGCTTGCTACCACAGTTGTCCCCTTTCACATTGCACAAGTTCCTTGTTAAGCCTTGCTGATATAATAAATTCGTTCTTGATATAGATCACATTTCTTTTTCACAATCACTCATCATTGTCATTGTTATTAACATCTTGATATTGTAATCATTCTGAGATCATGCAGTCACATCATCAGCTTTGCTTTTTACCTGAATGTCTTGCCCTTCAGATTCCTCAGCAGGTCCAACTGATTCAGGGGAGGAATAAGTCTAGGAAAAGACAAAGAGCACATTGTCATTCTGTCAAGATGATTTCTACAACTAAGGTTACGGCTCGCCTTTGGGCCAATTACAGCTAATTCCATTTACTTTGGCAGGTGTCTATTCTAGAACGAAGCTGAACATGAAGTGATTTCCAAATAGAACAGACAACCACTGATCACATAAAACCCAGAAATCTGTGAAAATTGTGAAAATGAAGCCCAGCAGTTTATTTGCTGATTCATATCTGGACAGCAAGGCAAGTGGTTAAATCTTCAAAGAGGCCACAGAAAGAATTTTGTCTTTTGAACTACATTTCAGATTCTAGTGTCACTGCCAAGACTACACCCTCTGTAAAATAGCCTTATTAAAGCAGAAAGTGAAATGTCACACCAGTGTCTGACTGTTAATCTGATCCAACAAAGAAGCTTGGAATACAATAAGATGAGGATATTCTGCGGGTTCAGTTTTCCACTTTGCTTCCAAGTCTAACTAAGATGGCAGAATGTGATATGAGAAAAACAATTGTATCTCCTAAAAGTGCTGAATAATATGCTGCATGATTTGATTATTTACCTGTACATTGGAACAGCTACAGTCTGCTCATAAAAATCCCAAGTGCACAGCAGATCTGTGCGGGAAAGGTTGGTAGCATAAAACCTCCAAGCCCCCTGGATAAAGCAATACAAACGTGTAATTTAATACAATTTAAGTCAATTTAACGGCTTTAACGGTGTTGTTATATCAGTTTCTCAGAAGTATACCTGGATAAGGCCTGCTGCAGGGTTCCGTCTCTTCTCGAAATGTTTCTGTCTATGCTGCTCTTGGACTTTGAGGGCAAAACCAGAGCCCAGGATGCCCTAGAGACATAGAAATAAAGTGATCAGCGACCCTAAATAGAGAGATTGCACGAACAGCATGTTACCTCCTCCAACACTATGCACAACCCAAGCACAACACAGCAGTCCAGCAAACAAATGTAACAAAAACATCTAGTGAAGAGGTAATTTCACAGGTTCACATGTCTGCAAAGCCTCGAGGTTAGAGAAATGTCAGAGGAAATGCTGAATGTCAAATGCTGCGGCAAAAAGGGGAGTTTTTCCCGTTAACTGAGAGCTGGTCTAGCAATCCACAATTTTTTATGCGCGACAGATTGAACATGTTAGCTGCTTAAACAGAGCTTACTGCTGTCCTTTTAGCTTTGTTTTTGGTCTCTATCATTTGTCTCTCTTTATGGTTATCTTTATCATGTCCCCATCTAGTTGTGCCTATCAGCTGGACCTAGACCTGGTTTGAAAGGTTAATGACAGCATCAAGAGTGAATCATAACAGTACATTAGGTGAAAAACTGAAACAATGAGCTCTGTGAACCATATAGTTGTGAGTTCTTTCACATTAAATATAGCACTAGGATCAAATAATTTTTTTGCTCTTGCTATTTTTTTATTCTTTCTGTAAACTGTTGTGAACTGCAATTTCCCCATTGCGGGACTAATAAAGGTTTTCTTATTCTTATTCTTATTCTTAATTCAAATTAATCTAAGATTACTGATTAGGGATGTTTTAAAGCAATACATGCATTGTGTTGCATTCCTAAATATTGTCAAACAAAAGATAGCAATTCATTAAAAGAAACTACAAGGAACACTACAAGGAAGAGTGCATCATAGAACTGGATGTACAGTTATTTTACAGTGTACAAAGCAGAAAAACACAAATGAGACAGTTCCAGATCAACGCTTTGTACTCTTTCATTAACGACACTGTGAGGTTCAAAGCACTGCTGACTACCCGTCATACTCACAGCAGGAAGTGCAAAAAATGCCACCCCTATCATGCTGAAAGTGGCTGCCAGCAAGCGTCCATTCCAGGTCTTGGGAACCTTATCACCATAACCAATGGTAGTGAGGGTGATCTATTAAAGAATAAAAAGATCACTGTTACTGTTTGATTAGATTGCTGTTTACAGCCTGTATATACTGTCATGGAAAACTTAAATAAATAAATCCGTGGGATAAATTAAAGGATTATCTTATCTTATCTTGTCCCTTAAAACTTTAAACCATGACCATTTTGTTGTTTTATTTAATCTTACCAGTCCCCACCAAAGAGCATCAGCATAGGTCTCAAACTCTGCATTTGACTCCTTTTCCACGGAGTAGACCAAGAATGAAGCCAGGATGAGGCACAGGAAGCCGATGTACCACGCTGTGATGAGCTCCTACAGAGAAAACCAATTTAGTGTGCATCAGGGAGTCTGAAGTAATAAAGTTTCCTCTAAGATGCTTTACAAAGGTGGCAATGTTACCACTGCCAACTGGTAAAAATATCCATTCCATAATAATACTGGACATGACAAAATGAGTTCCATGTCCTGTGTGACAAAGTATTTCATAAACATCTTTATACCCCTCTGCTACACACAGGCTGCAGACCCGCTGTCTATACTTCTCACATCAACTCACACAAACACGCACACAGCAGCACATTTTCCACAGCTTCGTAGTGCAAGCAAATGTTTCTATTTCACATCTCACTAAAATAAAACTGAGAGAAATGTGTTTCCCCACCCATGACAGGAATACTTGAAAGAGACACGGCCAACAATAGTGCTTCACTGAAAAAAACACAATAAAGAATAAAAGGCTGCTGCTGCTTTAGCTTAAACTCGGGTAGGTTCAAATCCCATGTGAAGATGTCATCAGCTAGTTTAACAAGCAGTATTTTATTTATGCTGCTACAGTTGTAGATTTGAACTCAGTTGTAATTGCATCCTAATTACTTGTCAGCTAACTATTCTACAGTTCTTTGTGTAGACAAAGGCCATCGAAACCTATCCAGCAGCACAAAGATTGTGGTTTGGTTCCAGGTAGGTCTGCTAAAGAAACATTGTGTAATGTATTGCAAGCTTGAGGAGGGGTAGACTATTTTGGCATATTTGTAAAGATATTTTGCGAAACCACAGAAAATTGTCTTTAAAAATTATTCATTCATTCATTCATCTTCTATACCCGCTTATTCCTGTTAAGGGTCACGGGGTCTGCTGGAGCCTATCCCAGCTGTCATCGGGCGAGAGGCAGGGGTACACCCTGGACAGGTCTCCAGTCTATCGCAGGGCTAACACAGAGAGACAGACAACCATTCACAATCACATGCACACCTACGGGCAATTTAGAATCACCAATGAACCTAATGAGCATGTCTTTGGACAGTGGGAGGAAGCTGGAGTTTTAAAAATTATTATTATTATTTTTTTTGTATGCAGCGTAAACTGATTTGTGCATCTTTGACAACATTGTGGCTGCATGTTTATGGAGTTTGGAGCTGTGAATGCAGACAGACTTGGTATTGAAAACAATACCTTAACCTCCTGTTCATGTCTAAATTGAATGTACCCATTCCCTGAATGTTCTTTTGAGACTGCCACCCACATGAGGTTACCAGTCATTATGGGACCTAAATAGCTGAAATCCTAGAATTACCAACAGGCAGCTTTAGTCAAGTTAAAGTGACTGCAGATCAGATTTAGTTTAACATTCCAGTCCAAGCATTGATTAACTCCCCCACAATCTCATCAGTGTTCAGTAAAATTACATATGTAGATTTTTTTGTCCTTTAAAGTAATCCCTTCATGCCTTAAGAAAGGCTTACGTTTGATTCTACAACTCATTTTATAAGTATGGATCAATTTATACGCAAATGACCCAACCAAACCTATCCCCAATGACCTTTCTGCAGCTCGCGCACACCTGCTTACCTTCAAAACTGCTCAGACACTGTAAAACAAAACTACGCTACACAATAGTGAGTTGCTAAGTGATACAGAACAAGGAGCAGAAGGAGCGGACAGAAAAAGGAGAAGGAGAAGCAGTAATAGATATCTCAGCTCAGGTCCAAGCTCAGCTTGGACAAGTCAGTTATTTTTTAAAGATTTTAAACTGGAAGAAAAGCTTTGAAGACCACAGAAAGTCCTCTATTTCATCATAACCAGTGTTACATGCACCAGTGGTACGTATTTAGTCACAGTTACAATTTAAATAGATGCTATTTAGAATACAGTTACATTGTTGAAATCAATGAATTACATGACGGTACGTTTATGTTACATGTGTTTATTTACTCTCTAAATAAATGAAGGCAACTCTGTGGATCTCCTGGAAGTCCTTGAGTAGAACATGCAACCAAAGACTCTACTACTGTAAAATTCATTTTAGCTAATTACATGGTTAGTCAAGATAATGGAGTCGGAGCAGGAGCTGGGCTGGCTTTAACCTTTTAAAATATTTGTAGGTAGCTACCTGCTTACCTAACATGTCATTTGACTCGTATGTGCTGATTTGCTACGACTATTTGACATGCTACCTTTTTTTATTGAGTACAGGGATGATTGCTGCATTCATACACGTATAATACAATTAAATGTGGAAGAAATCCCGGTATTGAGAAATCGTTACTCAGATTGAGTAATGTATCGGAATACGTATTCTGAAACGGAATCCATTTTAAAAGTGTCCTTCCCGACACTGATCAAAACCAAGACCCAACTTGCAAGTTGATGGGATTGTGTCCTTAGATCTTTTTCACTTATGAAACCCAAGATGTTCAAATCAATGTTTTTGAAACTGTAACTGGAGCGCTAAAGTTTCAAAATGAAAATGATCAGCATTTATTTTGCTCATGAAATATCTTCTAGCATATGAAATACACCATACGGATATGATATGGTTAAAAACTTGATTTTCATCAGAGGGAATCTTTAAAACACCATCTAAAAGAATAATAACACAACTTACACCGATCAGCCACAACATTAAAACCACTGACATAATAAGTAAATAACACTGACCACCTTGTGACAATCCCATGTTCTGCTGGGAAACTTTTGGACCTGGCATTCATGTAGATGTTACTTAGACATGTACCACCCACCTAGACCAGACCAGGCACCCCCACCCCATAGCAATGACACTCCTTGATGGCAGCAGCCATCCCCAGCAGGATGCAGCCTGACACAGACACACACACAAAAACGATTTAGGAACAACTAAAAAAAAAAACTTGAAGAACAGCACAAGGCGTTGACCTGGCCTCCAAATTCACTAGATCCCAAACTGATCAAGTATCTGTGGGATGATCCACAGAGGCCCCTCCACTCAACCCATAGGACCAAAAGGCCCCCACTAACAACATTCTGTTGTCAGACACCACAGGACACCCTCAGAAGGACCATGTCCATTCTCTGATGAGTCACAACTGTTTTGGAGGAACAAGGGAGACCTACACAATATTAGGAAGGTGGTCATAAAGTTATGTCTGATCGGAGTATAATAACATATTTAAGTTAACTATAGACAAAACTAAACAATGCCAGGATCACCTTGCTGTGGGCGTAAACTACAGATCCAAGCAGCTTCCAGGTGCCTCCACGGCGGTCCATACGCAGCATGCGCAGGATCTGCAGGAATCTCAGACTCCTGATGGCCGAGGTGGCAAAAACATTGCCCTGAGATCCAGCTGCCAGCACGGAAACTGAGGCGATCAGCACCATAATGTCTTGAGAGAGAAGCAGAACGCAGTAATGGAATACATGTGAAAGCAAAGGAAAGCACGAGCTCATATGTCTTTGATCAGATCAGACTGAATTAACAACACTTGGTTTCTATAGTAACAAACTTAGACAAATTTAGTTTTAAAGATCGTACCCTCGTTTAGAGATTCCTGTACTTGTATATTGGCAGAAAACACATGATGTTTCTGTGTTTTGTTTCTTCTGTAGGAGCAAGGTGTGACAACTGACAGCCAGCAAAAAACACGTGACATACTGTTTTCTCACCTATGACACAGAAAGGCTTTCTGGCAAATTTTAGCCTCCCTCTCCATCCTCTGTATCGACAGCAGCAGCCAGCAGCCCATATCCTTACGATGTACTCCACGCCAAATACCACGATAGTCACAATTTCCTGTGGGGCACACCGCAATGGTGAAGTTAACCCTGTGGCATGAATGTGCAAGCAGTGGAGGAATAAAACAAATAAAATGATACCCACCAAGATGTACAAGGCACTCTCTGAGCTGGTTTTGAACTCTCTGATGGTGGCGAAGACTGAGAGTATGAGACAGGAAAAGACCAAGAGGAAGCTGGAGATGAGAAAGGGAAAAACATTTATTGCTTTTTCATGCTAGCACACTGCATGTCACTGATACACTTCAAATCCTGTTTTGGGCACAGATAGGAAGCAGTTGGATAAATCTATAAGAAACATACAGATATATAGTAGCATCTGCGATGTGAGTGGAAGGTGACTAAGGGGCTGCACTGCTCAGCCAGTCTGTTCTCAATTCATCAGCCTTCTGCTGAAATCATAAGCTTGTCATTTTTAAGAGAGTAAGTGTCATTAATTATGACAGAAAAACTGGTAATAATCTGATGTAAAAAGTGATTCACTGGTCTGATGGGTTTAAGCAGACTGTCCTGATGCACTAAATAGGCACTAAATGGGATTTGGAAGAAAATCAATTGTGCTCCACACACCCAGAAGATGGGTTGAGAACATCAGCCGAGCACCTCATTGGGTGAAAGATAACATGTGATTAATAAAGGAAGAAGCACGGAAGGGCCTGACCTCAGGGGCTTTCTTTAGAAAAGATCTTCTGGAAGAAATCCAAAGGAGAGCTAATGGATAGTGCCTGATGAAAACCAATACTGAGGGAATGCAGGGTTTTAAAAGACGCAGCTGCAACTAGCATTGATCATAGTTGAGATACTATGGGCTGACTTTAAGTATTTCCTGAGTGCAAGATCATGTGTTACAGTTTAAATTTCACAAACAATGATATAATGCACAAACATACAGTAGGAGATACAATTAAGGTATTAGGTAGCATGATAATTAAATTAAATAGTATTGCACAGTTGGAAATAAAGCAGAGTTAGTGTGCTAAATAGAAAAGAAACAACAAGCTACAAGAGGAAAATCGAGCCGAGCAGAGCAGAAGGAATTGCAAAGTGATAATGGCTTTTGGGTGACACCTTGCCATTATACAGTTCATAGTCATTTAATCCATAATTAAAGTCAAAATATTGACTTGTGCAGCTTTAAAAATGCAGAAGATGGTCATCATGGCAACACTGCAGCAGTGAAGACCAGCCCTGACACACAGACTATGTGGAATTCTATGATCCCAAAGCAGGTCACCCTCAACAACAACGATTAAAAAGCCTGAACCCAGTCTCACACATATTCAGTGATGGTTTGCACATATCCTGCATATCCTCATCATCGATGTTAGCACCAGCCTAATGGTAAGGGTGACACTTTTAACGCGAAACTTCCTTCTCAAAGCTCAGTATGTCAGATCTGATCGATATCGCACCCAGAAGTTCAGAAGTGAAGGATTTAACAGTGAAAATCTCAATACAACAAGATGCATCTGAACATTTCCTTCAGGTACGCTTAACCACACATCTCCTTGTGAATTTACTCTGTGTGAACACACCAATAACATCTGACTGACCTATTTCTGGATTTTTTCAATCTATCCCAACATCCAATTTCATCTAACTATTTACTTTGTGGTATGTTTTGTCCAGCCTTTGATCACTCGACATGAAGCATGCTCACCAATCCTTCTTGAATAATAATAACAATAATACTTAAAAAAATGCAATTTGTTTAACTTCTCAGATGTAGCTCATGTTTTTCTGCCGCTGCATTTTACATCCTATCAAACTTCTTTCAGTAACCGCTGGCTGTCAGCCAATCAGAATGAACCGTCAGGGATCAACTTAGTGCAACAACTGTAAAGTCAATGGATATTCTTTGTTATTCCTAACCAGAGGCGTAAACACACAGAAACAAAAAAGTGAGCCTAAAGTGGAGACCAGATAACAGTGGTACAAAAAACTTATTTCAATAGATTATATTTTAAAAAATCTAAATAAGTGATAAATGAGATGTGGTGAGCTTGTGCATCCAAAGAGGCCTCTCCTGCCTTTTATCCATGTCTTGTCAGATGTGGCTGGTTTTTCCCCTCATGCACCTCCCAAGGGCCAGTGGGGGTGCAGAAGGACATACCAATAAGCTCATAGCACTTTGCGCTCCAGTTACATCAGTTGACCCTTTGATGGCCTTCTGATTGATCTTCTGACCTCCACCTATTATTTATCTGATCTAGCAACAGTAACACAGGAAGTTGGGACATGACAAAAGGTTGAAGCCGTCTGGTTGGTGGTCAGCAAACCAGTTAGGCCAACAAAGGGTCAGTTCTGTTCATTTCATTTTGTGAAATGAGACTGAGGTCGTACATCTTAGGGAAATGTGTGGTTTCGGATTTTTACACACCACTGATGACTACACAGCAGTTAATGCTTGCTTGGTAAAAGGGAGCACTTTAACGCTCCATATTCTTCCTGTTTTCCAGTCTAGTTAGGATTATTAAAAATAAGTTAACCTATGTTTTTCTGGTATGTTAGAAATTAGGTTGGTACAGAGTTTGTCACTTTATATTGACAGTACTGTATTATTTATAATTTTCTTGTATTGTTGATCACTAAAATTTCAATCTTGTTGTTTGGCAGTTGTACTTGTACTCGTGGTTGTTAGTGTATATCATCCAGGAATGGCAAAACAAGTTCCTTCTTTCTTTTTCACAGTCATTTGATGCCCTGATGATCAGCACCAGAGTGAAGGTGTGAATTATGTGCACACACTTGTCAGAGTGTTAGATTTCACACTGAAACTGAAGCTTGAATAGATTTTCCTGGTCTGAAGAAAATATTACCCTCCTTTGATTACCTGCTCCAAGCAAGTCCACAAGGAAACAGCACTGATGTGTTTTCTAGTTGAATTCACTGCTTTTGTCCTATGACTCCCGCGAGGTGTCTGTTATTCCGATCTTTTCCAAGGTGGTGTAGCCATGAGGCATATTATGTTCAGACAGTCAAGAAGTCACACACTTCACATCTTGTCATTTACAGAACTCTGACTCGCCATTTTACCATCTGAAGACTAGCGTTTCTTGTGTATAGAGGAAACTAACATTTGCTCACAGGTCTGCATTAGATGTCAGGCAGATATTTCAGAATGTCAGTGCATGCTGCTAAAAAAAGAGTCCAGGACATCAACTAAAGTAAAATCACACATCTCGGACAGAGCCAGGCAGGCTGATTCCACCTGCTTCCTGCCTGTATGCTAAGCTAAGCCAGCCATCTCCTAGCTATAGCCTCATATTTAAGGGGCAGATATGAAAGCGGCATCAATGATTCAAATAAGCACATTTCTCAAAATGGCAAACCTTTAACTAGTTTGATGAAGCTTGCAAATAGAAAAAAATAATTGCATAATATTGCACAAAATCAGTTTGACATGTTATTATTGTCAATCAGAACAAAAATGCTTAATGTAACCACCTCAACCAGGACAGGCTGGCCTGATTAAAGGGGAATTTCAAACAGTTAAGAGGGGTGGTGTAGAACCTTTAACAATCTGTTTAATAGGAAAATATTAGCTTCTAAAAACCATGTAAACACTTCATCTTATTATTTCTCTCTGGTGAGAGAGAATACATTCTTTCTTGGTGATGTGCAGCGTTTCTGGGAGGAACAGAAACACGTGTGATGCAAGAATGTATTTTATTGAATTAAAGTTCTTCTTGCTATATTTCAGTGCTCCACAGTGGCCATTTTGTGCATCAGAAATCTATTTTGATTGACGTTGGGGCATGGAAACACATACAGCTTTTTAAAAATAATTTTATTTAGTGCCCATATAAACAGTTAAGCTGGAATAAATATTACCACTTTAAACCCTTTTCACAGTTTTCACAGAATTTCAGCCAGCCACAGCAGCTGGCTGGCTGAAATTCTATTTGGAGATCCTTTTATGCATCTTTAGTGACCCAGCCTTGCCAGGCTCATCATTACCTACTAATAGGGACACTTGCTGATAAAGGAGAAGCCAAGAACCTGCTTCCTGAAACAGTCACAAATTAGCTCCTAGATACTCGTCTATCTATTTCTTTACGATCAGCAAAATGAGGACTTCCTTTATGCCTCTGTGTCGTACTGCATGTGGATTCACACAGCATCTCAAAATGGGAGATATGGTGAAGTATATGAGGCCAAGACAGTTCAAAGATGACTATAAACCTGTTCTGCTATGGTGCAAGGGCACAACGTTTCTGAAAACATGCAATTGTGCTGTTTTTCCAGAAAGAAACCATTAGAAAATACACTTTGTTGCTTTTCTTCCGAAAGACAGGTGTATGCTACTTTCATTGTTCTAAGTAAGAAGCTTCACCCAGCAGTCAGATTAGCATAGCATAACTACTGGAAACAGCTTGCCTGGCTCACAATCAAAGAGCCCCAGCAAGAGGCAACCCAAACTCTGGGGGCTGAGAAATGAAGTTCCTAAAATGGCCACTTGAGGTTAGCTTCAAAAGAGCGCTGAATTTTTCACTCGTCCAATTACATTCTATCAAGGGCTAGATTTGTGCCTAATTAAAGGTTCCACTCACACTCATCCTCCGTGTTAATTTATTAATCGTCCAAGATATAGGTGGAGTGACAAAAAAAAAAACACTGACAAAATGGCGAAGACCAGAGCCACCACACTGAGATTCAAAACCACTTTTCAGGAATCCTGTGGATGACATTACTTAGTGTTCATCCATTTTTATATATACATTATAGACTTTGGGAGCCTCCACAGTGTTGCGAGGTGGCTGTAACTTCTTATATTATTACTAATATTTAGACTGTAGTCTTATAAGAAATCAATGAGTACTGCATGTTTCAAAATTAGGAAGTATTTGTCATAGTTAATGCAAAGAAAAAAAAATGAAACGGAACATTTGGCCTTCTACATGGTTTTCTGTCTTCTAACCAAAGGGACCATGCCATTTAAGAGAAAGATGTTTCAATCAGTCATAAAGTAACTCTCTGAAAGTGTATCCTCTGCAGCACATACGTACATAACCACACACCCACAAACATATTCTATTATTACAGTCTCTTCTCTGGCACTTAAGTCCTCAGGAAAACAAAACCACGGAGAGTAAAAATGACATTCCTTTTTGCAGCTGAAAAAAAACAGCCACAAACAGCAACACACACACACACACACACCCACACACCATCACACACACACACACACACACACACACACACACACACACACACTTGTTGCCAGAAAAGTCCAGACGATATCAATGAGAACGTGACTGTCAATCAATCAAGTTGAGGGGGCTGTTGTTGGAAGCAGAAAGGCCCGCATTTCCTCCTGAGCTGCGGATAAAGAAACATTGATTTGCCCGGCTCAGCATAACGTTGCCTACCCAGACATACTCATCATGCTAAATTTAGACTGCGATGAACCAAAGAAGAGCAAATGAGGAGGAAAGGGCTTCTCACTAAGCAAATAGTGCCTGTGAAGACCATGTGCCAGCACTGCGGCATCCCCTCCATGGACTTGTCAGTGGATGTTTGAGAGGATTTTCTGCGGCGCTCATTTTGTATATATAATTACGCCAGCGACCCTGCTCGCATAGCTACCTGCTGTCATTGTATTAATTATGAGTCGCAGAGGTAGCTTGCTGTGAAATCAGCACACAGCAACCTTTTGCGGGAAACACTGAGAACATTTTAGTCATTAGACTGAGTTTTGAACATATTCTGTAAACCTGTTTGATTTTTCTTGTGTTTCCTGTTTCCTGGCTATGTTTTCCCTCCTTTGGGATCACGTGATTAGTTTCTCCTTGTCTTTTCCGCCCTCAGTAGTCTCACCTGGGCCTCCTTAGCCTTAAATATAGTTGTCAGTTCTCCTGTTGTGCCTAGCTACATGATATACTTTGGTTCTTTCTTGAATGTCTTCTCAAGTTATTCTGAGTTCTCCTTATGTCTCCTTGTTCTTAGTGTTTTCTGGTTTTCAGTTGTTGGATTCTTCTGTTGGATTGGATTGGATTCTGTATAGTTTACCCTGCCTTATCATTGCGTCCTGTTTCATCAAACTTAACTTTATTATTTCATTTAGTCTAATTCCTCCTCTGTTTGGATTTGGATCCTCTCTTTTCCTGCCGTATGGGACACTTAAAACGTTTTATTTCTTGTATACATTGTGCAAAATAAGAGTTTATTTTCTTAAAATTAACCAAGAAATAAAAAATCTAAACTAAATGTCCCTAGTGGAGTAGAGTGGGGTTTAGAGTTGCCATCTATATCAGCATAATAATAGAATATATACAATGTAACTGAAACCAATCCTTTACAATAAAAGACTTTTACATTTTTGACAATAAGATAGGACGGCCATGTTAAATCAGATCCATCTGGCCAAAATCTCTTCCAGGACAAACAATCATGCGTGTACTATATGTACACAGTAGACAAAAGTGGCCCTAAAATGTGGGGTGAACACATTTAATGGGACATTCCCTTATAAGGAACAACATCCTTCATTTTATGCTGGAGAAGGCTTTCCAAAATGTCTATAAGTGTCTATATGTCTGCAGCAGCACAACAGAAACAATCATTTGGATAGCTCTGCTGTAGATACTGGAGTACCATGCCATTGACCTTTTGTGCAGTGTATGAATCGGCTAGTTTTGTACTAACAGTAATGGAGTGAAAATACATCTGTGGTTGCTTTCAATTGATGAGAGTGCAGTTAGACGGTGATGTGAGCACTTACTTGATTAAACTACACAAAAGTAATCTCAAATCTTTAAGCTGAACTGAGTGCGGTAATACAAGCGATTCAAGCAGCCATCCATTGGTAATGACTCTAAAAAGTCATTTTCTTTAGAAAAGCACTTTTTCAATTATTTATTTGCCTTTTTATTGTGTCTCTGAGGCTCTGTCAGAACTGTTAGCATAATGACTGATACATTTGAATTCCGATTACCATCATCAAAAGGATGATGACATTGCGTATGTGCCCTGTGCATCATAATGCAACAATAGCCAGAGTGGAGAAAGGTCAGTAAACTGACTCAGTACTTTCAGCGTCAGATCAAGATTCTTTGTTTATAATAACAGAACACATTTCATTCCAAACCTACCCTAAACCCAGGCACCAGACTTCCACTTCCACACAGCAGACTCACTTCTCTGAAAACAGACCACTCCATCACATCTCAGCAGCTTGGCAGCCAGCATCTGTCTGCTACTGTCCTTGTTTCAATTCTTCCCAGCTTCATCTTCAGCTGGGCCAGCTCAGCAAAACAGTGAATAACTGGACCATGTCCTCGAACTGTCTCACTGAAACCCCTTAACGGCGCACTTATATTCATTGGCTGATCACCTTCCCTGTCCATTCTCCTCTTTTTGCCTCCTCTCCTCAGTAACACTACTTTTCTACTTTGGTGCAAAACTGACTCATTTTATGGCTCCAGACACTTTTCAATTCCCTCACACAGCTGGTGCTTTCTGCAAAGAGGACACTCAGTAATCAGACTCCTCTTGAAGACAAACCAGTGACAATATCAGAGCTCTGAGTTCTGTATCAGAGCAGGAATGTAGCTTTGCAGAGATGGTGACTGTCAACATTAAAGTCTTTTTTAAAACTGTCAGCAAGGAATAGGATTTGTAACAAGGAACAAGCTGCATTTTACAAGATGCTAAAGATTTAGATCCACAGGAACATCCTTGATTGTGGAGCACTGTGTCTCTCTCCTTTATCTACTGTTGGCCCAGCGACAGGACTGAAGGGGAAGGGTGGCCTTGGTCTCAGGCAGCTACTACACAAACACAGGGAGAAAGCAAGCGAGAGAACCAAGGCAACAAGACAGAGAGTACTCTGTACACTGGATATGCAGTAGGTACTCATGTTCCACATACTGATCATTCACATGCATTACAAACGAGGCCACAGAACAAAACACCTGCCCAGCAGATGCAGAGAAATCCCACCAAATAACCGTTCTCTAAGCATTAGCGCATTTTGCAGCGCTGTCTTCCTCAGTTCAAGGCAACGGTGTCACTGCCAAAATCTTCCGTAGGAACAGAATGAAACACGCAGAGAAAGATTTGACTAGTATGAGCACATGATAGTTTTATATATCAGCAGGCTGGAAGCAAAGGGCTGGGAGATTAAACGAAGAGTGGTGACTATGAATAATGTATAGAAGAGACAAATGGAATACAGGCAGAGCTGCTCTACGCAGGATGAATAGAACAGTGTGCACACTGTATGAATTCATCTGGGTGTATGTGCGTCAGAGTTAATGATCACTTTCACCTCTCCTATCACAATATTTTGTGTTAGGACAGAGTTGGGCACAAGTTTATAACTTTCCAGAGGATTCTGATTTTAGACAGCACACACGCCACTGGCCCTGTTCTATTTAGGTTGCTTTGTGTAGTTTGTCTCCAAATGCTGTATTATAAGTTCTACATGCACTAGATTCCACCATCCTCTTCAGAGTGCTATTGGTCAATGAAAAGCTCCCAAAAAGCAAAAAGTAAAAATCAGAAGGTGAGAAAGGAGCTTTAGTTGGCTGCTATAGTATTCAGTTATTTCAGTTAATATTTCAAAAGAAGCCAGTGGGCTCGTGTGAGTGTGTGTGGTTTCACATTAAAGTGCAGGCTTACTTCTGGGCATCGGGGCGTCTCTGGGGAGTCGATATGCTGTGCACAGTGAATTCCTTAACACCGTGGCCATTTCAACTCATCACTACTAACCATGCAGCAGCACTGAACCAGGACGATTCAGGCTCAAAATGCAGTTAACCCACATCTTCATTTGGAGAACATGCGCAGAATGCACTGCAAGGCTGTCATCTTGTTTGGATGCACAAAACACAGCACGTTACATGTAATAAAAGACAACTGCACTCATTTCATACGAACGTTTACTACTAATGAGGAGTAGCTTGTGCAGACAGTTAGAGTAATTACTGGTGTCTTAAAGAGAAAGTGTGCATTACAGATGTGGAGTATTGTCAATTATGAAGCAGGGAGGATTTAAATAGATGCTTTTGGTTGCATGATGAGAAATGTCGGATCAGAGTCTGGGCATCTGGGACACAAATTATTTTTTAAAATGTGTTTCTTGTGAATCCTCATCACTAAATTCCTGCAGAATCTCTTTAATATGAAGGATGGCTGTTTTCACTGGTGGCTGCTTGGCCTCCGTGCTGACCACTCACCAGAGATCACAGATCATCAACCTACATATTTACGATGGCACCACTGGGGTGTGACATTAACTCTTTGGCAGGCAGTGTTCTGCATTCAACTCAGTGACTTGACATAGAAAGGAAACAAAAGGAAGGCATCATGTTCCAGCTGTGAGCAGTCACACACACACACACACACACACACACACACACACACACACCCACAGTCTACTGTATATGCAGCTTCACATCACTGTGCAGACCGTGCGACGTTAATTAGGGAAAGTGCCGGCGCGGCCCGGAGCTGTCCACAGACCGTTGTGCTGAAACCTGCCGCAACACGTAAACTCTAATCAATGAAAAATAATAGTATGTAAACGTGAGCACATGTCATTTATACACTGCAGACATGTATTACATCATAGAAACACGAGTTGCAAAGATACAGTTATAGCAGGACTTCTGTATGTGAAGTTGCAGCCCCTTCTGCAATCCGGATAGGAGTCTGGCAGCATTTAACCCTTTAATGCGTCATTTAACGTAATCACCAATGCAGAATGTGATACCTGCAAAACTGAATGGCAGCTGTCCCAGACCATGACACAGGAACAGCGGCGTATCCCCCAAGTACTAAAAAAGGCAACCATGAAAGAATTACCATGCTCTGCAGAAGCCCGAGCAGTAGGCTACTTACACATAAGCGTGGTAGATGAACGCCCATCCCCGAGGTCTTTCCAACGCATTATAGAGAAAATTCTGTAGTTTCCGATAGCTGGCATTTTTCTTCGACGGTCTGGGTCTCCCGCCAGAGATGCTGGATCTCGGTCTGCAGAGGATGCCGCTCCGCTTGGTGCTTTCCGAGCCCGCAATGAGCAGCGCCCCGTCCCTGCTGGATTCGGGAGCCCCGGGGTCCAAACCGACGAACCCGACTTTGTGCTTCTTCTCTCCGGCTTGAGTTGGGTAAACCCCGCCGTTGAGAGATTTCTTCACCATCCTAAAGTCGAGACGACTCTGAGAAGGAGTTGTACGTGCCCTTGCCGCGGGGATGCATCACCGGTGCTGAGGGGTGTGTGCTGGTGATGAATGCAGTCGGCGTCGGTCCCCACTAGAAAACCAATTGCAAGAACCACGAGAAACTGCACAGTGGATGCTTTTTCCCTTAGCCCCTTCCGGCCACCTGACACACACAGCAAGGAGAGTAATGCACATGATTTTTACTCCCCTGTCTAATCTTGTGAGTCATCTGCAGTAGGCAATGGAAGCTATGTGCAATCACTTAATGGTCCAGAATAAAACCAATTACATTAAGTTCAAGAATCTAGCGCACAAACATCTGGTCAGAGTGGACAAATACTGTCAAAAGCAATTACAAGTCGGAGGGGTGAGGGGTGGGGGGGTCATTACTGTGCTTTATCCTGAGATAACCTTCCATTCTCTCCACTCAACTCCAGCCCAAGAGAGAACCTGCAAGGAAGGCCTTCATTGGATGATGCATGTTCATGCAATATTTATGTGTGTAGTTTTCTCCGGGCAGGGTAATGGAAACCAAAAACTATGTCGAGCTATGCTTTAAAATTTGCATTCTCAAGAAACACACAGTGCCTCTGCCAAGATCTGAAATGTAAACATCTGTCAGCATCAGCAAGATATAAACAAAAGAAGATGAAGACTCGCTTTAGCTTTAGCATTATGATCTGAGCGAAGTTAGTTTTCTCATAAGATAAATTGCACACACCAAAATTATACACATTATAACGTAAAGCAAAATTATGAGTAAGTGAAAAAAGAAACCACTTCAAGTCAGAGGTCCTATTCACTTCCAGCAGCTCTTAGTCACAGTGTGCTGGTATGGTGTGTGCAGGAAAACAGATGATGTGCAATGATCTTCTGTTTTCCCTCCCCCGTTTTGAGTCATTCATGTCAAATTTCAGAACTGAACAGCAGACCGAATGCAACACAAACATGGGTAGGACAAAATATGAGTTGACGAAAAAGCATTCACTGCCAGACTCCACGTCCTCTGTTGGACATACCAACAATGCCACTTCACTGACAAACATTGTCATAATGAGAAGATTTTATTCACTAGCTTGTTAAGATTCCATTCAGAATTATGATATTAGAAAGATTGAACAAAAAAAAAAAAAATCCTTTGTACAGTTATTTTCAAACACCTGGCAGATCAAATATATACAGCCATAAAACATTAGAATAATGTTAATAAATGTGTAATCGGTGACGTGTTTGTCCAGCTACATGCTGCAGTCAATAGCTGAATTGCAGTGGTAACACAGACACACTTAAGACCTGGATATGGAAACTAATGCTGCATTTGGAGAGGATATTATTTACACTGTTCATGCTGAGATCATGTTTGATACAGGAAATGGAGATAATGCAAATAACCATGATTTTATTGTACCAAGTGAGGGGTGGAACTTGCATAGCCTGCCACTCAATTTGTCGAGGCTGTTCCTACATGCTCATTTGGAACCAGACTGCTTTTAAATAAATAAAAAGGAGAGTGACCTGCTTAATGAATGCTGCATGTCCAGAGAGGTTCTTCAAATGCATGACCGGCATTTATAACATAAAAAAAAAAATATATCAAGTTGTCAGTGAGGTTACACTCAGAAAAGAGAAGCAGCTTCTCTTCAAATGCACGCATACAAAATGTTTCATAGACTATATTATTTCCATAAAAATATCCAATTTAATTTATAGCATTACTCTGCTGCTGTGATACATATCCTATGTTTTCCTCTGACATTGTTACAGTCTGTATGTACAAGAAAATAAAATCTTCAGTAACTTAATATCACTGCGTTTCAGTCATCGAACAATCCCTTTGTTTACATCAAACTGCTTACAGTACGCTGTGCTAACACTGAATGGACCAATCATTGTGCTTCTTTTAATACCTACAGTAAATACAACAGTATTAAGACAACATAAAAGCCAATTTAAAAATCAAATGATTCGTTAACTGAGGAAACCCTTCAACTAGAACATTTGAATTAATATATTAATAATTTAACACAGATTCAATATTAAAACCTGCTGACTTGGCCGCTTGTTGACAGACAGCTTTGTGTGGTTTGTTTTCGCTTCCTCCGTCCTGATTGTGATTACCTAGCTAGCCATGCACTCCCTGAACATTAATGTAACACTTCCTGACGTAATGGAATTCCATACACATAAATAAATTGAAATACACAAGCAGTTATATCTAAAAATGGCATGCCATTGGTCCTTTAAATACTGTTCAATAGCAGGCTGGAATGCTTTTAGATTCTGTAATACCTGATAAAGTATAAGTAAGCGCTACAAACGCTCCTTCTGGACACAATAAATAACTATCCTTCATATAGTGCAGTAATACAGTACTTACACTAAACCTACAGTAATTGCACAGTAAGCACATGCAACGGGCTGAAGAAAAAAAAACAGCCCCCTCCAGCAAACCATCTTTTCATCTGTCCCTCGAGCCCTACCTCCATCTATCTGTCTAATATTTGACTTTCTGCATCTATCTTCTGGCTATCATATCACAGCTATCATACATGAACTCTACTTCAACAAACACTGAGCCCTGGGGAACACCAGCCCAAACACAGAAAGAGACAGGTGTCTGATGTTTGCAGTCCAAGGCAAAATGGATGACATCTGCATTTAGGGTGACAGTCAGCTACAGGTAGTTTGGTTAATCCAGTTAATAATACAAGCTCATTTAGGAGCATAATCACTGTAGACATTGTCTTTATGAGGCTTCCTCCCTTTTTGCTTATGATTATTTTGCACCAGTCATTCTTGTCAGCTTTGTGTAGAAAGACAGTCAACACAACAGTGCTTGTATCTAGGTGGTACAGTACATGACTAGTCCCGAGCCTCGGGTTGCATCAGTCTGCATTTAGTCTTTACGTTGCACAGAGAACTCTTGTGGTATCCATGCTGGAATGAGCCCTGTGTGATGGGGCAGTGGCGAGGGGGCAAGAGTCATTCCATTGGTGTCTCTTGGAAGGAAAGACCCAAGACTCATAATCTTTGTTACTGTCATCTCTCATTGTATCTTCCACTTCTGCATTCACGCTCTCTGTAATGAGTCCTCTAAAATGATTAATCTTAGAGTTCTCCATCTGAAGGTGGCAAACACAGCCTGAAGAGCCTGTTGGGGGAAAAAAAATAAAATACTTCAGATTAAGAGAATCCACTTTGTGCGTGTCTATAAATGGTGTAATATACTGATGGAATTGATACAGGCAGCACCTAGAAATGGTTTCAAACGGTACCTGGGAGCTGATGGAGGCATCTGGTCCATTACTTTGAGATTTTTTGCAGAGAGTTCAACTCTTGCCCCCTGGTAGAACATAAAATACATAGCCATAAGCTCAACACTGACCATATAACAAAAAGGCTCAAATGACCTGAATGGTTAAACATGCAAGACACATCCACAGTGCACACCTTGAAATGTTGTATATAAAAACACTTTATTAACGTGTATTAGCACCTTTAAAAGAAAAAGTTCTATGTTATTCATTTAAATATTATCTTGCATTAACTTTTATTAAAACTGAAACTATACTACCAAACCTTCTAAAATGTCATATAAAACAAAAAAATCACTTATAAATAAATATCATGATCATAAACATTTATTTAAGTGTTGTATTCTTTTATGCATCACCATGACACTGATTACACCCATATTCTCTAGTTAATATAAAGATATTTAATAGTAACCCATTCTGGTTCTTTGACCTCAGTCTCAGATCCACTGCTTCTGAGGTTTACCTGTTTGCGCATGATGTCCATGGTCTGCATGATGCAGCGCGGCATGAGGCCGTGGTTCCTGGCTAAGATCATAGCCTGCTCCAATGTTACACTCAGGGTACATCTGCAAAGAATAGAAAGGCCAAACTTTAAAAAACACACACTAATGTACACACATGCTCCCCTGCAGGACACCTTGAAATGAATTCAGACAGTGAGGTTAAGCTGAACTTCTGAGGTTCAGTGGTGCGTGTCATCAACACTGCACTGTGTTAATCTTTATTCTAGCTGACAGTCCAGTGATACTGTACAAGCAGTATAATAATGCTGGTGTGACTGACCTCTGCAGGCCTGTGCCACACATGGTGATGTGGCAGGCTCCCAGGCGGTTACACAGCTCAGAGGACACACACAGCACGCTCACACCTGACGGGTGGCCTTGGGCGTTGGGGCGCACGTTGATGTAGGACTGCATTAGTCGACAGAGGTCGTCCAGTGTGTTGAGGGGTCGCAGCAGCTATGAATGGAAAGGTAAAGGACAGAGGGTGTCAGTGGCTAAATGGACTGCTAACTCAATGATTCAATTCTATTACAAAAGAAGCCATCTTAGCAAGTCATTTAGACTACTGAGTGGAGCAAGTCACTTTTTAGATTACTGTATAATCTAAAAGTTTCATTACTTCTGCTCTAGTCTCGAAAAAATCTAACTGACAGGATGAGACGTATTTATTTTAAATTTGTATACGTTTGAGTAAGCAGAACACTGTGATAAGCGTAGTCAATTACTTAATAAAAGTATAGTAAAATTCAAAGTAAAAGTAACATCTATACTTCTAAATCTAAACATCTTTTAATAATTAACACCATAGTAGAGTAACACACTTGTAAGATGGAGGAGCATCAGAAACAGGAAGAGAACCATCAAATATAACACACAGAGGATGAATTCTTTGCTGTCTTTCTACTGAAACACAGTGTCAACCTCTCTACACTCTCTATATTGACGCTATTCAGTTTTAATCACTAGAGTCTATTTCAACTACAGTCAGTTTGGGCCACTAGAACTGAAATTCAAATGGAAGCAAGGAAATGTGTTTATAATGTTGTTGAGGTTAGTTGGAGTTAATAGGGGGGGGTGGGGGTCTTGACGAGCTAGTGGGGGTTTCCAGTGCAGGGAACCGGCACCATCTTACTTTTGAAATGCTTGGTTGAAGGTCTCTAACTTCAAGGCCCAGTATCTGTGCTTGCATTTATATTCAGTCACAACATTATATAAAAAATTGGCTTACGTTACAAGAACAAGATAGAAGTTACGTGATAAAACACCATATAAACTGTAACAAACACATTCATTGATGACAGTAACAGCAGTAAACGGTAAATGGATCAGAGTAAGAGTATATTTACCTGGTCTATCTTCATTGCTGTGGAGTTTGAGTCTGTGGGGAGATTAGACTTCTCCAAATAGAACGCCCTGTTGGGACAAAAGCATTTCTGTTTCAAAAATTCTTTATGATTTGGAAATGTACAGATTGGGTCCTATGACCTACTTTATCTGAGAGCTTAGTCATCTACCATCTAGAGAGCTACTTCATCATTTATTCATGTTGCGTTGTTGAGTAATTTTCAGGAAATTAGCGTGCAAATATCAAAAACTGTCACTATATTAAGAAGCTATTGAAAAACATTTTACATGTTACAGCTCAATACACAGCAAGAATTAAAGTCTGAAAGAATTAAAGTCTGAAAAAACTTTTCAAGTGTACTTAATGAAATTAAGGGTGAAAACGAACGCACTTAAATTTAACAGTTCTGAAAAAGCTTCATAAAGGTTAAAGTTATTGAACTGTACACATGTTGCGACTATTCTGACAACCCCATCTTAGTCAGTGAGCTAAATAATAAAAAATACTTCAGTGCTTTATTCATCCTGTTTAACAGCATCACATTGTGAATCTTCCAAAATGATCGTCCAGCTGAGTTACTACCTTTCTTACACGGTTTCAACAAAACTGAACACTAGAAGAGTAATAAAGGGATATATAGTGCCTTTTAAATCCTACTTCAGGATTGCTGGAAAGCGAGAATACAGTGTGCTTATATACATATTATGTATCTGAGACAGAGAAATTATCAATCAAAGCCATATCAAAGGTATAACACATCTCTGCAATGCCCGTTAACTGTGGATGAGGGATTCCATTGAGGAAATGGCTGGATAAATGACGCAGTTCTCACTTTGAAAAATGCAGCTTGTAAGTAAAAAGGCAAAGCGTTTTTTTTTTTTTTGCTTAGTTATGCAATACCACAGAGTGAACTCTCCCTTTAAGGTGAAACATATCCTGAGTGCTAGTGAAGCTAATGAAAAGCGGTGATGTAGAGTAGCACAATGTACCTGAGTCTGCGATAGTAGGCCTTGACCTTCTCCAGTGAGACAGCATTGGTGCGCTGCTGGAACTCCTCCATTTCGGCGCAGTCCTGCTGAGACACTCCCTCGGGACGCTCCAGAGCTGGAAACAAAAAGGCAGGAGGCATTTAGATCAACACACAATGGCGCACAGTTATATGAACTCAAATGTAAAACCTAAAATCAAAACTGATCTTTATCCCTTACGATTACATTTTAAATTGAATCCCATCTATTCCATTCAATCAATCCACTCAGGCCACTTAAAGGCCTTAAAGTGGTCTTAAAGTTAATAATCTTGACATAGAAATGAGGATAAGGATTAGACAAAAGCTCTTGAGTTTCAGATGATTTTTTTGCATGAGGATATACAGTTTTCACATATACACAAAAATTTCCACATCTGTAATATCATAAGGTTCGCCGGGTTCCCTCAAGCCTGCAGCCTGAGCGTTTTCCAGCAGGTGGCGATATTCATCCACGGATATGCACCTCTCAAGAGCTCTGTTCACTCACTAAAATACACTATATTACCAAAAGTATTCGCTCACCCATTCAAATGATCAGAATCAGGTGTTCTAATCACTTGGCCTGGCCCCAGGTGTATAAATTCAAGCACTCAGGCATGCAGACTGTGAAACAAGACATTTGTGAAAGAATGGGCCGCTCTCAGGAGCTCAGTGAATTCCAGCGTGGAACTGTCATAGGATGCCACTTGTGCAACAAATCCAGTCGTGAAATTTCCTCGCTCCTAAATATTCCACAGTCAACTGTCAGCTCTATTATAACAAAATGGAAGCGTTTGGGAAAAACAGCAACTCAGCCACGAAGTGGTAGGCCACGTAAAGTGACGGAGAGGGGTCAGCGGATGCTGAAGCGCATAGTGCAAAGAGGTCGCCGACTTTCTGCACAGTCAATTGCTACAGAGCTACAAACTTCATGTGACCTTCAGATTAGCCCAAGTACAGTACGCAGAGAGCTTCATGGAATGGGTTTCCATGGCCGAGCAGCTGCAGCCAAGCCACACATCACCAAGTGCAATGCAAGGCGTCGGATGCAATGGTGTAAAGCACGCCGCCACTGGCCTCTAGAGCAGTGGAGACGCGTTCTCTGGAGTGATGAATCACGCTTTTCCATCTGGCAATCTGATGGACGAGTCTGGGTTTGGAGGTTGCCAGGAGAACGGTACATTTCAGATTGCATTGTGCCAACTGTGAAATTTGGTGGAGGAGGAATTATGGTATGGGGTTGTTTTTCAGGAGCTGGGCTTGGCCCCTTAGTTCCAGTGAAAGGAACATTGAATGCTTCAGGATACCAAAACATTTTGGACAATTCCATGCTCCCAACCTTGTGGGAACAGTTTGGAGCGGGCCCCTTCCTCTTCCAACATGACTGTGCACCAGTGCACAAAGCAAGGTCCATAAAGACGTGGATGACAGAGTCTGGTGTGGATGAACTTGACTGGCCTGCACAGAGTCCTGACCTGAACCCGATAGAACACCTTTGGGATGAATTAGAGCGCAGACTGAGAGCCAGGCCTTCTCGACCAACATCAGTGTGTGACCTCACCAATGCGCTTTTGGAAGAATGGTCAAAAATTCCTATAAACACTCTCCTCAACCTTGTGGACAGTCTTCCCAGAAGAGTTGAAGCTGTAATAGCTGCAAAAGGTGGACCGACATCATATTGAATTCTATGAGTTAGGAATGGAATGGCACTTGAGTTCATAGAATGAGTAAAGGCAGGTGAGCGAATACTTTTGGTAATATAGTGTATGAGCTCTCTCATTGGACTGGTGTTCCAGCTAGCAATTGCAGAAATAAATGGATATTTGGCAAACTGACATGATGCATAATGCACTTTAATCATGTGAGGTGAACCAAGACTGATGGGGAACTAAAGGGAGAATGGCGGTAGAGGGAGAGTGTAAAGCTGGAGTGTTTTAAAAGGTTTCGGTCTAACTTAATAAAGCTATCGGGAAGTGTGTGAGACTGAAAGGCTGCATGACTCATTGAGTGTTTTTAAATGATTTAAGTCTACGTGCACAATGTATATACTGTGATAAGTGATTTCAGACACATGGTTTATTTGATTAAAAAATGTTTTGTGGAAGTTAATCTGCTACCTGCAGTCTGAACAGTGTATGCCTTCTCTACCAACTGATCTACATCCTGAACGTACTCCCCCTCAGGTTCTCCAGTTCCACTGTCACAATCAGCCCAGTCTTACCCCTGGTGAAGAGGACGGTGTGAAGCTTGAGGCTGCCTCCGTTTTGCAGTCGACTGGGCAGCTCATTGAAGTGACAGCTGTCCAGGTACAGGGTGACCCTTAGGGCCTGTCGGCTGCCCTCCACCTGGTAACACACTGGTGTGTCTGCAACACACACACAGATGAAGGAGAGGTTAAAATGAATGTAATGTACATACACTTTTGGCTTTTGGACAACTGTGAGAAAATGTGAGAGCTGAAAGAAGCTAGGAGGTTTGTTGAACTAAAGTACACTTGTGCTATACACCGATCAGCCACAACATTACGACCGCTGTCAGGAGAAGTAAATAACACTGACCGTCTTGTGACATTTCAATGTGCATAATGGGCATAAAGGCACTCCAATATATCTGCAAGTCAGAAGGTCTGTTATATCTCAGGTTTCCACCAAGTTTTGATCATGTGTGGCCTTGAAATACAGAATCTTAAATCTTAAGACATTGTGTTAATGTCGGGAACAGTAAAAACGTTGTCCATGTGCACCGAAAAATAATTTGGCATTTGCGGCAACATATTCTAATTCTGCAAACGTGACTGGTAATAATTTCCCCAACCATTTTCCAGCAATGACACATGCAGTTGTCAGCGAGTAAAAAAGATGACCTTTACTGAGCGACCTCTAGGGTCAGCTCTCTTTCCTGGAGAACCCATCAAGCTGTAATCCTGTGCAATTGGCTGTGATGCTTCAGGCTGAACTATGTGGCCTTAGACTCTGAGGTGCTTACATGACTGTACACTACCTATGGCTCCCAGCTCACTAAAGATGCCATTAGTCAATCAATATATTCCAATGCACTCTTGACGCCACAAACGTCTACCTCCACGGCAGCAGTCTGAGCTGATGTGCAATTTCAGCACAGAGGTTTGGTTAAAAACATTTTATTATTTTTTTTTACATCCAGGTGTAGGAGATTGGGCCTGTGCATTATGAATGAGCAATAACAGTGTGTGTTTGTGCACCGTTCTGTACTTGTGTACAGTATACGCATGTGTACACAAAATATTTCCTGCAGCACGGTGCAAATCTAGAACAGCAAATTCCTGCCTCATCCATAGCTTTTAAAATGGGAAGTGCATGCTGTGCTTTTCCTTTGAGCAGCAATCTCTGCTGGCCATATTGAGGCTGCTGAAAAGAGTACTGATTCAGGATGAAGTCATCCTTTGTATCTGTTGGCTTTGAGGCATCTGGTAACCCGGAGCACCATCAGTGGATTGAGATAGTGAGGTTATTAAAGGTACAAATATGCACAGGGCTCAAACTTTGTATATACGGTTATGTAAGGAGGCAAACAATGGCCACTCTGAAGAACCTAGGTGCATCCTCACGTAATACAATACTTACTTGGGAAAAAAGTGTTCTGACCTTGAGTGGTTTGGCAGGACAGAAGCAATGCACAAAACCAATTAACCATTTTTGCATTTTGATGCTGGAATAGTACACATGAGTATTTAAAAGCACTGTTTGTGTATTATCTAGTGGTGTTTCAACAGTATATATGTATTTCATATGTCACAGGGCAGCACTACATTTAAATGAAGGCCCTCACAGCCTGGCAGGAGTGACTATGTTATCTGTCATCCAAGGACAAAGAGGACTTTAAGACACTGCATGCTTGGCTCTTGTTTAAGTTGATTTATGGAACCATTATACTGTTGTTTTAGCTCTCTATTTAGAAGCTCTCCACTGAAAGGAAAATGAAATCTGCAATGACAGAATGGGAAATCTTATCCTTAATAGCTACCATACAGCCACATAACAGAACTTTATTCAGGGCCGGTTAAATCATACAGCTGCTCATTAGCTGTAGTGTGGTTTGAATGGACCAAGTCAGACTTTGTTGACGGAGTCTCTTACTTGCGACTAGACACTCATCCTCCAGTTGCCTGAAGAACACAGTGACTTTGTCCAAGTCCAACAGGGCTGCCTTGGTGTCCTCCAGCATGGTCCGCTCTTCTTTCTGCCAGAGGAGAGAAAGAAAGCTCAGAGGTCGCACCAGGAGGAGAGTTTTGATAGTTCTGGAGACAGCTGCATGGCTAGAAAGTCATACACACCAGAGCATCAGATATAACAGAATGTATGAGGTCATAACAGACAACATTGGAGCTTGTTTAAAACTGAATTGAAGAACTATGAATCTATACAGTCTGCTATTTTCATTTTTACTAAGTAAAATACAAAATATAAAATATGTCCTCACTACGTGTGGAGCTAATGTGGACTGGAAGTGCATCAAAACACCGATGGCAGATATTTGCTCCAGCCACTTGTGGCTGGTCTCCTTGCTGTCTTCCTGGTACTCGCCAGCGTTGTTGAACCGTGACCGCAGAGCCGTCAACAGCTGCTCGGCCAACGTGCACAGAGCACCCGTCGCCGCCTGGCAGAAGATCACATCCCGTCGCAGCTGCAGAGATGTGTCTGGTGTTGCAGAGTGGGAGAGGAGGAAATGATAATGTCAGAGAGGGATGGATGGGATTTGGTGGGTCAGTGGGCAGGAGAGGGTGAGGCAGCCCAACCTCTCAGTGTACCCTTCCTCAATACACATGACCTGTACTTGCTCCAACCCATATACTGTATGCCATTAGCCTGAAACCCTTCAAAGTCCCATTAACTAGTGCCATATGCCAGTGGGCACAGTTCAAAGAAACTAGAGCATCACATGTTTAGACGCCAACACTCATTCCAGCACAAACACCCAAAACAACTGGTCTCAGCCTGAGTGTGATCTTTCTTGGAAAATTAAACATAAACAATTTGATTATACTGGGAAGAATGTTCCTGTGCAATAAAGCAGCTGTGGTAAAAAAATCTCAAAAATGTCATTTTTTAAATAAATGTCATATGATTTAATATTTTTTAAAGATGTATTACGGATGTGCAGATGACTTGATGCAATTTCATATGATGGATGATCTTATTTACATAGAGTGCTGGAATCCTTTAAAATGAGAGCCTTCCTGCTAGTTGAGATCAAGTTCCTCTGAGTGATTGCACATCCCGTCTTGACATCTCTTGTGGTAATTTTATGGAAAATTAGGACTAGGCTCTATTTAGTTTGATTATCTGCCACTGCCTTGCTCTGAGTATGAACCGGATTCTGTATCATGTTACTCTACCTGTGCACTTGAGCAGAGCCAAGAGAAGCTGGTTCTTTCCATCTGCAGAGGTAGAAAGAAAACAAGTCAGAATGACTGGTTGTAACTGTATATGATCACGTGAGGGAGTGGGTACATGTGCATGTGTTCAACTAACCGTCCACAAATCTCTGCAGGCTCTCCACCAGGGTTTTGATAGAGCTGGGTAGGTTCCAAGGGTCCTCCTGGATGTTCTTGTGAATGATGCAACGACAACGAACAGTCCAATCTTCTGTTTGACGGAACTCTGTTTACATAAAACAGGAGCACAATGACAAACCCTCCCACCTTTCAAGCAGCAACATATTGAAATAAATATGTACCTGGCTGGCCGTGATCAGAGTAAAAGTGCTTGGTCTCCTCACAAGCCTTGGTCATGACAGGTCCTTTGAGTAGGTTGTTGATCGAATCAACCTGTGTGCAGAAATAAAAGCACATTATCAGTCAATCTTTTTCCGTACTTCACCCATTATATTGTACTTTTCACCCTTTCCGCTTCAAAAGACCTTTTTTCTTTCTGCGCCATGTAAATGTGCACACATGCTCGCACACGACCCTGCAATAATATCTCCTGGAAGACATCTTTGAGCATTGACAACAACAGGGCTTGTGTTAGCAGGCCCCCCTGAGCTGCCGTTTACATGTGCAAAGAACAGCAGCTAAAGTGGCTACACCCCACAGGGAGTCAAAGCACATCAAATGCTGGCAAGAAGAGATGAAACGATGTATGTGAGTCAGTGATTTGGCCCATGAATCTGTAAAAGCTGGCATACGTGAGGAAAAGGAGAGAAAGAAGGTCAAGTAAAAGATGAGAGAGAATACCAGAATCCGGACCAGAGGACAGAGAGCTGCATGAGGTAACTCAGGCCAGATGTTGACTGATTACTATCACAACGATCTGTTCCAAATGGTTAATGCTCAGTGTGCCTCTTCTTTCTTCTCAGTTTCACTTCTATTGGTTTAAAGTTTTTGTCAAAGTTTGGATTTTAGACTGATGCTTTTCTTTGGGAACACAAATCACCTACTCCCACCACAATAAATTCAGCTTCTATTCCAAACTGAAAGGCAGAACAAACCTGGTTGAAAAGGTGCTCGAGGCAGCCGTGCAGCTTGTCCTGTTTGTCAGAGGGAATCCTCATGTCGCATGGCAGCTCATCCCCTGGCGGCCAAACAAAACGTTGAGGAGAGGAAAGAACGCACATTTGGATACCAGAGTTCATTTATTATTAGACCATCTGCCCGTATTAAACACATTTTTGTCCATCTGTCAATGAAAACTCTGGTCAAAGCGTCAAATTAGAGAGGATGAAGGCTAAGAAATCATTTCTGTACGGGGCTGTTTAAAACTAAATGATGATAAAAACAAAGCGATAAATAGCAGTAGACAGATACTTGGCTCCCTGCAAAGAAAATGTGGTTGTGGTGGTTGTGAAATGTTGTTGTTAAAACATCTGACCACAGTCACCTCCAAGAAAAATCCACAGTATTTCTCGGTTTTGATCAGCATCGTCACAAAGTTAAGAGCAATCCCAAGTAAGTTGGCAGCTACTGATTTGTTGTTGTGCAAGAGTCTTTGTTTGAAACTCTAGAAACCTAATCTTGCCTCATCTTACGTTGTTTCCCTTACAATATTTTGTTACAGCCATTTTATTTCTTGTAGTGGCCCTTCACCCAAATACAACATGATCCTTGTTTCATAAAATATATTGTGGAGAAATAAAACAATGAAAAATTTATAACTGACTAAAGTCTATATTCACAGATGGACAGAAACATAGAAATTTCTCTTTTACCTGATCCCATCTCATCACTCCCCAGGTAAGAGCTGTTACTTCGCACGCTGGTGTAGGACAGGACTGAATCTCTGTTGCTGTTGCATTCACTGCAACACACACAAATGCACACACTTAAAATGCATCATAAAGCAAACGATTCATTACTTAAACCGCACAGAGGATTTTGAAGGCAGCATCTTGTAATTATGCAGTCAAATAATCCTTCGGATTGTAAATGCCTTCTCTGATTTACAGTATGTGAGACCGCAGCTAATTAAACGTTTCTCACGACAACAACCGCTGCTGCTTTGCAAAGAAGGGCATTCAGTAAACTGGAGCTGTATTAAATTCCCAAATATTTAAGCTAATAAAAAATGTGAGCATTGAATACTGAAAACTGAGCTCTCCATTGACACAGATACACAGACAACAAGCTTTTTTCAGTGCATCAGTTTTAATTGTATTTTGTCATATCACTGTGTGCAGACAACTTCTGCCTTCCTGAGACAGTTTTATAAAATGACTTTGGCCTGGTATTTATAGTCATACATCTACGTGATTCAACATGATTACCAGGAGCATGTGGAAGATTTATGGGGCTCAAATTATACATGGCTTCAAGTGAGCACGCTTGCAATCCCCTCAGAGAAGCTCTGAGTGATTCACAAGCAGAATTACCATGACAAATGGCCTACGAGCAACTACGAACTGCAAAGCGACAACACCCGCTTTGTCTTCCTTTACTACTATCTGGCTTGGCTGGATGACAAAGTGGGGGAGTCTGGGTTGGATATCACCTGCAGGGTTATTCAGTGGTCTTCAGTGTGTGCGTATATGTGTGTGTTCGTGCTGGTAAGTGGGGTAAGTAGGGGGGTGTTGACCACAGAGCTGCTACAATTATGTGGAGAAAGTTAATATAACTTGGCCTGAATTCCCCACCGGTTTATACACACTTACATCATACAGCCGTAGCAGTGTGTGTGTAGGCTCTAGTAAATACAGATATGTTCTTGTCTTTGTATTCTTTTCATATTATTTATGGTGGGTGTTACCAATACACACAATGCCCTCTCTTCTACTGTGTGTGTCCTGCATCACTCCCCTTCTGAATATCTGCTTCTGCATGGGGAGTTGTGTTTTCTGTCTGAATTCAAAGACACACACACACCTACACACACACTCACTGTCTCGCTCTGTCACACACACAAAAAAAGGTGATTTCCAAATTTAGCTACACACCTCCTGCCAAAAGTGTGCGCACCACAGTGATAATTCTACTGCCTGTAGTATTGGATTTGGTTATCGTAAACCTAACACACACATGCAGGTCAGGTGTTCATACTTAAAAAAGAATATATTGTGAGTGATATATTCACAGCTCTAAATGCAGGTGAGAATGCTTTCATAATTGACTGCCCGTGACTGCTTCTTAAACTGTACCTATCTGCACACTGCGTAGTGTGATATGTAGTATACAAACGGAAAAAATATCAGCTCACAGATTAAGACCACCCGGATGTTGAGTGTAGTAATAATGGACTCTGCGACTATTGCGACACTGCAGTGTGTGGTGAAGTGTACATTTAAACGATTTATTCTAAGGAAAGATTGGTATTGGATTAATTGGGAGTGGGCTCCTCTCTGAGGGAAAATGGGGTTTAAGACATTACGACAATGAATCACTTGAGTAACATTTTGACATTGAACTGCATCTGTCTTAACTGGATCTAAAAACAGTCTAGATATGTCTAGATGCAAGCCAAAAGGTCTTAATAAGGTCATACGCTCACACATGGGAGACATGAACGAGAGCGATTATGACAGACACAATGGTCCAGAGTTTGGAACAAACACTATTTTCTTCACACACTCCTCTTCATATGTGTGTGTGCTTATAAGCCATTCTCTCCTGTCCTTGTTCTGACTTTGTGTTTCTCACAAGTTGCACTCGGTCATTGACCTCCAACTGTTTCGCTCTGCTGTGGTCTGCCACCACTCCAGGCTGTAATGTCCAATTCTGTCAGCAGGACAAAATAGCAGAAAATAAAGTTCCACCTCGCAACTCTAAAACACAGTAGCACATCTCATCACCTTCAAAATTTTACAAGTGGGCTGCTTCCTCCACATTCGCTGAGCAGCAGCCTTATGCTTCTACCTTTAAAGGAGTGTCTTCAAAACCCTGAGTAAACAACTCACTGTATCTATGTGTATGTCACACATAGTTCAGCCTACATTTTCCTTTACATTTTATTGCGATGAGGTAGTTACATTCACATGGCGTGGCCGGGTTGTAATGACAGAGTGGGTGAAGAGGCCGCGCCCCAAACATTTGGCTCTATTATACACCAGCCCACCACACCAACGACCAATAACTACATCTTAGTGGGTGGTGGAGGGTGGGGCTCCGTGGAGCTCTGCCCAGTGAACCGTGCACACACACACTCTCTCTCTCACACACACAGAGCGAGATCTGAATGAACTCTCGACAAGCAAATGACATAACCAGATCTGACCAAAACATTTTGAAGTCATTTTTAGCCTCCGATTTCTGTTAAAATGCCAACATCTGGAAAGAATTATCGTCTCCAAGGAGGGGAAATGAGGAGCATCATGGTGTTGTGGAGTAAGGAGGGAGTATCAATGTTGTTTATATCTTACAGAGTCCACAGTTTGAAATAAACATGTCCTAGGTCTCCTTTCTTATGTTTTAAACAGATGTTGCTTTATCAGGTGGCTTATTGAGAAAAACAGGTTAAAATTTTAACATCAATTTGAGTCACTTCAGAAAGTAGTATTTGTGCTTAACTGTGGTCCTGTGCACACTTGGTATGTACATGTGTCCTGGGTGATCAACTGGTCAGCTGTAAGTACAGCTGTAAGTGCAAATGCACTCTAAAGATTAATCCAATCGCACAGACCACACTTAGCAGAGTGCACAGGAATGGGTCCTGAGCCATGCTCAACTGACATCCTGTGTGTAAAGCTCAAAACTTTCACATCTACTGCAGAATTTTAATGTCCATTCAATACAACTTTCCTGTGTTAAGACGTTAACAGCAGTAAACAGCTGTAGTTGCTTGATACAACCATCTCTCTGAGTTAGTCTACATACAATTATAAATAATCCCGCACACAGTGATAGGATTGATCAGGGTCTAACAGCAAATTACACTGTTATTTTAGGCTACTGTTAGTAAATCTCTGAGCTGTTTACTCGTATTCTGCGATTTAATACAGAGATTTTTTGGCATCACAGTCTGACATTACAGTGTTTATTTGCATATGGAGCATGGAACTGAGATTTAAGCACAAGTGATCACTCAATACGAATTCTAACGCTACATGTGGAGTGACATACTGAGAGCTGTCCACCCAGGATGTATGGTCACGCCTGTTGAGAACAGAGCCATAGTAACAGAATCTATAACGACCTACCTGTAGGAGTCCCTGTAGCTCATTGTGTCATGGCCAGAGTCCTCCTGGTCCTCCTCGTTCACCTTAAAGCAGACTCTTTTAATGCCACCTTGCTCCACTTTGTCCTGGTCACAGCCATCCTCACAGGAAGCCAGAGAAGGTGGCTGATTTGGCTCATACACCGGAGGCTCCCCACCCTCCCCTTGGAGCTGTGTGGGCTCAGTGATGGATGACAAGAGGCTAGGAGGGGGAAAAATATATTAACAAAAAATAGTATTAATAACACAATATGGATAAATTATGGTATATTTCTGTAATATATAGGGATGCATGGGTTTATAAATATGGGTATGATGCATATTGGAATGAAATACTTTATCTCATGATTTGATTATGCACCTATTTATATTCAAATAAACACACCCTGAATCAAACATACACATCCATTCATTCAGACTGTCACACCCCTTCCTCAGCACAGACACACAATAAGTGTCCTTTTTTCTCTTGGTGTTATCCTGGCCTCACTCCCTGTTCCTGTACTGGGCCGGGCCCATAAATATTTTGGGCCCAAAGAATGTTCCTTTTGTAAATCCTCAGCTTTAAACAAGGCAAAGGGCAGACAGACAAAGAGAGGCTGACGAACAGCCTCGGGAGGCTGGCGGGGGGATAACAGCTCCTGGCTTTTTACGCGGAGATCTCTAAATGTCACTGTGAAGGCTACCAAAATAGTCTACTCACGCATACACAGCAGTGGGTTGACAGTATTTGATAACAACACCCAGCTGCTGGAGTGGAAAATATTTTCAGAAAGAAAACATTTCCTTTTTATTATCCTGTATCAAATATTTGATAGATGATTCTTGTACCTAGGGCAGGTTTGTGTGGAATAGACATAAAGAAGTGGCTTTCCTCGCTGTTCTAATATTGTTGTATTAAATTGTACCAGATCAATATGAGCTGCGAGACTTACACATCTATTTGAGCAACATACTGCTTCATTTCCCTCACAGCGACATCCAAGCGGCTGTACAAGTTAATGTAGGAGTCCTGTGTCTCTGTGTCTTCCTGTTTGAGCAGGAAACTCAGGCCACCTTCTCCGTGGCCACTTCGTCGACTGTCTGTCAAGCCCTCGCCTCCATCCAGAGTCACTTCCCCGTCTGCCTCATTCCCGTCCAGACCGGAGCAGCTCCAGGAAGGAGCTCCCATGCTGGTCATGCAGTGCTGAGTGTGGGACATGGGGTTCAGTTGTGCTACAAGTGAGGAGGAGAGGAGAGGAGAGGAGCAAAGAGAATAATATCGAGTAAGTGGTGGCTGAATGAAAGAGACTTCACTCTGACAATTATATCTAACCCAGATGTTGAAAACCTATGAAATAGCCACTCTTGTCTGTTCTCTATTTAGTCTTAATGAAAAACAACTTATTTAAGGACACTTTATGCAACTGATATGCACAGAAATAAGATGCAAAACTGTTTACTTATGGGAACTCAGTCTGGCGTTCAACCAGACGCATCCAATAACTGCTGACAGACTAAATTCCTGTGATGCACGCAGAGTTTACAACCTCCAGTATTATATAATGAATCTTTATTTATGTACTGGACATTCAATGAATACTTTTTAAAACTCAGGATATGCTCCTGACTTTTTTATCCCCTCAGGTAATAAGCCTCGATCCTCACTGCACAACTTTATACTCGTCAGCTCCATGGCTGTATTCTGGTTGAACTGGCAGAACACATGCTTCAAAGCACCAAAGCTGAACATCACACTAGTACAACTGTTAGGCAGATGTGTGACTGGCAGCTCATGCTGAGAGAAAAGATGAGGACGAGGCGTCTCGGAGCATTGAAAGTGTCTCGTGTCTAGACAGCTGCATTATATTTTGAGATTTGCTGAGAGTAGAGGGAGTGCAGGAGTTAACTCTAAAGAGTCTTAAATCATATCAAGAAGCGCCTTAAGAAAGACAGTCATATAGACAGATGACAGGATACTAAACTTAGTCTCCTCTTCTTGAAGTATTCTTTGGTGGCATTGCATTCCACGTCAATTTCTCACTCTCATTTGCTCTCCTCTTTGACCTCTGCAGCAGCAGCAGCATTGAGTGAATGGCACACATTCCTACACTGCTTTGAGGCACCATTGTTGCTAACATCATTCATTCACAAGTCAATAACTCAAGCATGGTCCGGGGCTAATGGAGTCTTAATGGCAAACCACTCATCTAATTTACTGTGGGAATCCATGTCTACTGAGGGGTTGGTGTTCCCTTGTCTGTGCTCCGCGATTTAAATGGGCACAGAGGATAATTATTAGTCAAAATGATCACTGAGCTAGTGTTAAGTAGGTTAAGCTATGTTATCAAGAAGGAGGTGGATCTCAGAGAAGCTTAGTTTAAGCAGTGAATATATGCGATGAGATATTCAAATCCTCTTGTATCAAGGTGTGTGTATATGTGCACTGCTAATACCTTGGTCAGGGTCCAGGCCAAAGAAGGAGTTCTTGCGACCAAAACGGATGCTAAAAGTCCTGCCAGCGGTAGTAGTGCTTTTGGGGTAGGAGACCTGCATCAGATTGACGTGGCAGTTGGTGGGAACAAAGTCCATGCAGCCCAAAGGGTGAGGGCGAACCCCAGCCTGCCTGAAGGAGGGCCACACCTTGTTTCTCAGTTCCAGGGCAAACTGAGAGAAAACACAAAGGACAAGAAAAGGAAATTAGGACATTTGGTGGAAGCATAGGCAACATGACTGCAACTTAGTGTCTCCATAATAAGAAAACTGTCACTGTAGCAGAAAACACAGTATGATAGAGACACTGGAAATGAAGGCAGACATAATAAAGGCCTAGCAATGGTATGTAATCTTCTTAGGTTTATCATAGGCTCCCCATAAGCTGAAGAGATCTGAGTGTGATTAAAAGACATGAGACATATGAGGACAAATATTAATTATTGAGAAAGCATTTTGTTTTAACACCAATCTCATAAAAGACAGTGTTCAACATATTCTCACATCCCACCATAAGGTGTCTCCCAGTTGTTATACCAGCATTAAAAGGTTGTAAGTAATATCATGCATCCAGAAAATAAGCACTAGTAAGAAATACTTGGCAAGAAGCGAGATAATTCATCATTTACGGTATAAATGGAAGCATATAGGTAGAAGGAATTAGGTATTTGAGGGAACTGTCACAAGAGAATAGTAACTGTGTCAATATAAATAAACAGAGGACATTCCTGAGCTCATATCTGTGTTCTAGAGAAGGTATGCCTCAGTACCTGCTGATAGCTGCTGATACGCCGTTTGATACTCTCCAGCTTGGTGTCGCAGATCTGTCTGAACTCGTACTGTGGCATGGTAACCACTCGGTCGCTCTGGGATATGAGCTGGCTGCAGTTATGAACAAAGAGGCTGTCATCACCAGAAAATGCCTCCAGGATCTGAAAGAGACAAGAACTATTGGTACAAGGATAAAGAATATAATTTAATTATAATATTAGATTTCCAATATTAACCTAAACCAGCAGTGAGGCCACAAAAGCCTTCTGTCCTGCCATAATTCTATCATAATAATGCAACTGTGTCCCACAAACTGGTGAATTCCCAATTTTGAATCTTGAACGATACATGAGATGTGCTAATTGGGAGGCTCAAAACATGTGGCAACGTTAACAACTTACAGATGACATTGCGTATGTAACATCTGAAAAATCAAAGAAAACAAGACTTGCAAATGCAAAAACTTTAGCTAATCAAACTTCACCACATCTTCCCATGACAACCAACCTTAGCAGCGAGGCTGAAGCCACCTTTGGGCTCCACCATCTTCTCCAGGACATGACTCTTGATGCCAGCAGTGCTCACGTATTCATAGACGACGCCGTGCTCCAGCTGGACATTATCGACCGTCAGACTTACCAGAGGCAAATTATCGGAGAGAGAAAGTCTGCCTAGCCTGTGGCCTGTGGATCACAATTTTCACTTTCAGTATATACTTTGCATCCTTAGAAAAATACATCTGTTTATTTAAGAAAATCATTGTCAAAATGTACAAACTGATCATATTAAATTTGGGTATCGATACAAATCTTCAGTCTTCTTAAAATGAAATTAACACTAAAGATACACGTGTGTATAACAAGTTGTCCTCAGTTTTGGACAAAAATAAAATATGATATGAAAATGATTAATCCCTTTAGTAATGACACATGTAAAGGCACACAGTGTCTAGCATGTTTACCCTGCCAGCACTGTTTGGCCATCAATGCTACTAGATGACGCCCTAAAACTGTAGCGTGTGGACGTGTCATTTTCAAAAAGAGATCTTTCTTTATCCAGGACAAATTACCTACTGCTGAAACCACTTTTTTACCAACACAGTGACTATGACCCAATTCAGAGGCCATCTGAGAATAGCAATCTAGGTGGAACATAATGTTTTGATGCAATGTTTTTGGCAGCAGGGGATTTGTTTTTAACATCGAGCCTGCAATCAATCTGGAAATACACACAAAAAAACAACTGCAGTTTACAGTACAAAGCCTCACAAATAAGTGAAATAACCACGGATAGGAAAGCTAAAACAGAACTGTGATTCTCTCTTAAATATTCAGCATTGACAGTTTCAATGAAAAATCGTTATTAGTAAAACTTTAAATTTAAGCATAAGAAGAAAACATGGTTACTATGAATGAAATGTCATTAACCACCTGTTTCGTTGGTGCCGTTCTCCTCCTCGTGCTCAGAGCCATTCTCCACTGGGTAAGACTTGAAAAGGCTCTCCTCCTTCTCGCCTGCTCCCCTTTCTCTTTGTAGCTCCTCCACATCCTCAAATGCTCGATACACCCACTGACACTGATAGGGATAAAAAAACAAAAGATGAAAGAGTGGTACTGTGCATGATTGTAGTGTTTAGTATATAGTGTATTTATTGGAAGTCAAATCAAACAGGAATTACAGTGAGAGGTAAAGGTGAGAAACTACTAGCAGTATCAAAGAGAAAGATTAAGGAAACAAGCTATATTTAACTATGCAGACGTGAGGGTACAAGTCCTTATAGGTAAGTCTGGCCATCTGGAAACCATCTTGGGCAGTTATTTCAAGCTAACAAGACGAGGCCTTTATTTAAATAAATGAGTAGGGACCCAAAGCTCCAATTTTAACGGTCACATAAAACTACATGTATAGAATCTGATACAGAGGTTTAGGGACTTTGCCCCAAAATAAGGTTAAAAAGCTTTTTGTAAATCTCTTAGATATACCTCTACTACATTAAGTTTCACAACACCAGCTCACGTCACAACTAAACGAAAGTTCACTGAAGCAGTTTTGCTCCCACCACTAGTTCTGTCTCGATTCCACGACGGCCAAATTGGGATAGTTCTGCTGCCTACCTCTCCTCATCACTTCTCTTTTCCCACGCTGTCAAAACCTCTTCATCTTCAGTTTCAACATCACTACTCTTGTCCAGTGATCTGTTTGCTCGGGTTCACTGAGCCAATCAGTCCCAAGTCACCCTTCTTTAAATTCATTGCTGTACTTCCTCCTGTCTGCCTTTAAGGCTGTCTGATGTGCAGTCTCCTTCCTCCCCATTTCCTCCTCATCCTGGTTGTTCAGAGGGTTTCAAGTGAAATCTTCATTCGTCTATGTGCTCCACCACCACCAGTGTCTAAAATACTGGGGGTTCCTGTCCCTGTCTACTGCCTTCATCTGGGACTCCGTGACGTCACAGGCATTTCCCATAGATTTTTATTCAAGATTTTTCAAGTGGTTCGTCTCAGCCTTATAAAGTTTCTGGTGCACTTTATGGACAGAAAACAAATTAAGGAAATAGGTCTACATGCCTTTCACCTGAGAGGCCAGCCAGGGTTGACTGCACCTTCCTGAGCCCAACATTGCAGTCAACCACATCATCTTGGTAATTTGCCCTGCTGTTAAATGAACCAGCGAACATTTACTTACATTTGAACAAGTCCAAAACAGGGCGGCTGAGCTGAGCCAGTTCACTGGGTTTAGGTAAAGGGGATTTGTCAGAAGAGTAGGCTAGGCTAAACTAAACTAAACAGAGCAAAGCACTGTTCTTTTCACACAAAGAAAGACACTGCACTGTTTCTGCAACCTTGTGAAATACTGCCTGGAGACTTGATTTGCTGCTATAGGAATGTCAAAACAACCAGAGAACAGTTTGCAGTTTTGACGTGGCCCATGTAGTGCTGAGTATATTACTGTACTTGTATCAGGTCTTGACTGCGTTTGGAATAAGAAAACTGAATCTGCTAATTCATTAATAATTTAACTCAAATATTCTTGGCCACAAGAAAGGAGGAAAATTCAGTGTAAGAAAGGCAAGTTGTTAATTTGGTGCTTGTGGCTACACTCTGTGTCGTGTCTCACTGTAAGTGGCCTGCAGGAACTAAGTGACGGATAGTGATTTATGCTGGAGATCACTAGACAACATGCTGATGAAGCCAACCACGCAGACGAAATGAAGAAAGTATTTTTTTGTTTCCTCTAGCTTTAAGTCTAACTAATGCTGTTTTATGTACCATCTCAGGAATGTCTGGGTCTCTGGGTTTCTTTGGAATGTTTACTGTCAAATTTGAATTTAGTGAGCTATCCCACATTGTTGAATGATCTGGTAAATTAAAGCTAGTGCTGATACGAATCAGGCTTTCTTGTGTCATTACTTAGTTTGTTGTATAAATAAAGCACTCAGGAATTCCTTGGTACAGTAACAGCCTTAACAACACACATAACTGTAAAACCTGACTCTATGGCATGTATTGTGCAGGATGATGAGGATTGTTGGAGGTGCATTTTTTTCGACTAGCTACTTTTACAAAAGTTGCTCGGATGAAGAAAAGTGTTTGCTTGCGTCCTCTCACCGCTTGGGGAGGCTCCTGGTGAGAATGCTGGGCACTGAAGTGCTCCAGGACCTCTTGGTAGTCACTGTGGTTGACATTGTTGCCGTTCACCTTCAGGATGACCTGGCCAGGTTGAAGACCCGCCCCTGCCGCCTCCCAGCCTATAGTGTGTCAACAGAGGATCATAGGTCAAACATCACAGGGTGGCATAAATACAGTGGAGCTATGCACAACAGACTGGGTTCTTGTGAAAACATGAAACTTCGTCAAGAGAAAAAGGGGAGTTAAAAGTGGAGAAATACATGCGGGACTCAGCTCATCTGCTATAGATTTTTTTTATTCAATTCCCACATATGTTCACAAATTTGCTCTTTTGGTCCCAACAGGAAAACAGAAAATTACCAGGCTCAGTGTTGTAACACGTTGTCTCAAGCTACTAATGGCTTTACAGCCTGGATGTCCAATCAACACCTCCATCATCTTCCTCTCCAGTCTAAAAATACTAGCACTGGCATCACTTCCACCCAGGGTGCCAGCAATTACCTAACTCTGGGGCAACTTGACCCATGCACAAACAGCACCTAGACAGACTGATTTAACACCGGATTAAAACGGGACGCTCTGCACTCTTAATCCAAACAGAAAAAACTGCGCCTAATTCACCCACAGAGAGCCAGAAGTAATATACGACACCGGAAAAGAGGGGAAAAGAGACGAAAGAGATCATAGAGATTGGAGGGGGGGTTAAGAGGGAGAGAAAGTGGAAAGGCAGTAATAAAGAAAAGTAAAACCAAGGGATGACATTCCTGGCTTTTGCCAATCGGTGACTCCTCCTCTCACTGTCTCTGTGTCCTCTTCAACCCCGTCTGGTTTATACACTAGGATTCATCCCTCATTCAAAGTCATACATTTTTCTATTTTGAGTCAGTGTAGGTGGGACAAACATCTGGTCAGGAGGTTGTAAGGACAGATTAGGAATGGGAAGGTAGAAGACAAACTGTCTTCTCAGTTACCTAATACCCTTTTCACTCTAATCACAAAGCTTTGTCTGTGTGCAAACTTGAAGAGCGTGTTTTCAAAGTGGAGTTTAGTCTGTTAGGGGTTTGAACCCTGACCGCTGGCTTTCTGGCTGACAGGTGGCCATAAAATCCTAACAGGGGTTCACTAAAAGCAGAATGTAACAGGTGGTTAGAGGGTAGAGTTACCTCATCTTTGCCTTGAATTCCCTCATAATTATTTGTCTTTCTGACACCATAAACACTTTGAACAGATTGTGACCTTGTTATGCCTTGCAATGGTGCCATTAAATGTATTCAAAGACCTCCAGTATTCATTAGGGAAATATTTATCTCTTGTAACTCAATTCAAGGAATACTCATTTAACTAAAAACCTAAGAGCTTATTTTACCCTATGTACCATAAAATGTATACTGTTTCACTCTTTTCATGTAACCGACACCGAATTGTGTCTGAAGTTTGTTATCACCAAATTTCAGTTTGGATGAGCAGAACGTGTAGACTTATTCGTATATAATTTATTATTAAAACTTTGTTGCATTTTCTTATCCTGCCTGCAATTTTTTGCATGCTCATAACTGAAGTGGCATTACTAAATAAATGTGGCAACCCTTGAAAAATATTTTAATAAGACTGATCTGGTTCCAGTCAAGTCAATTAAATCTGTCACTCACCTTTCCTGACAGCGTGGACATGAGGAGGATCAGAGCCACACAGTCTGAAGGAGAGGCTGTCTGGGTAGTCAGGGATCTTCACAATCCTTGAAGAAAAAAAATAGAAAGTCAGACAAGTGTGCCCAATGTGCGTGTAATGTTTTCATACGTGTTTAAGTGGCTGTGATTGTTCCCTCACTCTTTAGCCTTGGTTGCGACCAGCAGCCGGAGTGAGCGTCGTATGCAGAAGGCCTGGCCTATCATGGTTTCAACCTCCGAGAATGGCCGGAGGAACAGCAGGTCCTCATTGATGGTGTAGATCTTCCTGCCCACCTGCAGACCAGCCATCTGCATGGACAGACGTACAGACAGGAGACAGAATGCTGTTATTTATAGCTGCTTCCTCCAAAACGCCAAATGAGTCTCAAGTGGGAAGAGCGTTCAGTCCGCAAATTACCTCTCTTGCATCACAGTGATACCTCAGCTGTGTGCTGCGTTTGGCTCAGCTTAAGAGTGATTCACGTTTTCACCTGACTACTGTGGATTACACAGAATCAAGTGGCTGTACGGTATATTGTGCCTCCAAGGAGCACAGCAGAAACAAACAAACAAAAACACGATAGGAAATCAGTGAGCCCTGCTCAAATCTTTCTCAGCCTGCTCAGTCTTGTCACGCGTTTTGCAGAGAATTAATTGATTTTTTATGGAGGGAGTGCATATCAAGATCGACTACTGGATATGACTAAGTTGCGTATTATTTACACCAGAGTCTACCGCCTGCCGCCTTTTGGATTTGCACACATTTCCAGACTGAAGGTTTACTTTTCGTTTCCACAGTTAAACAAATCCACTTTATTTACATTTTTCTCTTAATGAGTCAAAGTGTCTCTGCCAGTGACCTTTGGAGGATTCGGTTATCAGATATCGCCTTGTTCTTTAACCAAACGCAATCTCATTAGTCACAGTGCAAGTTAACTATGCTGAAATACACTTGCACATTTTAACATACTCAACCTCAAACTTCCTCAGTTTTGCACAGTCAAATATCAGCGTCTAAAATTCCTTTACAAACGTCAGACGCATAGCACCACAGCCGGTTGCATGCCATTAAATGCAGTCATCTTTCACATCTTCAGTCACGTTGAGAGAATAATGTCGCCTCTGTGTGTTCGCTGTGTGAGTCCAGTGTCCTGGGCAAAGATCCGGTGGGGTGGCCTTGGCTGAGCCAGGCCCCGACTCTGGATAACAGCCCAGGATGGATGTAGGAATGACAGGGAAGAACCACAGCCCTTTGAATGGGGAGCGATGTATGCATGTGTGTGTGCGACCGTGTGTGATTTCACAGCATGGGCGCTAGTCTACACGTGACTTTCTATAATAGTATCATATAGTGAAAGAGCTCAGTGTGCGAGTGGGTGTCTCTCAGCCCTTTTAAGAGCCCCATGGGAATCAGCTGAGCTTCATTCACTGTGCTGGCACACGGGCTGTGTCACAACTAGCAATCCTGTTATGGTGGGGAATGGAGGACATGGGGAATGAATAAATGAGAGAGGGAGAGAGGAATGGAGAGAAAGGAGCAAGCTGGAGCAGGGGAATGGGGGTTTACTGTGTTGGAAGAAGGTTAAGCAGAAAAAGAAAGGCTATCCCGAGAGTTATTGGTAAGATGAGGATTATAGGAAAGAACTGCAAATAAGTAAAATAACAGACACGATGAGGAAATCTGAGCCACAGGGACAAGAAAGAAATGAGGGTAAAATGAAATGGCGCAGAGCAAGACAGTTAAACTCAACATGCAGAGGAAAAGACTTTCCATCTGTGGACCAGTGAAAAATTAGGAATCCATAAACAACAAAAGTATCACCCCGTATTTTCATATAGGAAGATAAGGAAAAGACTATACGTAAACAGTATACAGGCTTGGCTCACTAGTTAGACTGGAGAAAAGTATGTCACTTGTCAGAGTGACAAAACACAAGCATGGAATATTACAAAAGACAGGAAAAGAGTTGCCTCGTCAATCTTTTATTTGCGTAACCATTAATGTGTCATAGTGAATTTTTTGTTTTGTCAGGCTGACAAACAAGTCTGCTGACACACATCAGACAAATATCATTATCTCAAAAAGATCAAAATAAAACTGCTAAAACTAAGTGTGTGACTAAAAAGAAACTAAGACCTCGGTATCTTAATTTGAAAATACTCGTTAGAGAATTGGCAGCTTTCAAAACACTCTGGAAGACTGAAGTGGTGCAATTTGTCTGGAGGTGACGTGAGCGAGCATGTTAAATGGCTCTGCAGCCAATCGGAGCAAAGTTCTTCAAAGGGGAACAGAGGCAGAGTGACAGCAGCCATCTAAACAGCAAACAGCCATTACCTGCTGGAACTAATGCCCTGAGGCGGGAAGAAGCCAAAGTGCGTGTGTGTTTGTGTGTGTGTGTGTGTCTTGACCATTACCTCAGCATGGGAGCCCCGGGTGACAGATTTCACCACAATGGCCTTGTTTTTCTCCTCAATCTCGAAGCCGTAGTCTTCCTCCTCAGGGTGAATCTAGCACAGAGAAAATCAGATAATTGCACTCACATTTACACTGGCGACTGATTGTCAGACTTAAATGTCTTTCACTGATTTAGCACTGTGAGTAAGCAAGAAGCTAAAAGCATTTTAGGAGCACACGTGCAATTCATTTTCTCCTCTTTAAGGCCTTCAAAAACTACAACTGGTTTGTTTGACTGTTAATCAGAAGTCAACCGTCTATAAGGCATTTTGTTTCTGAGTAACCATTTTAGGTGATGCATGTTCTTCTCTCTGGGTGGTCTGGTGTACAAAGTATTCAGACATCATTATAGCTTCAGTTGCAATTTGTGATTTTCTTCGTGTGTCAGGTGTCTTTTGTTTGATGATGTTCCCTGCTCCCCGTTTTGTATTCCCCTGTGAGCCGAGCCTTAGTCAAAGGCTGTCATCACCAAACACATTAGCAGCTTCCATTAGTTAAGCTGCTGAGGACATCTTCCTGCTGTACAGTCCTGATAAGATGGGGATCTCTGTTGTTATATCAGAGGAGATGACTGCTGTAAATAAGGAGTTCCTGCATTTCACTTCAATAATGGGCAAGAGGGAGGATTAGTTCCGCTAATCAAGGAGAAAAGCCGCTTCCACTTCTTGTGGAAGGCCAGATAGCGTGCCTGCTTCCCACTCTGATATGAAAAGGGATGCTGGTGATGCTTCTAGGTTTCCCTAAAGATAATGGACTTAATGGTTCACTTTCTGTTTCAGCCTCTGGAAACCACCGTCTCTGAACAACATACACCGACCTTATTTCATCCGTTGTTGTTGTATTTATCAGGCTATATGAAATACTGCCAAAGAAAAACCCTAAAGAAAATAATCATAATAATCAACAATCACTATACAGCGAATGAAGGCAAATATGCTGCCGGTCTGATTTTGACCTATTTGGATTAACATGTGGTCTTTTTCATGTTTGTTTCCACGTTTGAGGGCTTTATCATATCCATATCATGGACCGGCAAGGCAGGGAGTTTTGCGTGTTTTTACTTTCTAAGTAGGGTTTGTTCTGTCCTGTGGCTGCATGGGTTTTCTCTCCCACAGTCCACAGACATGAATGTCTGCATGGACATAGGTGTGAATGTTTGTTTGTCTCTCTGTGTTAGGCCTATGTGGGACTGACAGCCTGTTCTGGTTGTAATGCACCTCTTGCCCAATGCCAGCTGGGATAAACTTGACCCACCTGTTACCCTCTACAGGATAAAGGGGGTATAGCTAATGGATTATTGAACGAATTACGTTGTACCAAACTTAAATATATGGATGAGGTGTGTGCACCACTTTGTTTGTGTATGTATGTGTCACGTTACAGGGGTTCAGTTTCGTGTATTTTGTCATGCAAAATACTTGGTACTTGTTTTTAAAGAATCCTATATAAACTTCAGGTATATTCCCACAATGTTTCAGTTTTATTTACAAAAAAAACACCCAGATACAGCAGATCAAGCAGCTTCACTGAAGATAAAACAGGTAGAGCTGAAAAAACCCACAGGTTTTTGGGGGTTTTTCTTCTCTCTCTCTGTTTTCCCAACGCCTGTTGTCTCATGTCATGAATGAAAATTGCTGTGTGTCAGTGACGTAAGATAAAAAGGGAAAAAGAATGCAAATATGTGTTGGGTGAAACAGAAGTTTTTAGGAAAGTAAAAAAAAAACAAAAAAAAAAACCACACTGTTCCATTTGAATTTTAGATTCAAGCTAATGGTAATACGCAGCCGCCTGTTTAATCTTAAGACTTAAATAACAATGTACGCCCAAATCCAATCAGTCAAAAAAATAAAACTATAACTGGTGTCACTACCATTTTGTAGCCCCTGTTTCAGTTTTGTGCACAACCATTTCCGGCATTTATCAAATTATGATTTTATGTTTATTTATAGTATTTTCATCTGACTGAATGTTTCTGTCAGCTCTTGTAGTTAAATGTTTTGCCTAAGTAGCAGAACACCAGGGACTTTATCCCAGTCAGTACAGTTGATTATATTGTGATTATGTTCACAACAAAACACTCATTAGGATGCCTACTGATCAGAGTGAATTCAAAGGAGTTTATTGCCATCAAAGCTGCCCCCACTCCCATGAGGACTCTGTGTATAGTGATGTTAATTACATCTAGCTCTGCAGACCAGTAAGAATACACACACACGCACACACACACTAGTATAAACAATCTGAAGTGAAGCATATAGTATATTCTACAGTCTACAATATGGTCCTGTTGCATGCTTACTGTGAACACACACATAGAGTATTCTGCCCTAGGTATCTTAGTGCCATGTCTAGTCTGTTTGAAACACTTTCACATAGTTATTTGCATCTTTGAGAGTGAGGCAGCTTCTGGCAATCTGTGTAATCATGCGTATGTGTGAAAGTATGTGGAAATGCATATACTGTGTGTGTGTTCCAGCTCACCACGAGGGACTTGGCCAACACGTTTTCAATGAGTTTGAAGTCATTTCGCTGGAGCTGCTTGTTCTTGGAGCTGGTTCCCTCTGTTTCTTCGTCCGCATAGAAACGGAAGAACTGGGACTCGTCTTTAAACTCGCTCTTCTCCAAGACTGGAGGGGGGGAAAAACACAAAGTGAGCAGAAGGAAGCTACAGAAAGAAACAATGAGATAATTAGCAGTAGGTCACATGTCAATACTGAGTGAAAAAAGAGAAAAGAAAATGTAAAGAGGCCAACACAAAAGCTTAAAAAAAAGCCTTTCACAATGAGCTTTGATCACACACGGTTGCTTGTCTGTTAATAAAACTGTCAAGTGTTTTCTAAAATGGCACAAGTGTTTCTTTGCAGGTCATTCACAACTTCAAAGACCTGCGGAGATATACAAGTGTTTGTAGAATCAAAGGAATGTGCAGACATCTTCACACGAACAACCTTACGGTTAATTAGCTCATTGGCTCGTGATGCTAGTAAGAACATCTGGAGAGAAAACCACATCTGGGCTGTAGCCAGCACAGGACGGGGTTAGGAAGACTCTCTGGAGGACAAATGAAACACTCAGAAACAATTGTGTGTTTCTCCCTTTAACACCTGGGGTGCATCAAACAGGTGAGGAGCATGTTACGGTGCCTCTCCAGTCATAGTAGTTTTGGAGCCTGAACCAAAACACACAACATCAACTCTGTTGACGATCTTTTAATATTTAATATGTACATGGTTTACCAGCTCAGCTTTTTGATGTTTGTGATATTTAATTGTGCTGCACAGAAATAAGAAAATGTCCTTCTGGCCTGTGACACAGATCAGTCGTAATTTGTGACACGCAGCGCAACCATCCAAAGATACAAGATACTGGATCCCCATACACAAACGGAAACCATCTCAGTTTGTCTAAGGCCACAGTAAAGCAGGGCTTGTGGAGGCCACACCAAGAGCAAAATGTGAGAGTTGAAGAACTTCTGGCATCCACAGTTGAACAAAAGCCTTTACAAACACGCCACACCTACAAACGTTGGATTTATGCCAATTGAAGCCCAACATGAGTTATTTCCTCTGAGTCATGGAGCCTGTGGCCATATCAAACCTTAACACCACCTATTTATGGAGGGAGTGCTAGTCCGGAAACTGTCCTACACTTGTAACACTCACAATTACTCACAAATGGATCAAGAAAACTGTGATAAAGCTTAATCTCTTGAACTTTTCTTCACAGGAACAGGGAGGCAGAATATATGTGGAGTTTGCGCCCAGTGACAGCTGGGATGGGCTCCACCGCGACCTTCTGAAGATAAGTGGTAATAGTGGTAATAGTGATGAATGGATGCCATGTTTTTTTATATATATTTTATTTAGCTTTGTCATAAATGCACAATGTAAAAGTTCATAGACTGAATAACTGCACTTAGTCAACATAACATCATCATCACTTGGTGCATCATTTTGAAGGCTTACGTCTGGCATTTCAGTCATCGCCTTGGTTTTGTTTGGAGTCAGATGTCACAACAAATTATTTGGAGATCAAGAGGACACTACGGAACCTCATACGGTTGCACCTTTTCGGTAACAATGTAGTATATCATCTGAGACCATAAACGTATTAGAAAAAAAGTGTTTACTGAGATAATACTGGAAATCAAATGAGAAGTTGGGATTTTTCACATAAATTTTTTTAGATTTATTTTCAGAGCCAGTGGAGTTGCTCCTTGCAGGACCTTAGAAGTGATGCAGGTAATCAATTTCGCATTAGCTATACTTTTCGGACCAGAAAGCTACATTCACTTCTTTTTTACAATCTGTGGTAAATTTTGATGCAAGCATTTAAGCAAATATGAAATAAGTATATCTTTAAGTATCCAAAAACAGCCTTTTAACTGTCTGAATGGCATGACACAACAGGTGTTCATGACAGACAGTGTATAAATGAATAATAAAAGCAGGTAAGGACAGGTGAAAGGCACACTAACTTTGATTTTTATTATCAGTAGTCATCCAACCAATGTGGTGCCTTAAACCATCATAACACATAATGTTTGTGGAGGTTCTCTTTTGGATATCATAACACATAAAACCAGAAAGTACGTCAAGCAGAGACAGAGGGCCTGTAGAGACAAGGACAGAAAAAAAGAAGGGTTCTAAAGGAACTAGGTGAAGAGCAGCAGATGTGCTGACTAAGAGCTAAAGAGAGCGAGGAGAGCAGACAGGCTGGGGGGGCAGGGGGGGGGGGGGGGGTGTCATCACCCCAAAGAGAAGGAGAACAAGTGACACTTTCAAACAGATGGTAGTGGAAAGTAGGTGTATGTGAGAGTCCATATGAGGCAAGTAAAATTAAAGACTGAAATAATGATCCTCTTATATCTCAGCTACTGTGTGTAGTCCTCTATGTACATCAGGAAATCAAAGCGTCATGTTACTCCTTCAATACTGCAGCACTAACTACTTCTTCTGAGTTCTCATCTTACACATATTATACTTGGACAATGAAGATGGACGATTCATTTTTAGGCCTTAACCAATGGCCATTGTTCAGTACACTGACCCAGACAGCCAAGTAGAAGGCCAAACAGCTCTGGTTAAGGTACACTGCTAAGGCTGTTTACATTCAACATGCTGGGCTGGATCCAAAGCCGCTCAGCTACAATGTGGTCAATAAGGTTTAAAAATTTCGGCACCGCATGCAAATTTACTCTTTTTCAACCTATCCTGGCCTGACAGATGCTGCATTTTTGCAGGCTGACAGGACTAACTGATGGCAAATGTGGGACAAGATGATGTAACTGAGCAGCACAAAACGACTGAATGAAAACAAAGGCAGAAGTGACACAATAACAGGAATAATGAAATTTAAACCAGAAATGTTGCAATTGAAAACACTGTAAATGACTTAAGACCGACATAAGACTTGACAAAGTCTTATGTCAAAGTGTTGCTGAGCTGAAAAAGAGTCCATCAAACTGGACTGTACAAAAAATGACTGTGTGTGTCGGCGTGTGTGCGTTTATCCATCCCCTCATGTGTGCATGTGTGTGAGGGAGAATTGAACTGACCGTGGTGCATGAAGCCATTGTTACAGAGCCCCACACCCAGCGTCACAGCATCCTCTCGGGTCGAGCAGTCTCCCTGGGAAACCAAAATCAATGACGCACACAGCCGGTCAGTTACAATGCCTGTTTACACCTTCTTATACACAGCACACTGCTGCACCACTGGAGTTAACATAGGGATCGCTTACCAACACATGTTAATAACTATGTGTCTAATAAAGACAATGACAGATTAGGACACTGATTCTACATATCCAAACATGTTTGACTAAATAGTACCCTCCATTGGAAGCTACTGGGTTACTCTAATAAATATTCTGTTTCCCCTTAGTGACACCAGAGATGAAAATCAAATAATGCATTTCTATTTTCTGGAGCATGTCCATTTATGATATGATATGATACGATACGGATAAAGTATAGGTTTAAACTTATCATATCACCTTTTGAACTGCCATGGCTCATGAATTAGTGACATACTGCATCACATCTTTTCAGAAGCCCTGAAAGTGCATCTGCGTTCTTATTTTTAAAGAAAGTCCAAATTGTAGTGGTCGGAGACCTTGGCATAAACTATTAAATGTTGACAAAATATTTTGTGAAAAATGTATAAAATTCTAAATTGTCAATTTTTTGGGTGACTAGTTTCATTTGCATTGGATTGACTCCAAAATGCACGGCAACAAAAGATCTAATCATCTAATCGAATAGCAATTATATAAAACAAATAATAAATGACCGTAACGGCAGGTATTAAGATCTGATACACCCTTGATGACTTGTTAAGTATAACAGATGATGATTTTACCTGTGAGATTAGCCAGTCCACCAGTTTGCTGGCAGGCACCACAGATTTAAAGGTTTTCAGATGGTGGTCTCTGTCCCTAAAGGAGAAACAAAGGGTTTCATAAAATTAACTTTTATTGTTCAGTAAAAGTTGTATGAAAAAGAAAAAAACTGTTCACAGCAAAAAACAAAACAAAAAAAACAAATAAGTGCACATACACACTACTGTGCGTATATACTTCTAGTGGCTCTAACGGGGTCACTCCAAAAGGCAGATTCTCTTTGTTTGAACGACAGCCACTCTGTAGTAGATGTACTTTGATGTTTGGGGTTATTGCCCTGATGCATCACCCTGCTTTTACACAGCTTCAGCTGGCAGCCAGCCATCCTGACATTCTCCTCTAAGATACCTTGACAAATATAGGAAAACATATTCTCCTCTTTGTAAGTTTTGTTTTTTATATAACCTGCGAGAAGAACACATCACAATCAATCACACTTTAGCTTCTGCTTTTGTGAGCAGATGTGTCGATCAGGCCGGTACAACCGCAGTGGACTCAAAGTGTAGACATATAAAACAGGAAACACTGCAAGGGATGTGTGGTTGATTTGATGTGTGCATCACAACCTGTCAAGTGTATATTTTCTTCAATTTGCTTTAACACTTCAGTGTCGTAAGCAAGGTATAGGCTGGTTCTGGCCAACACATTCAGAACAAAAGCCAAATGCAGTATCTCTTAAGTTCAGATGTAGACAAATGTGCACTGATTGACAATGCAGACAGGCACAACACCGAAAGTCATGTGCTGATCAATGATTCCTTGGATCAGGGAGGGCATCTCTCTTAGCAGCATCTGCAGCACTCTAACATAAAATCCAGCTCTGGTTTTGTCACTTAATAAAGTTTAATAAAACACAGGCACAGTTTATGATTATTTATGATTCATAAATGCAATCCATCCATCGCTTAAACATTATAATTAATGGTTGCCACTTACAATGCCAATTTAGTGATGGATTTAAAAAAAGCAAGGCTGTATTGCATAATAACTGGCTGGCAGGGAAAGGGATTGCCTTTGTATGTTAATAGGATTTGTCCTCAGACCAAAAGCCCTTTGTTTGCACCGATGGCAACCCTGGACACTTCAATCAGCGGCTGAATGATGGAGGGAAAGATAGAGAAATAAAGGTGGAAGAGTTTTAGAGGAGGGGCTGCGGCAGACAGAGAGAGAGAGAGTGTGTGTGTGACTGTAGATAGAAACAACGTGTATTTTCTTTGCGTCTGTTTACATTTAATTGAACTTCACATGGAAAACATTTCATCAAGAGAAATAATTCTATCTCACTACACTACCCCAATGTAAGACTTAGTTTAAGGTTTTTAAGATTTAGGATCAGTATTATGATCTATGATTATGTTTGGGTTTAGAATGATAATCTAGGAATAAGAGAGTGCTGCATTTGTATATCACTATACAGTGAAGTTTCAGGACATACCATTCAGGGATTGTTGATATGTATGCATGTACTATATACTGTAGTGTTTATATTTCTGAGTAGGTGGGCTGCAGCAAGAAACCACTTGGGTGTGCACTGGTGTGTGTGTGTGTGTGTGTGTGTTAAAGAGAGACGGTTGAAGGGGAAATAAAAAGTGATTGAAGAGTTTGCAGTCATCATCTGAACTCCAATTTAATTCCTTTGCATTTAATAATTCACTAATCTATTATTAACTAACCCACAACACCAGACTAATGCTCACAATAACTGTCTCTCCTTAATCCTTTAAGAGCGTTCTCATGTAAACCTCCGCTGATGAAAAGCTTGCGTATTCAACCCGCACTGAATCTTGTAAGCATGGGCCTACAGCAGCTCATGCCTGGCTGGGAGTCCACATTGGAGGGGAACGAGGTTTGAGGGCTGTCAGTCCTGGCAGTGTTACTGTTTGCTGAGTCATTAAAGAGGGGGTGACGGAGGGGAGGTGAATGTGAACCCTTCATGAATATGCATGCGTGCACCTGGAGAGCAGAGACATTACCATATGGGGGAGAAGGAGGAAGGGGGGAGGAGAGCGAGGAGAGGAGAGAAGGACAGGTACTTACTTGATGACGGGCGTGTAGAGGCTGTGAAGGCGGCAGTACAGCCTGACGCCCTGAAAGACAAGAAAAACGCAGATCTGAGTCATAGAGCATAACGCACCTTGGGTAAACAAAGACAACTGTGCCTTCAGAACAAGGGTTTTATCTGTTGAGTGCGAAAAGAATTAGCCTGGGGCTATGCTGTTAGGACAGAAATTTTAAAAGCATGGTCTCTGGATGGGGTCTGACAACAAAGGCAAGCCAACAAATTTTTTTTAACCAAAATGTTCTCTTTTGAAATTCTTTACCTTTGCATAATTATCATGCTTACATACATTTTCATAATGAAATGAAAGTGCAGTATTAAGAAATCCCATCTCCAATACACATTCACAGCACAGACAATAGTTCACTGCCCTTGCCCTCTCAGCAGTGAGTTACCTTTGACATGATGTCCTCCATCTCACTGCGGGCCTTGTAGGTGCCATCGTCATAGCGGAAGCGGTACAGCACCTGCTCGTTCTTGAACTGGTGCTTGTCGGATACTGAAATACCACCAGAATGAGAGAATGTCAGCTCAAGCTGATTTCCAGTTTGGTAGCTGGGTGATTGAGGGTTCATAACACAACACTATCTCCCACCTCTCTTGTGACTGTGAAAGAGCTAAGCCAAATAAAACTCTGCCTTTCACATATTACCCTTGAAATAGTTTTTGAAAATGATCTGCATTTAGTAAAGACTGACCATAAAGTCTAAACATCTATGTCACATATTGCCACGTCAATGACAAAATGTCACTCGTTTGAAATCCAACTTAACTGTGTACATGGATGCTACATGAAATGAATGCAGTCAATCAGAGAAGACATTCTGTGATGTGAATGCTAGTGTCCACATCTACTGCACAGGCACTAGTATCCTGTTAATAATCGGAAAAATAAATAATAAAAATGGCTGCAAACAATCCAAACAGACTGGTCTGATCACAGGGAATTTCAGTCGGATGGGGGGAAAAGGCGTAAACCTTTATTAGACTGTTCAACAGGAAAATAATAGGACCAATTTAACTATGTAAACGCCTGTTCTCGCTAGGTGGATAAATACATTCTTTCTGCACATATGAGGTAAATATCAGGTCAAGTGATGAGTTTCTGAAAGTAACAGAAAAATGGCATCAAAGGCGGAACAGAGACAGCCAAAGCTTTGCTGAAACACGTTTTGTTTTCCTCTTTCTGGTTCGAGCTCACTCAGCTGAGAACAGCATATGTTCAGTCTTTCCTGAATGTACTCACAAATATGAATTACTCACTGTTTGTTGATATAAGTTCAAGAGTTGAAACATATTTGTAACTTGTCCAACTATGAAGAAAACTAGCAAACTAAGGCAAAGCCCAGGCTGAAATTCATTTGTCTGAAACATCAAAGTTTCTCATTGAATGGAGTATAAGAGTTTTAGGTTTTTAATGCATTTTGTTTTAATCTCCTGGGAGAATGAGGGAAAGTACAGAAAAGAAGTACTAACCAAATAACAAGGGGAAAACTACAGTTATAAATTTACTTAAGCAATGACATTCAAATATTTAACATAGCAGGTAGCTGCCAATTCCCATAAAATCCCCAACTCGCATTTATGAACACAAAACGTGCAAAACAATTTCTCATTTATACTGAATCCAACACAGAAAATGAAAAATGACTAATACACATACAAACAGATGACTGTCGCAGAGACTAACAGTGAAATCTGCCAAACTGAGGCAGTTCAGTTTCACCACAACAAGCTGGCATGGACTCAAACAAGCTGCTGGTTTTCTCAGTCTAGACTTAAAATGCCCCCATAAAACCAACGGAATGCACCACCAAATCAGTCACTGTAAAGTGTCAAATGTGGGATTTAAAGTGTACAAAATAATACCTGATTTTTGAGGTGGCAGAATTACCGACGTTCAAGTGTGAACGGGTATGTTCATGTGCCTCAAACATGTACACCTGGCTGGATAAAATTTACTCTAAAACTTTTCCATCCTGCCACTTACCTTTCGCATTACCTCATTTAACAGATGTTGACACCTATATTTTGCGTGCAGGGCCTCAACCTCCCCAGTTTGCCCACAAAGCCTTATTGCTATCCATCAGAGCCCTGCATGTCAACATTGTCTCTCCGTGGACGCAGGATGTCTGGGGATTTTCCACACTTATTAAAAAATATAAGGTATAGGTCTCAAAAAATTTCCCTGGAAGTGTGGTGTGTACAAATCGTGAGGGTGGTTTGCACTTAGTATGTACAAGAGCCCCTTCAGCAACATCCTGGACAACTGTGTTCATACATTATTAATAGCTGTTTGTGTACGTGTGCGTTGGTTTCATTTCTCAATGCATAATTTAGGTTTGTAAAGCTGTGAGTGTCTCGCTTAAGACAAAATTACTAAAGGGGACATAATGAGAACTATTATTACCAGACAATGAGTTTGGATCATGGTGGCTTCTAGTGTTGGATTCATGCATAAGAGAAAGGGAGTTAATAAAATACAAGCCAAGAAACAGAGTAATATTACATATTTATATACGCAATAAAAATGGAGGAGTTCCAAAAAGCATAACATGTGAGAAATGACTGTAAAGGAATAGAAGATGAAAGGTTTTAACCAAACTGAAGAAAATGGAGAGAGGATGACAGAAAGTAAGATTTGTCTCACCATGGTGAATGATGCCATTTTCCAGTAAGGCTTGTCCCAGGTTGACTCCTTCGTCAAAATTAGAAATCTCTCCACTCGCCATCAGCCATGACACAAACTCACTGAGGACGCAAGACACAGAAGCATAGATGAGGCCATGTTTTTAAAAGTAATATTCCATTCAATCTTGAATTTCTTCCTACTGTGCTGTTTTTGCATGGAATTTCACACAGACAGTCTGGCAGATACACAGTGTGGGCGCCACCATTGCCACCATGTTCGGTTCTTGGAATTCTGTTGATAAAGTTGGCATTGCTGAAAGTAGCCCATTTTTTTTCCAGTTCATCTGTGAGCCCCCTCATGCCCCATGCTACATACTTAGACTACGAAACACACAGAAAAGAATTTGCAAAAGAACGCAAAGAAAACCAGAGACACATTTAGCTTATTTTCAACATAATTCAACTCTTATAGGGCCGTCATATCTGTATAGATATAGGTGAGATGTTTTGCATCTTTGCCTGCAGATGACTTCAACTTCAGTTGAAAGTCACATTTTTGTACTTTAGGTATACAAAATCACCTTTTAGTATAAGTGACACTTTGTTGACATTCTACAAAGGGTAGGAGCCCTCTGGTTGATGGTAAGCAAACCAATCACAAAGCCAACAAATGGTCAAATGCCGAAGTCAATACTGAGAAAATACAACAATGTGAAGTTGAGGTTGCTCCTTTTCAAACACAATACAAGTCATGGCAATAAAGGCTCTCCAGAGATGGCAGTTACTGACTAAGGAAGTGATTTTTAACCCACTAAATTATAGACTAAGACTGTGATAGCTAATTGTGGCAAGTGAACACTGATCAGCCATAGAATTAAGACTGAATGGTCATAATCAGTGATCAAGTTAACAACTATCTCATTATCATGGCACCTGTCAGTGGGTCAGATATATGACCCACTGACAGGGAAAAAAGGGCAGATGGGAGGATTTAAGCGAGTTTGACAAGGGCCAAATTGTGATGGCTAGATGACTGGGCCAGAGAATCTCCAAAACTACAGCTCTTGTGTGGTGTTCCCGTTCTGCAGGAGTCAGTACCTGTTAAAATTGGTCTAAGGAAGGAAGAGCAGTGATCCGGCAAGCAACAGAACTCAGTAGCCTGGTCTGATGGATCACACTGTCTTTTACATCAGGTGGATGGCCGGGTGTGTGTGCGTCTCATCTGGGGAACATCTGGCAGGATACAAGTAATACTTGCTCTGCAACCGAGTATTGCACCAAGTGTACTTGGTCTGCAACAATGGTCAGCAATTGGTACATATCAAAGTAACATCTACATAAATGCCAGGACCCTGGTTATCTAGAAGAACATTACATCGTAATATGATCATCAATGTTACTCACTTCACCAAGTGGTTTTAATGTTGTGGTTTAATTAGCAAAACTAATGTGAAGATGCAAATTTCTTCCACCAGACTATTTGCAACTGCAACAGGCGTAGCTAAAGCTTGTCTGCATTAATACATGTAATCAGACCACAGGCACAGAAAAGAGTTTATCTTTTCCTAGAAAAACCCCTCATATCTACACGAATACATGTGTTAACCATCCAAATTTAAGCACTTCTGCTCTACCCGCTTGTCTTCACACCCAGTGTGGACTGAACAAATGTTTGAAGGAGAAAATTACATTCTCCCCGTCTTCGCTTTTCACACTGCTGAATGAAATCACTTCCCCAGATAATGATGTACAGAGAGTTGCAGAGAGCTGGAGCGTGTTTGCATGTGTGTGAGTAAGTACATTCATTGTAAGATTGAACACGCCAGCTTGGGAATAATTCTGAAGCATGTGTGTGAGAAATCTATCCTTGCCTGTGAATTTGCAATCAAGCTGTCCTGCAGGGAATCTAGTATAAAATAGGTGTATGGGTATGACTGAACAGCACATGTAAATGTCGAGTGTGCAATGTATTCAGGTGTGTGCTTGTCTGTGAATGAAGTCAGTCCACAAGATGCTATGATGTTAGTGTGTCAGATCATGTAGAACCGTGGACAACCTAAGCCATGTGCCACTGCTCCGTTTTGCCTGAGTGAAGTACAAAATAATTATTTTTGCATTATTAATACCATTCTTTATTGTGGCCAATCAGATGCATGCTCTACCTTGAATACATGAACAGTCTCAAAGGCTTTTAAAAACATTTTCTGGAATGAGAACCCCTTTCCATTGCTGCAATATGCCTGATTGTGTGTGTTAATTGTCTCTCTTTATGTTCATGTCTGAGCCAGTGGCTGTTAATTGACATTGACAAGGGACTAGAGTGAATGTGAGGGGATGATGGGTGTGTGTGTGTGTGTCAGTGTTACGTAAGAGTTGGGTTAATTTTGGACCACAGAGTTGTAATGGGAATTAATATGATGTGCAGGAATAGTGAATAGAGAGGAAGAGTGAGACTCACACAGAGACGTGGAAGACAAGTATAATGAATTTGTGGGAATATCAGCAGATGATGTGCTAAGCTTTTGCAAATTTCTCTGACTGAATCTGGAGCAAGTTTATTAAAATTAGCAGTACTGTCTTTGGATTAGTTTGCAGAAGTATTTTTGATACTCTCATGCTAGTTTATAAAATGAAAATAGCCTCACACCCTTTTTAAGTGGACCTCTCTTCTACTAGGTTTTTGTAGACAATTGCATTGTCCCATTCCATGCTGCCTGCTATAATTGTATAGTCTGGACTTTATACTAGCTGTCAAAGTGCACTGCTTTTCTAGTACGCCAAAATAAGTCCACACACTTTTCCAATTAAAGCAATCAGAAAATGATTTAACGTGGGTGGTATTATACATCAAACAGAAACTATGCCACTGCATAAATTAAGCTTCACCAAGAGAAACCAAAATGTTTTTTCCAAACATCTATTTCTTTTTGTTTTCTTGGATCTTTCTGGATGCATGTCACCAACACCCGGACATTCATCTTACTTTGTTCCAGCTCCATTTGCTTTGTGCATTGCATTGTGAGAACATTGTGGCATTCTGAATTTGATTACTTAATTTTTGCCACTGTGAGAACACTACACACTCCAAACCTGCTTATGCTATGTTCACAAAGTCATTCACGTTGTTACGTCGTGATCTGTTAAACATGATATAAATTAACTGAAACAAACGCATATGATTGTTTGAGTCCACTGTGTCACTGGAGCAAAGAAAAAAGTTGAGGCCAGTGCAGCGTTAATTTGTTGTGCGTCTTGCTCGTTACGCAATGACATGTGTCCAGATTCATGTGACTGACTTCCGCTGCCAGTTGCTTTTTCAGAGGTGGTCTGAACACACCATTAGAATTAACATGTAGTAACAAAAATGACACACTGGTAATGTGTTTTCCCCACATAGAAGGAAAGAAAATACATTGAGTACCAAAAGGTAGTAGGACATAAGCAAACCAAGTAATGGAGGTTAGTTGAGACTTAACTGTATCTCTTAACCGTATCCCTAGCCTGAGATTTTGTCTTAACGTGAAAAAGTATGGACAAAACAATACAAATGTATGAGGATATAAGATACTATCATTTTAAAATCCATTCATGATGACTGGCAAGCAAGGGCACAGGCAAAAATTATCCAGTAAGATAATATAAAGGTTTTCAGCACAGGCCATTTTCCACTTTGGATGGCAGACAATAGATGGAATTTAGCTATCAAGAAAACAGGGTGCTATCAAACCAACAGTCAGCATCTCTGTTTAATGCAATAAGCACTCAAACTGAGCCTGTTGCTAATTTAATCAGAAAGACAAATGCGGAGCTAATGCAGGTTGCACTCATCGGCAGGAAATGACTGAGTGATAAAGAGGAGAAAGTGGGAGATGATAGAATGCTAAATCAGAGAGAGTGGAAAATGCAGACACACTAGTCTGTCATATCAGTAATAAATGAAAAAGTGACTAAAAAGGATTGTCAAAAAAAGGAATCTGAAGAAGTTCCATAACTGACTTTGACGCAGAACTTAAACCGTTAAGTATAGTGAAAAGATAAAAACATTGCTTTAATATGTGAAGAGTAACAATAGCATGAGGTCTGACTGATGAAAGTCTGAAAGATGATAGCTGACAGCACACACATTTTCCCTGAATGTAATTCCCAGAATGTCTCAAGATCCAGACAGCCATGTGAGCGACATGGTGCAGGAAGAAGAAAACACCCAGACAAGGGATTCATATGACGTCACTGAGATGAAACTTGTCTCCAGCATTACATTTTTGAGCAGCTTATTAAATACATGTTTTGGTAGCATGGCTGGCATGATTGTAGTCAACACAATGTTGTCACCCACTACCTCAAGAAATTATTTTTACAGGAGTGCTGCATTTAATGATCAGTAATAGACAGAGAGGCCACATTGGCAGTGTTGCAGACATTAATGGTTGCTCCCTGGTTTCTCTTTACTACACCAGGCATCAGTACCCATTGTAGGTTTATTTTCAACTTCCCAGACAGAAAGGGGAATTGCCTGTTGAGCTGACTCAGTTAAAGGTCCTCTGCTAATGAAAGTCCTAGCGTGTCAGTTTGTGCTAGATGATATCAGAGTGTGGGGAGAAACTTGGCCCTTCCTATAGAGAGGAGACTGTGAGGGGGGCCTCATTACGAACTAGAGGATGTAGGGATAAAACTGTTTAGGCACTTTGCCAGGACTTGCAGAGACTGGATACCAGCTCTTTTGAAAGCCTGCTGATCTTACGTAACAACAATTTGTAAGGATCTCCATGTGAACAGGGTAACACTGCAGTCACATTCCTGGAAGAAAACAGTCACTTAGTGGGCAAGAAACTCACTTTCCCATGAAGCACTTGGGCACAATGCTGAGCTTCCTTCGCCTATCCTTAATCAGGTGCCGACTCTTGGTCATCATCATGTGGTAGAGCTTCTCCCCCTTCTCCGCAATCATCACATAAGCATCCCGTTCCATTCCCAGTTTGAGACCTATAAACAAAAGAGAAAAACAAGATAGATGCAAGAGGATTTGTCACATTGGTTAGAGTGAGAGTTCATAAAAAATGTGGAAATGAATTACCAACCAAAACCTCAGCCAAGAATAATAATTACAGCAGAAATTGCTTTCCAGCTATCTACAGTATATGTACTGAAGCCAAAAAGGCAAGTCATGGTGCAGTTACAAGAGACAAATGGGCCTTTGCCTGGACAGCCTGGTTGTGTTCTGGTATTGTGCAGATGGAATATAGCCAAGAATAGTGCATGGCGGCTCGGGTCTGCCAAAACTTCTGAAACAATCCAAGATGTTAATCTCTTCTAGACTGAGTTGTTTCTGGAGTAAATGGAGTTCAGCGAGAGCAACATGATCTTCATATTGTTTCTGTGTCGTTGTGTTACCCATTTTTGTCCACTGTAAAGCAGAAGATGCGAGGGCCCACTGAGTATACGCTTTGAGCTGCTTCACTCAATTGTGGGGTTTGATGAACTTCTGAAATGCACTGTGAGACTGTCTGACTCGGGCAACTCAGCTATGCTGCGACAAAGTACTGACTTACACAAGCAGCAATGTGATTGATAAAGTAATATCACATACTTGTGACACCGGGAAAAACACAATAGACGAAAAGTTAACAGACCCCGTGATACACTTAAAGTTACCCCTTTATTTGTGCATAAAGAAATGCAAAATAAATAGACAAGGCTTTTCTGAGATATCGCATTCACAAGAATAGAGGCTGGATAGCATAAAAGAGAAGCATATAAATATTCAGTGATGGGGGCAGCAACAGGAGTAATCTTAAAATTGCATATGCTTTCAAATCAAAAGACAATATATTTATATGAAGCAAGAAAGCAACAACATATAATGATTGATATCATTATATTTTTGAATGGACCTATGCAAGGTGCAGAGTAAACTATGCAATGACACTGAGAACTAAACACTTTGAAACTCATAGTGAAATTTAAACCATGTGAAGGCTGAAAGGTGAGTGATGGTGTGAAAGTGTGACCAAATGAATAGGAGGGGGGGGGGTGTGGCAAACAATGTAAAACTTTTCACAGATTATTCAACCAATCCAATTCTTCTTTAAAGTCTTTGGGGATCTCCACTGGCAGCCTGTGATGGAGGTGGGGTTATATTACATTTGGCAGCAGCTGAAGTAGACTTAAACAATGAGTGTCATTGAACAACAGACAGTGCCTGTCCAGCAGAGAGCCCCCATAGCTTCTAGTCCAGCTGTCAGAGTTTGTCTTATGCTACTCCTCGTCTTCCTGCGCTCACTGGCACGAGATAAAACCTTATCACACTATCTGGCCCAAGCATTTTCCTTACATTACTTTCAACTTCCATTAAAACTGTGATAAGACACAACACCTCCAGCAGCCAGTTGTTAAACAATGAGAGCCTTTTGGAATGGGTGACAAGAGCCACATGTTCAGCAAAAGGAAAATGTGCAGCAATACATGGTCACAATAAGGTGTATCAGGGAAAGTAATAATGCATACAGGGCGAGAAGTGAAAAGAATCATTTCCAAGATTTATTACAGAAAAGTGTTGTGTCTAGACGGTAGTAAAGAGGCTGAGAGTAAAGTAAGCACATTGAAAGTAGAGTATACTGTAGAGAGGGTAGTAGAAGGGGAGCGAGTGGGGAAATTAGGCACTGTGACTGATCTGGCATCTGTTCGCCTCAGGTCGATTTCCGCCGGGTTGAAACTCAACACCACAAGCTGCAGCGCACTCCTTCGTACTCATCTGTATTCTGAAACCCTTTCATCACAGAATAGATCCTGACAACATCAAACTCTTCTGCCAATACTTTCATTTTCAAATCTTTTTTTTTTTTTGTTTTTCAAATGTCAACAATAGTCCCCAGCTAGTCCACAACTTTTAAACATACAGCTGAATCATGTTCCAGTAAGTTTGGAGATCTGATTTGGATTTTTAATCATCAATGCTATCAGGTGGCTTGATTGTGTACCAACACCCCAAATCTGGTCAAAGCCTTTCACACCATCAAATGCACAGACCATAACGAAGACAGATGGCTAGTGCTGAACAGGTGGGGGCACGTTTTGAGACAAAAGAGGAAAGTCACAGGTTAAAAGGAAAACAAGTTAAGGGGCAACAGGAATATCAGTTTACATCCCTAATCTGAAATTGGTTGAAGTGGGGCTGGGGCTTCCGCTTACTATTAATGAATGGAGTATATTTTTCAGTGGACTTCAGTGTGTGACACGTGATATGTTTTTGATTCCCTGCACGTCAATTTAAATATAATTCCACAACAATTAATACATGCTCCTTGAGTAAGTGACTACAAAGCTGCTGAATTCTATGTAAGACGCTAAGAAGCTTATTTTTATGACTGCGCTTCCCTTCTGTTTGACATGGGAATCCTTTTCTGTTTTAATCATTGGACCAAGTTACTGCTTCCAGCAATGAGACATTTTAAATGTAACATTTGCTACCCAACAAATGCTTTAATTGGAGAAAAATTTCTGCAGCACAGATTTAGTGAATGTGAAAAACATTCACAGGCAAACCACAACTATCATGTCACCTAAGCCTCTATTTTATAAACAAAGGAAGGCAGCTTGTTCAAGGTGGGATGTTGCTGTAGGGCATAGGCTCTGTAACCAGGCCATAAGTACATCCACAATCATTACTGTTTGCCAGCTAAAGTGGCTTGATAGTTTGTGAATCTAAGGTGACACCAACATGTAGGGCAACATACAAGAACAACAGCTGAAGCGTCCAGCTGCACAGATTATTAGTGCCCGGAAAATGTGTGACACCTAGACAGAGGCATTCAAGTATTGGCTGTACTGTTTACACTGACAAGTCTGAACTCTAGGAGGTATAGCTCAACACAGAAACACACAGACATATGAGGGAATAATTAGCTGCAATCAAAGTAGAGAAGGCATTATAAGGTTACCATTGATATTTTTAATCCCATCTCTGCTAATGTTCATTTAAAATGTCTGCTTGAAAAGTAACTAATAAAGGCAGAAAAGGAAAGAAGAACCTGACCTCATGACATCCCTAAAAACCTCTACAGTAAATGGAAATTGTTCTGCGTTTCTTCCTTAAGTGAACTGAAGTGTTACTTACTCTCTCTCTGTTCTCGTTCCCTTAAGATGGCATCCAGCCACTTCTGCTTGTCTTCTGCATTTTTGGCCATGCAGACAAACCACTTGTTTTTAGCTGTGTTGTGGATCTTCCAGCCATTAGTCACCGTGTAGTTGTTGCTGTGATAATCCGCTATAAGGCAAAAGAATAAAATTAATTTTAAAAGGTGGAGGTCATCAATTAAAGACATTAAAGACATTCAGATTCCGATTAAGGTGATTTATCTTGAGTACTTTTAGCCTTAGCTGTAGCTTACACTGGAATGGCCATCAGCCTTTAGGCATATACAAAACAAATGATTTCATTAAAATAAAATGCATAACTACAAGTTTTTCTCAGGCCTTTTTGCTTTGCCATGTTTTCACTTTGAGAATAGAAGACAAAAAACACATGCTATATAAACACTGACCTTGGTGGTAAGTAAAGGAAGAATACAAGAAGTAATGAATGTAATTTAATCATGCTTTTAGACGGTGAATAAGCTGACATTAAAGTAATCTCTAAACAGAATTTATGGCCCGGGGAATGATTAACAAGGCTGTTAAAAAGATAAACACGATGCAACGTGGGAGCAGTAGTAGACCACCTTTTCACTGACTCAACAAAATCCCTCCTTGTGTCCCTTTCTAATTTTATCATCCATTTAGCTGCAGGTGAGCAGCTTCTGAATAATGAATGTCCACTGGTAATGGGCTGCATTAGTCTCACGCTCAAAGGTCGTATAAATAGATGTGATACTTCAGGCCCCACAGGGAGCAGCTCCTGCTGTCCTGGGAGAACAGGGAAGCGTGTTGAGACTGTTGTATATAGTGTACTTACTGGGTTGAGTCTTCTTTCAGCAACTCAGATGGGGAAGATGGGTATTAGTAAGCTTGTTAAGTGCAAGCTGAAATCTGGCCTCACAGATGTGTCAGTGAATATGAGGCCATGTTTAATTTTTGCCAAGGCAGCATCTAACTCTAGTTATGTGACATATGCTGTTGTATATACTTTATGGATTCTCTAGTATAAGTTAATATTTTTCCATTTAGTCTACAGGTTTTCTGTAGACACTCCCATATTTGATACCTTCTACGCTTTGTAATCTGATAACATGCATTCTGAGAGTTCACATATGTATGCAATGTGGGACCCCTTAGTTCTGAGAATGTTTTTCTTTGTGGTTTCCCCTTCAGCAGCCTAAATGTGACAGCCAACATGCACAGAAGAAGGGTCATGTGAGTTTGCAAAATATTCTGCCCACACAGAAGAGAGGGAGAAAAAAAAAAAAAAGAGGAAACATGTGAGAGAGAGAGGAAGACCAAGTGTTTCTACACCAGCGGACAATGCGCACCGAGCCCAGCAAAGAGCCTCGCGAAAAAATAAACCGCAACAGCAAAACAAGCCGAGTGTCGCTACAAGCCCATAGATCAGTGGTTTATCGTTGCTACAATAGCTCAACTTGAACGAGAGCATATCAAGTTTATCACATAGCTCGGGGCAGGATTTTCGCACTTCAGATTTGTATCAGCACCTTAACCCATTACTGAATAGCTGACATCAAAAGGTGGTATGTGAGGTAGCAAGCTACATCCTGTTTGAAACTCAGTGCGAGCATGACACTCCACCCAAACAGTCAACAAGTACCTGATTCATATCCAACCAACAGCTTCTAAAAGCCACGGTTTCGTGATCTGAGATATGAAATGAACAGTGAACGCTGTATACAAACTGAAAGTATTATTATTGCTGTTGCACAATTTAATCTATCGAGCTATCAAAGTTAGTAAATCAAGCGAATGAGTTACACAGTATTACGTCAGCGACAATCAGAGCTCCATGAGAAATGGTTAAACAAATTCCCTGGGTGAAGCAGAAAGTTGAATGAATGGACATATAGACAGTTTCCAAAGGTAACATTGCTGGGCAAACACAAACCTGTTCCATCTTCCACATTTTCCACCTCCATCACCTCTGTGTTGATTCGGCCTCTGAAGACATAGAGAGGCCCGTTGATAGACTTGGTCCTCTTGGTAGACTTCTTTCCAGAAACCCTATGAAAAGGGACAACACTGCGGTTACAGGGAAGCAGGGAAAAACATCCGCTGATGCCAGTGAAGAAAAGAACATGTGTTCTTCATTCATACATACAGAGTGCAGGCATGGGATCAGCAGACACATGTAGGTGTTTTTGTTTTGCTTGCATACTAATTATGTGTCTACAGTACACTCAAAGAAATGAGGCCATTTGCTCTAATTTCCCATGTCTGGCTTCCTTTCACTAGTCAGTTAATAAAATACACTCACTTGCCAGTTCATTAGATACATTAGTGAAAACTAATACATTCTAATATAACACTCCCCCTTCATGATCAGTTTATACTGAAAGAGAAAGGTGTCAGAAAGGTGGTAATTGAACTGTTTGGTCATTTTAGAGGATGTTGTTTGTGGTGCTGTTAAATTGGATTGTCTGTGATTGACAAAAATTAGGTTGTCAAAATAATAGAAACATGTTTTGGAACAACACAATATAATTCCACAATACTACAGTCTCCAAAATGAACACACAATGGAATCAACAGCTCTCAGTTATTTTAAACAAATGCTGAAGACAAGATTAAGTGCAGGACTGTTTTATTAGAATGCATTCATTTTACTTTATGGTTGTCCACATATGGCATGTCTCACCTGGACTTCCTCTTACAGTAAACCAAAAGGTTATCGAACAGGAAGAAAACACGTTCCTGGATGTTGCCTGCTGAGATTTTGAGGAGATTTCCATGAAGCAGGAGCTCTGTGCAGATATCTGTCAGGTTTGTTCCCTGAAGAAAAAAAAAAAGTTTGATAATTATTCGATTTGCGATCATGTGCAGCAGCCATGGTTTATTTTAGTTGAGCAAGGCATGGAATGTCTCTTCGCACTGTGACAACAACAACTCTGCATTCATGCAGTGGGGATAGCAGTAGGGTTAACCCATACACAATAGCCACAGGTACGTGTTCATAACCAGGCAAATAACACATCTGTATGTACAAAGAAGTAAAAGATGAGTCATTACACAGACTGCAGGTTAAGGTGCTTAAGCCTTTTCTCTGTAGTGAAACCTGACCAAATGCCTCTATTATTCTAATTTAAAAAAATTGTGTGATAAAAGCAAAGTCAGGTGTTTCTCTGCACTCTTCTACCTTCACAGGGTGTGATCAGGTCTTACATTAAAACGGTTTCTTGGCCGCAGCACGTTGAGACTGAAACACCCAGTTCTCTTTATGAAACAGCGCAAAGGCCGGTGACACAAACGACTTTCATAGTCATCACTAGAGACTGCTACAAACTGTTTCTAACAGTTGAACATTATGTTGTGTTCATGAATTACTTGAATTGTATTTAATCAAAGCTGTTTCTTAGTACTTGCTTATTTTAATGTTATTTAGGTAACATTATTTTTAGAATATCATTTTCATTTATTTATTTTTTTTTCACATGATCAACAACGGAACAGAAACTGAACATGTTCACATGTTTGTACCCGATCTGTGAATGACAGACAAAACCACTTCCTCATGTCAAACCTAAAACCATCTAGGATGTATTTAAGGATTTAACCTGGATAACTTTCTAGAGTCCAAGAGCGGGCATGTGTAAACACACTGTAAGAACCAAAGCTGTCAAAACAAGGCAACAGAGAAATAAAATAATGACGTTAAAAGACAACTCATTACTCATTGTTAAACGGATCATTCCCCTCCAATCATGTGGAACTAAGTACACCCATGTGTGGACTTAAGGCAACCGCCCCTTTAACTTGCAGAATACCCATCATCCCCCGCCACACTGCCACAGATCAGATTTGGACTTCATTGTTGTCTTTGATGTTTGACACGGGTCCAACAGAGACGTGTGGAAACCCCCATGGTCAGCCACACCCAGTCTCAGGCATCCATAATTGACTCTCTTGAGTATATCTTCATGATGGATGTTCATTGCTCGAAGGTTCATGGAGAGAAAAGTGATTCTTTTCTTAATGTGCATACCTACTGGGCAGGGAGAGGGGATTAGGTTTCAGACAATCAATTAAATCTCATGTAAACTGCACTAAACTAAGGTAGGGGTGGGAATAAGTATGTGGTATGCTTGTTCCTTCAGACATGCATCCTTGTCCTGCAGTATGTGTCTGCAGACACGTCTACAGTTATGGATATGTAATGCACGTTCACGGGTATACAAAGTATACAAAGTATACAAGTCCACAAAATTGTGTATATGTGTATTTGCACATGCACAGTGTATCCGAGCAGGAGTAATGTGTCTGGGCCTGATTCGGCACTACCAGCGGCCTCCTCCATTAAGGCTGGAGGTGATTAGCCTTTGAGAGTGGCTGGAGAGAGGAAAGAGGAGCGAGACTAATGCTGTTAGGTTGAAGGCTCAATGGGAGGCAGGGTTGGAGGAAAGTGCCTTTCCAAGCTTTCAGAGGAAGAGAATGGAGTAAAATCTGAAAAATTACAGTCTGTTTGAAGCTTTCTCCTGAGTCAATCAGAAATGCACTACAGTTAAATTACAGTTGGAATTGTAGCAATGTATGCTGTCAGTCCAAAAATTGACCTCATCACAATCTGAAAGTGGTGCTACTAGCTATTAGGGTTACCTAAAATATTTATTTCCATCACCTATTTACAATTACATCAATCAGCATCAAACAACATTAAAGTCACTGACAGGAGAAGTAAATAACATTGACCATCTTGCAGGATGCAGCCTGACACAGGCACACACACAAAAACGCTTTAGGAACAACTCAAAAAACATGAAGAACAGCACAAGGTGTTGACCTGGCCTCCAAATTCCCTAGATCCCAAACTGATCAAGTATCTGTGGGATGATCCACAGAGGCCCCTCCCCTCAACCCATAGGACCCAAAGGCCCCCACTAACAAGATTCTGTTGCCAGACACCACAGGACACCCTCAGAAGGCCCATGTCCATTTTCTGATGAGTCACAACTGTTTTGGAGGCACAAGGGAGACCTACACAATATTAGGAAGGTGGTCATAATGTTATGCCTGATCAGTGTCATTGTGTAATTAAGTGTAATTAAGATAAGTGTAATTTTGTGAGGAAAATCTCAGAAAATTGTTGAATATTGTTAGGTTCTAATTAAATATCATGGAAGAGTCTAAGATGCCAAAGTAACGACTACACTTTAATCTAAAGATAGTCAGGCCTACTTGCTGTAAGAAAAACCTGTTATGTACCCAAGTTAAATAACTTTAAATTTCTTGTTATGGAGGACAGTCATTAGAGTCAAATGGAGACTTTTTTCTGAGGGTTGAGGGAGAGTGGGGTTTATCTTGGCAAGTAGATAGTGGGATGTCCCTGTGGGGCCCACTCTATGGTTCCATCCTTCGGTTTCTTCTCCCTCCCCCTTCAAAGATCTCACCATGTAAACCTCCCAGTACATGTGAGACTGGAGCTACTGGAGCTCTGCTTCTTAGGTCCCTTCTGACTTGGCCGTAAGCCCGTTGGCATCCCTCTCGGCACCCTGTGTGGGTGGATTGTCCCATTGGTGCCCATTAAGACAAGGCCTCTGTTGTGGTGGGTGAGGGAGGCGTGAAAAATGCACTGGACCCTTCGCTCGGCTCCCAAGCCCTGTCCGTGGCCCCTGTGCTCAGAGCAGTGATTTGGTTGCAATAGAGCTTAACTGTTAAGATACATGGGGACTGTGGTTGTTGAGGTCTTCCTGAAACAATCCCAGCTGATTTCATTGTGATTAGGTTTCTTTTTTCTGTTGTGTTCTGCTTATGTTGCATTTCAGGATGCTCTAATAAAGATTTCCGTCCTGTACTTCTCTCTGCTTGAATTTTTACCATCTGAATGTCATAGTACTAAAATCAGTTTCCTTGACTGTCTCCACCTTTCTACCACTCTCATTCTTTTTAACTCCGTCCTTCTTGCTCTCACCTCCCAGCCCTCAATGTGGGACTGCAGCTGCTCTAGAGCCTCCAGCTTCTCCATTTGTCTCTTGGTCTCATTGATGTTGGAGCAGACAGCCTTCATGGCCTGCAGAGCCTCCTCCACGGCTGGATAATCTGTGTGCTTCTTAGGAGTCCTCTTCAGCAGTTCCTACATAGTGGAAAGAGGGGTGTGCTGAGCTTTAAAACTGTACAATTACCAGAAGCAGGCATTTAAAAATGTTCAGTCTTAGCGGAAGTCAAGTAATGTGACCTTTATTAGCAATGTTTCCCCCAATGCTAGAAGGTGGGAGGGTTTCATTTTGAGATAGCATGAGCAGGTTGGTATTATTGTTTGATAACAGTACCTTCAGCAGCAGAGGGTACTTGCAAATCCTCTGAATGGGAGTAAGGAGGTATCCCTCCAGGGGAATATCTGTGCTTTTTTTCCCTCCGAGTAGCATACAGTGCTTAAGAAGAAAGAACAACAAAGATTATTACAAAACCATGTACAAACGTATAACTATATCAACACACATAAAGTGAAGGGGCATGCGTGCATGCAAACAGACAGACAGAGGCCAGCAGGTTTAAAAATTCTTCTGGACAACAGGGAAAATGCAAATAAGGTAGAGAAGAAAAAGTGCTGGTGTGTCCAGTTTTGTTTTTGTTTGCTTAACTTCCTGTTAGCAAGTAAGTTTCCAAAGTAAGCAAATATCCACGGTGCTGTGTCAAGTTACCAGAAGAAACTGAATTAATGTGCATCTTGGTTCGGATACAAAGAAGAAGAGTATATTTAATTGTTTCCTAAAAGCTTTATAAAGCCAACTTTAACATCGCTTCCATTCAGTCGTGGTTTGCTGAACCTGAAGTCGATCTATATGAGTGTCAAGGTGCAGAAGAATAAACTGTTTCTCTGTTTGTCTCAGAGTTTCAAGTATGGTGTTATGTATGTGAACTGAGACATCCTTTACATGCAAAAAAAGCAACTGTGCTTTGAATATTTTACTGCCTTTTAAATGGAATTATAGAGTTAGTACCAAAAAAACATTTTCAAATTTCAAAACTTTTGTTTTTTTTAAGACATGATTATATTTTTATTAGTCTCTTACTTCTTTAAGCAATTATACCTTGAAACTGCAGTTTATAGATTTACTATAACTATTCCATTTACCCTTCATTTATTTATTCATGTAATTACATTGTTACAGTACATGAACTCAGTGTGCATACCCTCTTAGTTTGGGATGGAATAAAGACTCAGTCAAGAACTCTTCCAAATTGTGCGATCCATTAGACCTGTACGCCTTGCCTCTGAGTTTATCAGTTTTATCATGCCCGCGCATGGTATTCTGACAGTTGTGATTTCAAACTTATGTGTCCACTTTGCCGGAAACTTTTAACAAGATGGAGTCACGGTGGAGAGGAAAAACAGTGCAAGGCGTGACTGCTCCGCAAAACAACACACAGCACTTGTTCAGTTGCAGTGTCTGTAAAAATTATTTCAAGTAAGGGTGGAAGTAAAGAAATATGCTGAAGCATCTTTCTTTGCAACATGGGCTTGAATTCCGGGAATGTCATGTACTTGACACTCTTCTGCTTCTCATGGAAGCAGCATGTGTTACTGAGGGATCCTGTGTTATATAACATTAGCCCCATGCAGGCAGACTTGGCACATGGCCTTGGTAAATGGTAAATGGCCTTGCTTTTATATAGCGCTTTTCTACCTATTGGCACTCAAAGCGCTTTACAGTCATAGACACATCCACCCATTCGCTCACACACATTCACACACCAGTGCCACGCACTGGGAGCAACTGGGAGTTCAGTGTCTTGCTCAAGGACACTTCGGCATGTGGCACATTCCGGGGATCGAACCGCTAACCCTCTGGTTCGTGGACAACCCGCTCTACCTACTGAGCCACAGCCGCCCCACATGGTTGCTTGAACAAAGAAAATCTAAAAGGAAATGAACACTGTATAAATGTTCTCTCTTTTCATCCAACACAGATGACAACAGACAAACTGTTGTTATGATTAGCTTGACAATCAGGTCCTGGCCTGCAGAAACTGATCAGGAATCTATAGGGGAACTAATAAAATTTAAAAAAATTAATGGATAATGGCACTGGCAAAATTTTAATCTTATTGTCAGTATTCCAATTGTTTTGGGCAAGTCCGAACCATTACATCTGTAATGGGCTGAAATGCACTGATCAAGTCACTAAAAAAAAAAAAAATAGAGCTTTTTTTTGCATATAGCATTTATAGTGAATAATAATTGTAATAACTGTACATTTCACTGCTCGGAATCCAAAAGGAATGGTGGTGCTTATTTAATTCTATAGTTGTAAATGTACCATGTTTCTTCAATTTGGCCACTGATGAACCCTCAAAAATATCCTTTGCCTTTTAACAAAAACCTCTGAAATGTGTCCCCAAAGCCCAGACTTGAGCATTAAGAAAATGCCCCCAAGAACCAGTTGAAAGGAGGGGTTTTCTCAGAAGTGGAGGGGAGTTACAGTTACAGTCATGGTTTCTGTATGCCTTGTATTTTGCTGAAACGCAGCCTGTCAGTTTACGATGAGCTCATGGGATGGGATGAAAGATCAAAAGCAGCCATGCAGATAAACCACTTGAGTGTTCTCCAGTGGGAAGGAAGACAGCAGATCAGTTTAGAACATTAGAATTGTACGGCAACTCCTTTCAAGTCTACGCAGCGCAGGAGAAGCTGGTGGGGATCACGCAGCATTTTAGATTTAAAAAAAAAAAAAAGAAAAAATGCAAACTTTGGAACTCTGCATTCCTTGTGCATTCATCTCGTCTCCATTTCTCGCCCTCACCACACGTTTCCAGAAGCCAGCGGCAATACATTTACACTGCCGTTAATTACTAAGATTTGCTATGACTCCACTCTTCTTCTGTTCTCTTCTGCCACTTCAACATATAGTTCCTTGAACAGAGGAAGTTTGCCCTTTTTATATCCTGATGAATCAGTTTCTATTTTGCTGGTTGTTGCTACACAAAACCCGAAAGCTAGTCCAGTATTTGAGATTATACTGAGCAGGTCTGTCAAGAGTTTTAATACATAACCAGATGTTGTGCAGTGATTTTATTTTGGAAGCATCAATGTCACGTAAGACCTAACCTATTAACCGCTGCATGACTGGGCCAGGGGGAGAGCAAAAAGCCAAAGCACACAGTAACACCCTGATCCCTCTGTTTCCAGTGCTGTGGGTCAGAATAATGCCATGGAAGCAAACCATCAGGCAGTGACAAACGTGGGGCCTCAGATCTCCTGGCCAGTCCCAGAAAAGGCTGCCAACACTCCACAGCTGGCTGGCCCACAATCTGCAGATGATTTCATTGGCTGGGCCCCCGCTCAAAGGCCCCGTCACCATTGAGTTCATTGTCTGGGGCCCAAAGGTTTGGGTGTCAAAACACGGAAACAGCTGGCAGCGGAAACACTACAAGCGCAACAATATACAAAAGTGACCTTGATGGTGGCTGCATCCTGTCCGGGCAGGAAGAACCTTCTGACCTTGCTCGGGTTTCTGCCTTTTATTCAAGTGTTAACATGGAAAAGGAGGTGATATGATGGAAGGAAATAGGAGGATGAGGATGAAAGAAAGAAATAAGGCCCACAGGAGGAAAGAACTGTAGGGCAAAGGAAGGAGGCAGAAAAAGATGCCAGGAAGAAAATGGTGAGAGGATTCCGTGGAAATTAGTGCAGCTACTACTAAAGAATAAATGTACATATACACCCATCAACATTAAAACCACTGACAGGAGAAGTAAATAACATCTTGTCTTCAATTGTCAGAGCATCTTGTGACAATTCAATGTTCTGCTGGGAAACTTTTGAACCTGGCAGCACCCACCTAGACCAGACCAGGCACCCCCACCCCATAGCAATGATCAAGTATCTGTGAGATGCACTGGAACAAGACTGACGGTCCATGAGGGTACATGAAGGGCCCAAGAAGAACTGTGATGTCTCACCAGTAGGAAGGTCCTGATGTTGGGGATCTTGTTCAGCTCCATGAGGAGCCGCAAAGCCTTCTCATGGTTGCTGCAGTACTCGCCGTATACGGAAAATCTCTCCCTCTGCAAAAACAAACAAAAAAAAAAAAAACACAACACAAGTCAGCACTGCACTCCAGGGACTTGATGGCATTTTTAGTAGCTACTTTTAGGCTTGAGGAATACACTGAGACAGCTGACAGGAGAAAGTTTGACAATGGAGAGGAGAGCTCAAGGAGACAGCTCCAGATTGGTTTAACAGTCTAACAAGATTCAGTTGTATTATAAGAGAGCAGAATGGAGGATAACCTCTCTGTCTTGACTGTTCATAACAGAATAATGGCTGGGAGATCTGAACTAGTCACTCTTGTTCAACTGTCAGGCTTTCAAACTGTGCAGCTGTGAATGCTGGTCTGCGCAAACACTGACAGAAAGCTGCAGGTGTCATTTTTATGTAATAAATTTCATGAGTTTTATACTGTAAACATACAGAATATCACCCTTCAGAGCCACTCTATCTCTTTTCTGTCGTAATGTAAATACTTGAGCTAAAGGTGCGACTGTAATAACTCTTATCTCTCAGGTGGCCTGAAGTAAAGTGACTGATGAGCCAATTCATCAAGGAAAAGGAGACATATCTGATATAATGTCTCCCGACCAAATCTCCTAATGAGTGTATCTGACATTAGACATCTATTCCACTTACTCTCATCCTTGTATTCATACTTGGTTAAAGAGATATTTTGCAAGCTAATATTCTTGACACAGTTTTATAATTTGCTGTGCTTGTTTGTTCTGAGGGTTTCAGGCTCTGGGTTCTGTAAAGCATCTTGATACAATTTAGTTTGTTATTGGCATTGTACTATATGAATATAACTGAACAGAAACATTGAACTGAACTGTATTCTGCTGAATTATGTTGCTGGCTACAAACTAGTCTGACCCATTCAAGAGCTCCTCGAATGGACTCGTTTCCAGAGTTGGGAAGTCATTTTTCTCACTTCATGTGCTTTTAAGTTGGAATGTGGAAACAGCCCCATGAACAATATTAGCGGTATTACCACTATTATCTTCGCTCTGAACATTTTAACAGCATGTTGGCACCTGTTCCCATTTCTTGTGCAACAATGAAGCACAAAGGAGGAGCTATGACACACAATTAATGTCAAACACATGCATGTTAATCATAGAAACATCTGGATTTGCACAAAATTATGGCAATAAAAAGGTTCAGGTTAGTGCTGGTTACGTCCGCCATTCTCTGTACACATATATTCGCAAACAGTACATATTAATATTAATAATATTACAACTAGACTTTTCTTCTCTGGGGCTTTTCAACTTTCTGACTCCAGCTTGGGGCTGTTCAGGTGGATTTTCCAGATAATAAGTTACAATATTAGAAGAAGCAAATACTATGATTAAAATGTCCTCATAGAGTGCATAGAACCAAGTAATATTTAAGTGGGAAATTTGAAATTACACTTTAGAGATACAAACTGGACTATTGTCTTGTACTGTGTATGCATATTTAGCAGATTGTCCAATCAGTGGATGACGAAATGACTATAAATGCACATGAACAGTATGTTCACTGCTGTACCAGAAGAGGAACCTTTGTGTTACTTGAAAATTTTTAGATACAGCTGTACTACTTGAATAAATGTACTATAGTTATTTTGAAGACTACTTTCACTCTTAATGCACTTAATGTACCTGTTTTTAAAAAGAAGCAGCACTTTTACATTGGGCTACTCCACCCACCTCTGATCATGTAAGAGTGTAACTGCAACAACTTCTGTCTCTCAGAAAACATTTGAAATCCCTACTTGAACAAATGTACCAACAGTCATCGACATCCTTTGTCACACTTCTCTTTTTCAAACTAGTCAACGTCATAGTGGAAATAAATAAACTGCGTGCCGAGATACAACACTTCCTCTTTTTCTTAGGTGATAGCATGACACTGTGCAGCAAGACTAAACAGCCCCTAATGCATAAATATCCATTCTTTGCAATTTGTAACACAACACCTGGCCCATTGGATATACAGTGTGGCTTAACATGCATTATTGATGCAGAATATTGTATACAACAATATGCACACAGTATCACAGCTGCAGTCAAATTTAGTAGCTTGCTAAAGCCTATTGTGTTTTCTTAACTGTGCTACAGTAATTGGGATGTGAAACCATGAGCCCGGTGGGGTCTAATCTTGAGGTCTAGAAACTGAAACAGCCATTTGAAGCAGCCTAGTAAGTGAAATCCAAAACTGCAGGTGCTTGGACGTCCCTTTCAACCTGCACTGAAAAGCTGTTGCCTGAAGGCTTTACGTTTGAAGCTGGTCTCTTCATAATACTACAAAAGGAATAAACAATATTCAGTCATTGAGATGAAAGAGGATTGTTGAATACTTTTATGGGTTCCAAAAGGTAAAGCAACACCTTAAAAATAACAAACTGTTGCCAAACCAGCATCCTGTGCTGGCACGGATGTGCAAAAGACGTGTGCGAGTGGTTTTACACCCACACAATCTTCACTACGTACGTTACTGCACAGTGCGTTTTACATGACAACCCAGTGGTGGTGACAGAACAGCCGAACAGCTCTTTTTATAGAACTCTGTCTCCACTTGATCCCTCTCCCTTGACCAGAAGGAGCTGAAAATCTTTTGTGGATGTGAGCAGCACGGTGTAAATGGTGGGCAGTTTCTACCACACGGGCTGAAACACAAACACACCCAAAGCCACGTCTGGCAGCAGATCCCAATCCAAAGCACCACTGGGAGCAGCAGCTGGGCCGGCATATGGCGTGAAACCCCAGAATCTGTCAAACTGACTTAATACGACACACAGTCGGAGGAATCATTTTGCTCTATTTGTTAACACATAGATGAGTCTGATAGTGGCAACAGATTGTGGATACATGCGTAAAGGACTAACCTGTTGTTCTGCCTGTTTGTTCACTCAGATTCATGTATACTTAACACAGCTATTCATCATCGTCTGCACTATTCATTAAATCAACTAAACAAGCTGTGGCTCCTATTCATTACTATCAATAAGGTTTTGTTTACAAAGTAGGTGGGCTTTACCATTGTAGCGCCATATAATAAAAAAGCAGGTTCCCTCATCCATCTCAAAGAAACCACTATGTTAATAAAACATCACTATGCCATAATAGTAAACGCTGAGTGTGACAATCACGCTGGTTCTGACTACGGTCTGTCCTCAGAACCGTGCCAAATGTTACAAATATCAAATATGTGCGTGGGTGCATAACTTGCAATACATCAGACCAGCACAGCCAAGAACTTTGTCTTAAACACGCCCCCACCCTGTTCTGGTTGAAAACACACTTGCCATAGATTTCAATGTAAAATAGCAATGCAAACCAAACCAACAAAAAAGCACCAAAAAATCATAAATGAGGCAAATATCTGTCATAGAACAAGGTAGATACATAGAAAAAACTTTATTTATCCATCTTCAGTCATGTCCCCTTAGTCTTCAGCATCAAGCTGGTTCAATAACTCCAATTAAAGTCCAGAGACGTCATACAGAGACATTTATTTTATCAGTCTGCAGGTAAAGTGAAATATTTTTCCCTCTAAGCCCTGCCCCACAAATAGTATGCATACATTTTAAGTGAACTTGGTCAGTCTATCTTGAGCCATAGCCATTAACTGTTAGTGCCTCACTCCTGGTTTATACTCCCACAAAGGGTCTACACAGAGCCTCTATTGAGGACTACGCCGGTGTAAGAATGTAAGCTGGTGTGCGGAGTTGTGGGCGCTAAACCTAGTCTGCAGCTAGTCTTCTTTGTTGAGTTTCTCTGTGAACTTTAAAGAATGATGATTGGAACTGAGCGGCTAATGCTGGAGCTGAAGTTAAGAAATTTACATCAGTAGTTGCTTTTACCGAAAAGCCTGCTACACAGGTAAAAATAGGTCATCACATCACCCCAAGTGTGTCCAAAGACAAAGACTCCTGATGAGTCTAACAATGCACTAAAAAGTATTGTTATTCTATAACAAAGGGGCTGGATGATGTTCTTGATTTACATGATATACACATGTGGATCTTGTATCTTGTAGCAGCTCTATTTTTTGTTGGAAAGAATATTAATTTCTGAATATTTTATTTTTTATCTTTAGAAAGTAACTGATGAAAATGACAATAGCACACGGTTTGAACAGGCTAAAATGTGAACAAGAAAGTTCAGCACAGTGACTTTAAAATCTTTTAAATCTTACTTTTCAGTTGGTTGCTATTCATTAAACCAGTAAGCTAATTTCTTCCTGTCAACTTTCTCCAATTATTTAGAACTAGCTACAACTACAGTGAACATGCCCAGGCCATATAGTAAACACAGTGACATGATTAATCTGTTCCTACTGACAAAATACATGGATCACCTCACAAATAGAGTATTTGAACATGCTGACTTTCAGGTGTTTAGGAACAAGTAAATGTAGCCACTGCGCACACTTATAATCCTCCTGCATATGTTCAGCAGCTGAACCTAAAATAACCATTTCAGCTCTCAATCACCATCTGCAATTGAACCCTTCCGTTCACAAAAACAGAACGCCTATTCGCAGCTATGTTTACAACTAAAGCCCACTCTAAGGTATTTCCTTTCCTCAGGTGACAACAACTACACAGTCCATGCGGGCAGCCCTAAATTAGCTTATAAATGTAACCAGGGCACAAATGTGAAGCTTTAATTTCTACGGAGGCAATTTAAAACATCAGGGCTACTATGATGGACTGAAAGACATCAGTTGTACCCAGAATAGCTCAAAGACTTTGGTTGTTCCTTTGATAAACACAAGTCTTTATTTGAATTCTTCATCACTGGAATGTTATTCCTGAGGCTATATAAGAGGGCAGTATCACACGCCGAGGAATCACATCAAATCAAAGCATAATGGCTGCAGTTCAGAAAGTTCACAAAACACATAATGACACGACTGTTGCTTTTTGCACGGAGCTCACATATACATTCCCAGAATGAGGGCAAATATTGATGTCTCTGATTTCTCCTTAAGCATGAGTCACTTTTTAACCTTTGCAGAGTTTGAATACCGTGATCTTTAAACAGGGGCTTAACATCCGTGTGCGTGTGTTTGTACACGACTAATGCTCTTTATTTTTTTTTACATCTGCGGCCTCCCAAGCCATCTTGGCAACATCTGACTTTGAATAGCAATGAATCTTCCCTAAATGTGAGTGGCAGACAGTCCTGTGGAACAATGCGGGAGGTTAATCAAATCCCAGTCATGGTGTTGACCTCTGGTCGCGGTCAAGGGCTACGGCTGGAGGGCAACAGACGGAGCCAAGCGATTGGCTGAGAGGTGTCAGTACTGAAGGAGACAAAGGTCATGGTTTGGTGAGGGAAGTGTAATAGATACGCAGTAACAAAAGGCGGTGTGTGGGAAGCGCAGTGCCTCTACAGAAAGACACACAAACACAGTGGCACATTTTTCAGACTACTCTACAATATTAAGAAATCCAGCGAAAAGGGGGCACAAAACCAATACTTTTAATTTATTTTTTGCAGGATCAATAGATTGTTGGTTTGGGATTTTTTTCAGGCATTTGTTGTCAGCAAATATATAAAACCAGTCTTTTCCTTTTTCCTTTGCAATTATTTGTAGGCTGCAGAATTTCAAACCTAAGGAAGCTGATTTCTGTTGGTGTGATAAGTAAAATGTCCTGCACATCATTATTATGAGAAATAATGATTTAGAACACCAAAACAATGACAAACCAAGAGAGGTACTGTGTGTCAGCAATTAGAAAATGTCTCTGGACTGTGAATTGTGATTATTTTTTCTGAAAATATATAGACTCACTAATCCATTAATTCCATTAACAGAAATATAATAAATTGTTTTCTTTAAACGAAGCTTAACTGTATATATTTGTGTTTGTATTATGACATTATAATTGAGAACCCAATCAAGATATTACTTTACAAATCATAGAAATGATAGGATTATTTTTACTTTTATCACTATGACTCATCATCATACCATAAACTGTTATGTATTAAAATAGTGGCTTGAGTCACTAAGCTTGATTTCCTCTCATGGTATTGAATTAATGTCAGGTAAACTGGAATTTCAAATACGCTGACAACATTCTTTTCTAACTAATGGCCTCATATAGAAATCAAAGCATTTGCTGCTTCCCTATTACCCGTGCAGTGTTCTTTCAGTATTTCCCAGTCTGACCACAGAGCGATGGAAAGAAAAACACGCTGAGTTCCTCTAATCAATTCTCCGCACTGACAGCCTGAATGAGCGTGACAGCTCGCACATGTGTGAAGATACACTTTGATGAGCTAATTCAGCCATTATCTACAGAGGTGATTAAATGTCATTCACAACTCGTGAACGTAGAGGACAGATAGTGACTGATTGTGTAATGTCTTCTCCACAAAGAGTTGATGTCTTTCATAAAAGGTTGGAGGTTTTTTAAGGTACAGTGATGTTTCAAAATCTGCTGTGGAAACTGTAATGGAGTCAGTAGAGGAGTGAGTAAAATAATGACAGAATTGTGGCTCTAATATTTTTTTTAAAAAAAATGCTTCTCAGAAATTAAATCTCCAGTCTGTAATCTTCTAGCTGGATACCTGGCTGGTGTATTTTTGCCTTAGTGAAAGTGAACTAAGGATGGTTTATCACAGAGAGACAAACGGAGAGCGAGAGAAGGAGCTAGAGACTGAGTGCTACCAGCAGCAGCATTGTCCCCTCGCTGAGCGACACACCATGTCTTCCTCCCGGACACAGACCCCTCTTTGTTTGTTCCTCAGGGGCCAAATGAGTTCAAACAGAGGGGAGATGGGTGGCTGGGGTGGGGTGGGGTGGTGTGCAATTGGTGTGGAGTCGCAGAACGGAGAGGAATCTCTGTTTAGAGGGATGGAGCATCTAAAGAAGGCAGTGGTAGCTCAGACCCATGAAGAGCGATGGAAGGAAGTGAGAGTCTTTTGCCTGACAGGATGCAGGAAAGGAAAGGGGGTGGTCTGTCAGAGTGTGTTGGTGAATGGAGTGACCAGAAGATGGGGGGGGGGGGGGGTCATGTGAGAAAGAGAGAATGAAGGGGTATTTTCACAGCAGGCTTTGCACGCTTTCCCTGCATCTGTGGTTACGGGTACCCCATGAAAAGAGTTTGTGTGTGTTTCTGCACGGAAGGAGAATCCATGCATGCAAGCACATGTGTGCCCATGTGCATGTCTGCTGCTTTTTTGTGTGTGTGAGTGTCATGCACTTACAAACTGGAGGAACACATGTCCCAGTGCATGCTGAGGGTGGGGTTCAGGCTGCAGACTGGTCTCCACAGCAGACAACACCTCCTTGTGCAACTCCAGGATGTCCTCAATATTTGAAAACAATATCTATACACAAAAGGATGATGTAAAGGGACACAAAGGAAGGAAGAGATGAAGAGGATGGGTGGGAAGAAGAGGAGGAAAAGAGCAAGGAAGTGACCCAGAGAGGAACACAGAGGGAAATGAACATAAACACGTGTTTGAATATGTCATATGAGCATCTGTGTACAGAAAATGTTTTTTTTTTAATCAATCATTATTTGCAGGGTGATGCTGTGGTCACACTACTGGAAAAAAGCCAACAGGTTATTTTCAATGGAAGATGGTGACGTGACGCCACAAACAACTAATATGTGGTGTATTACAGTTATTCTGGTCTCAACTTTTTCCTGTGACACTTTAGATCACCACGTTTGGCCCTTTAGTAACTTTTTTCACCCGTAGTGTGAACATAGCATTAGTTTTTATTGCACACAAAAAAAGCATTCAAAAGCTAGGCATACCTTCACATGTTCAGGTGAGAGACACTGTTGGTCATCTGCAGTTTGTCTGATTCTGTGCAAAAAGGCCTGAGGACGAAACAGAAACAAATGAGATTTAAAATAAGCTCTGTTCTTCGTTGTTAATACAGAAGAGGACTGAAGCTTTTTCATCAGTGAGAGTCAGATTTATGCCTCTTCGTACATGAGTGGTCTGGAAGCAGAAGCCCAGGTTCCTTCTACTGATTATTTTAAATGTAGGATATATATGCTTCTTGTCTTGAGGAAACAAATACAGCACATGTTGCAACACCTATACATGACATGTAAAGCTATGTATAAATAAACACATGCCTTTGAGCAACAGACAGTCACAAGTACATTCCGCAGCATTGCCTTTTATGGTTCCGAGACAGACATGTCACTGTTGTTTCACTGTCCCCTCTCTCTATGACAACACATGAAGTTTTCAGAATGCTGTGGCATTTAAAGCTCACTGTATGGATCTTCCGTAGAGAAATCTGATGCACTTGAGCATTTATCTATAAGACATCAGCAAAATAGCCACTTCATTGTTGCAGCATCCTCACACACCGCTTCACCAAAGACGGTCATGACAGGCTCACGTCAAGTTGAGCTTTGCTTAAATGGTGGAGTTCAGTTGGTGCGTGCGTGTGTGTGTGTGTGGTGTGCGCGTATGTTCATGCCTGCCAATCAGAATCCTGACTTGGAAAAAAGAATGGTGCGGAGAAGAGAAGTGAATCTGCAAACAGCTTCTTTTATTCTCTCTTCCCCATTTCTCTGTCTATCACACTGTCTGACAGGCTTAACCTGCCCCGTCTGTCTGCCACATCTCCAGATACCAGTACTGTCTTGAAGAGAGAGGGATAGAGGAAAGGAGATCTGTATCCCCTAAGTGACGAATAAAACTCTACTCCCGAAACCTTCTTCATCTGGCAGACTCCTTCTGTTGTGTCTGCCTGCATTTGAGTCTGAAAATTGATAGTATGCCATGTGGATCAACGGTGTTACAAAGGAAAGGAACACTGAGTTCTACGATTAAGGTCCAATGACAGTGAAAATTATTACAAGAGAGGCTACTGCTGTTGTTCTAACCTCTACGCCCTCACCTGTCACTTCAAAGCTATAATAATGCTACTTGTCGCCTCTTCTGTAAAGTTAAAGGGTCAGTGGTTCCAGTACTAGTATTGTCATTGGGTCAGATATCGGATTGGTGTCTTTTAAAACGTCCACACCTGGTAGCGCTTTACAGCAACAACTACGCCTGGCATCATAGAAGCCGGGGTTACAATATGTAACCAACTTTAGTTGTGCCGTTAGATGCCAGTCATGCACCTCCAAGCTAGTTTGCCCAAAGCCTATAAACATAGAAGAAGAAGAAGAAGAAGAAGAAGAAGAAAAGGAAGAAGAAGAAGACAAAGGTAGGTGACACTTGGCTAAAATAATACGTGGTGTATAGAGTTACTATTTTTTACATTTTGACAGAAACAGAGAAGTGGTTATAGACAGGAAATGTGCTTAAACGGGGAGCGAGTGAGATGCAAAACGGGTACAGCAAGCCGGGGGTCAAACACGACACTTTTAGTCCATGCGATAAGTATTCCTTATTTATCTACATTAGTCATATTGCTAAATGCATTTGTTTTTTGCATTAGTGTTCATTTTCAGTGCAGCAAATGGATTAACTCAGCAAGCAGTAAAAACACTTAAGAATATGGCCATACATTGCCTGTCTACATGGCTAGGTATCAGTAGATTTAAGCAAGGAGAAGGCATCTGTTTTGTAATTTGGGTCGATTTCTGTAATTTAGTCACACATAACATAAGCCTGCTGGCTTACTTACGGTAAGTCACTGCACTGTAATGAAAGACTGACACTTGTAATCACACGTTTGCTCTAAAGATAGATCTCGGCAAACCAGGCAGTAAGCAGCAATTTTATAATTTCCTCAGAGGCCGAAGAGTTTTAAGGTAGATTGTCTACATTATTTTAATCTTTACTAGCTTTTACTGGCTTATTTTGTACCAAAAAAAGCAAATGTACTTAGCAGTGGGCTGTGACTTTACTAATTAAGACCAATATTAAAGGGAAGCAGAAGTTGTCATGTTCTCGACTGGTTTTGGGAGGGAGCTGATTGTGCTTGAGGCGTATACTAATTAAATCTCCCATATGGCAACTTGTACCGCAGCCACACTGGAGGAATCACTCATGTGAGAGATTGATCCCCAGCAGGAGAGACGGAAAGAGGAAGGAAACTGGGCTTTTCCTTGGTGGCTTTAAGACAGGGGAAAGTAGAGGGAGGGAGGGAGGGTACAGACGTGAGCAAAGAAGGCAAAGGATGAAAACATTATCGACACCCTTAGACAGCTACCATCGAGGCAGGATTCGCTTCTTAGACAAATGTGCCACACAGATGTGGTGATAGGAGGATCAGCGGGAAGGATGGTGGGAAGAGGCAACAAAGAGTTCCTTTCAGTTCAGGTCTCCCCCCACAAAGCAGCCAGACTCACCCAGGGTTGTATTGGCTGTCTTCATTGTTCCATCACAAAGCACACAGGTTTATTTGGAGAGAAAACTGGAAGCTTTCACTGTCTGTCCACCATGATGACTGAGACATGGACTTCAGCAGAGCCAGAGTCAAGGACAGCACAGAGAATAAACAGAGCATGCACACTAAACATGTCTGAGTTTACTTAAATTCTAAATCTTAGCAGTCTGTACTGTCCTGAGTCTATGCTAAGAGACAACAACAGAAACCTGTAGCAAAATAAGGTACTATGGGTGGAACTGGAAAGATATTGACATTTGATGGACAGCAGTTCATTGTGCTTGGAAAGCCAAGCATCATAATTGGGCAATCTGCAGCCTGGGTTGATTTTCATATTCAGCTATTTTTTGAATCTTTTACAGTAACTTCTTGCCAGCAGAACTGACAAGCCAGTGATACTTTGCAGAAGTTAGACCAATTTAAACCGGATTTGTTTTGACTTCCTCAGCGATCTAAATCTGTAACTTGGTATGCGACAGGTTACCAGCGCTCACGAGCTATAAGTGGCTTTTGTTAACATGTAGCGATTGGTTATTTGCCAGTGTGAAAAAAAACCCCCAAAAAAAACTGCCAATCATTTTCACTGGTTTGCTAACACAAAAGACGCAGAAATGATTTCACCTTCATGTAACCCTCATGCATCATTTGCATTGATAGGATAATACCTCTGAGCACACTGACATTAAGATATTCAGATATGGATATTAATAGAGCCATCTTTCTACAGTGTGTTGCTAGCCAGTTGTTATTGGAAAGAAAATCAATTATGAGAAACACAGTAGTCATGACAAACACTCTAACTCTGCTCTACCCACTGGATGCAGTTGTTAAGATAATTACTTCTTAGTCGACGTGCTGAGAGGCAGCAGTATGCGGCTGATGGTCCTTGTTTACTTTCATATCTCCATCTCAGGTGACCTTTTCTGCCTCTTTTCTGACATCAGCACGTTGTCATCCGTGAGCCGAGTGTGCATGAATAATAACAGCTCGGTCTACATTAGCTCAAATGAGCACACCTATCTGAAATCTGAATCAGCTTCAGGCTGTTCCTGACCACAACTGAGTATGGATTTGATGTAGATGAAATAGGAGATGATTATGTTTTGAAAGCAGACTGCCTCATGCAAACTGCAATGCTTGAAATGATGGATAAAATGCAGCTACGTACAATATATATAATTATACATTGTATTTTATAGCCTTTCCTGTGCAGGTTTTCCCTCACAGTAGACTATGTGAGTAAGGTGCCTTTTTACCCTACAGCAGCTAAAAATAGCAATGACATCAATCAATGCGGTAACAATAGATGGTCAGATGGGACACAAATTCATTTTTTGATACTCCTGGACTCATAATAATGATTCACTGACTCAGGGAGGGCCTCAGCTGCAGAACGGAGCACAACAAAGATATTGCACACGATGGTCTCTTGCCACAGGGGTGATGGGCTGTTAGGGGAAACTGCTCATGATGCAATCCCACAGGAGTCTAGCAGCAAAACCATGAGGCTCCTTGACAAACCACAAAGTAGCTGTCAAGTACAACACTAATGCAGAATTATACCACTATTAAATTATTGATATTTCAATATGGTAAATCCAGGAAACTCTAACATCCTGCACAAAGGAAGTAGCTGAGAGCAACTTAAATATCTAAAATACTTCCTATTACCAGCTGAAGAACACTATATGGTTAGAAAAATACATCTGTGGCCACTCTATTTTCACTTGTACACCTGCCATAAGCTTTAATTTTCTAAGTGAATTTAAAGCAAGAAAGAACAGATAAGGCCATCTTCCTTTCTCAAGTGACATTGGGCAGTGCATATACTGTGTATTCTTCCATATCCTTGGCCTTTAGTCAGGTTCCATTCATAACAGAAATGCCTTCTGAAGATCACTATTAAGTCCTGACAGCAATAAGCAGGTATTAGCAAAATGTCACCGGTTATTAAAATTTCTTGGCTTGGTCTCTGTGCGTGTACCTGACAGAGCTACAGCAGTAGAGCTGTATTCATATGCTATTATTCAAATGTTCAAGACTAAAGCTACAGTTGTGTAAATCAGCAACTTATTACAGCAGCCAAAGAGATGAAGGTCCTATGCCTTAAATAAGCAGACTCAAAGATCTCACTCAAACCATAAGAACGTCTCTAAATGACCCAGAGTTCCCAGAAACAAGACCGTTAGCTTTGTATAGCACACTAGCTTTTTGTTGGCATTTTGACAGTTCCACACCCCTTCCTTTGCGCTCACTTACTGCTCTACATGGGTGTTTTCACACTTGAACCTACAATAGGTTCTTCTGGACTTAAGGCAGTCTGGCACAAGAGCTCCATGCTATTTATATTTTTTGAATATTTTTTTGTATTATTCAAATGTCTAGACTCAGGTTTATGCTTATTAAACCAACAACAAAAACGGATGTCTTATATGTGCTTAAAAAAAAAAAAAAAAACACTTTCGGGTCCACAGGAAATGTCGACAACAGTGATCATAGTTCAGATGATCGCAAAATGGAAATACCACAGCCCACAGAAAGTGGGCACGTGTGGTGTAAGTATGCATTGCTCATCTGGAAGTGGTTCTGCATTATGACTGACAGGTGTCAAAAATGTCCATATAAACCAATACACTGTTCTTAACGAAAATGCTGTCAAGGATGCATGTTGCAATATCTAGTTTCTATCCACACAGGATTCTCGTGCAACAGAAGACATCACTTCTCCTCCCAAACAACACGAAGACATTCTTGTTTAAAGAGAATGTGACTGAGATGAAGTAAGGTCAGGGGATCCCATCAAGCCAACTCAGTGTCCTTTCTTTTGCAACAATTTATGTGCAAGAAAAATTGAAAACAAGTTAAAAAGCCCCATACTGCAACAGAAGAAGTGTGCACGCACACCCGTGTTTGTGTGGCATGCAAACAGGAAGTGAAAACAGAGCAATGGCACAGAACAAAAGACAATGCTTTTTTTTTTTTTTTTTTTAGAGACACCCGAATCAATGACAAGAATTTTGTTTCTTTTTAAGGAGATAGGTAGTAGTTCGACACAGGAGGGCAAGAAAATAAACAGTCTGCAGAATGAAGCAGTGTCTCTAAACACAAAAGCAGCAGATGTCCTTTCTGGACAGGAAGTGTAACTTTTGTGAAAAGGAAGTATATGACGTTCGACTGGCTACTAACTCAGCAGTGTTCTAAGTAAAGTCTCGCAGCTTTGTGCTAGCATGAACCCAAAATGTAACAAACAAATAAATCTCACTGTGCTCTAAACACTGGAAATAATCTAAATTGTGCTTTTACCAAACATCTGGATTGTAATGGCTCTATGTTGTCTATGTTTTAAGGCAGTAACAATTACACAGTGGCTAAATGATGAGGTTTATCAGAGCGAGGAGGGGCCAGACAGGAAGGTGTGAAGATATAGATGGACCATATGCTGGTGTGGGCTCAGTGTCCGCTCCATTGGACAGTGAGTAAGAGGCCTGCTGCCTTCACGTCTGCCCTGTCTGTTTCTGAAAAGGAACCTGCCACTAATCAAGCTACTTAGCATGACTTGACATTAACTTTATCTTTGTGAGTGTCTTCGTAAAGTTCATTAATGTGAAATGAGATGAATATATGTCTGTTTACAAGGCAGAAACAGTAAATATGAAAAACTGTTTCTTATCATCTTATTGGTAGCAGGGGATGTTCTCTTAAGGGTCACTCATAGTCAGGACTCAGAGTTAATTTTCATGTTTATCCTTTTATTAAACACAGACTAATGGGAAAGAGGGAAGCACCATCCTATGCACATCATTGCTTTACTTTCTAAATATTAAATTTGATTATCTCTATTAAAAACACTTGAGCAGCTTCTCCACAATTAGATGTCAATGAAAGGAAGGCTGGGACATTTTTCTGTTTGCCCATGGCTACATCAGCATTCAGCAACAATGCTGGGCCATCTCACTCAATTCAGATATTTCACAGGAGACCCCGTATATCAAGAACAAGCTAAAACACTTGTCAAGGTTTTTCCAGTGGGCCCTGAGAGCCCCTTTTCAATTCGCTGTGGTTCCCACACCTACTGAAACCCTCAAACAGAATCACAGATCCCCAGATTCAGGACATTTCTATGCCAGTTCTCAGGTCACCAGCCTCAAACTCTCTACCCCTCCTTATCCAAGAGAAAACAACAACAAGCTAAAAACAATGCATCCATTAAGCGTCTCTCTTTTTGGAAAGAGGATTGGGATGGCGAGCCACAAAGGGAGACAGGGCAGTTTTGGAGAGGGAGCGGGGCCATTTTGGGGTCGACATGGCATGAAATTGAATAAATAAATGAAGAAATCCCCTCTTTGTGGCCTGAGTGCAGCAGAGCCAGAGAATGGCCCGTGGCGTTGCCACAATGAGGAACCCCAGCAAACCTTAGCAGACTTCTTTCTCTCTCAAGCCGTAATTCACATCTTTCCCCAGTCCTCCAAAAGCTCCCTCAGCTCCCCTTCACCCTCCAACCAGTCCCTTGCTGTCTTCCAAGAGAAACCCTTTTTGGCAGAGCCAATCACCAAAACACAAAGTCTTCTTTGAGCCTTGTCCAATTTTTTTTCTCCCCATCTCACTCACTTCCGCTTTGAAGGACTTTAAACTTCAGGGTTCTTTGAGCTGCTCACATGGGTGGAATCTAAACCCTACAGGGGATGAGACACTGTCTCAATGACACAAGACAGACAGACAACACTGGACCAGAGACTTCCTGACTAAGACTGCCTTTTTTACTAAGCTCACATTAGCTGGTTTCATTAATGAATGAATTACACATGGTGAACTAGAATTTATAATAGCAACTAAGGTGACAAATCTCTAAGCCTGAATCTGGAGGATCATGATATAGTTGCTTTTAACTATTGGTGCCTCACGTATCCTGCGACCATTTAGAATATCGGTTGTGCGCCACATCAGAAATGAACGTTATACACATGTAATATCAGTTTCAAACAACAGTAATGGTACAGGCAGTATGGAGATGTGTTGTGTAAAGTGGAAAGTTTCAAACATCCTTGGCAAAAAAACTGGTGAGAGATCAGTGTCATTTAAGAAGATGCAAGAGTAAAATTGGAAAATAACGAGGACTGTACCAGTAGTGCATGTGGTCCACCAGTCATCAGACCTGTAAACTGGTTACGGAATTTTGCCAATCATGAAATGAGATAAATTTTCCACAAAATATATCTACAAATATAAAAGAAGAAAACAACCTTTATAGCCACACATTTGTACTAAAATTAGATTTCACCACTGCTAGAATTCAGTCCTTATCATTTCTGTGCTTCCCTAGCATTGCGGTCATGTCGGCATGATATATGCCATAGGTCACTTTCACTATCTCCATGTATGCTCATACTTTCACACAGGTCTCATGTTATTATGTTCTGTAAATATTTTTTATGACATTGTTAATTTTTCAGGTTGTGTAATGTAAGTATACAAACAAAAGACAGAGAAGCACACATCATCTCGTATTCATTTACTAGGGAAATGGCAACAGAAACCGGTTTAAATGCACTAAATATTAGAGCAAACAATTCAGACTTGCACATCTGTTGGTTGTCTTATTGTAGCACCATTTATGTTCTATGCTGCTGAAATGACATATTGTCAGGACGAGACATTGATCAGCACAGGTTTATCTACGAGTCCTTTTTCTAAGTGGCTTCCTTGTTGAGGGGTGACATGTGGTGATCTGTAGAGAACATCTTGGACCAGATTGCGGAGGCCATCTGGACGCATGCTTTTTGGTGTCGACAGACGTCGGGATCACAAACTGGATCAGTGTGGTGAGTGTGGTGAAGAGCTAGCCATCAGGGACGGGCGAAGCTTCCAAGCACAGACCAAAGACCAGCTACAGAGAAAAGATGTCGCACAGCTGGTCATTTTAACTGAAACTCCATGATACCTGTTCACTTGTTTGCTTTCATGTTTACGGCATAACCAAGCAAAACCAAACTCAGAGTGCCACATCTGACATTCAGCTGGGAAAACATAAACCGTCTGCACAGACAGGAGGAGGAGATGAAGTGGTGGCTGAAAACCAAATGAATGCCTTACACTACACAATAATGGTCATTTTGCAAAGTATGGAGGGAGGTCATGGATATCCCCCACTGGTCCTGACTCAAACAGTATTTATCAAACTGACAGAGAACATCATCTAATGAAGCTCTTTCTGTCTGACAATGTATTTTCTCCGAAAACACTTATGCAACTGACCTATATAATCTCTCAACTTCTCATTGCAGCTGCCACAAATGCAACTCACTGCCAGAAGTGGAAATTAACATTTAGTTTCCACTTCTGGAAGTGATACTTCCAGGTTCATTTTGATTCACAGCATTCCACTTTAGTGTAAACAGAAAGTTCAGAAGACTGAGAGTGAAAGTCAAATTATGAGTCACACATGATCAAATGAGAACAGCAGACCTGGCAAAATCCACATTAAAACAAGGAGAACATTCTCTTTTTGTTTTTTAGTCAATTCTATCATGTAAAGAGTCTGGTAAATTACAGCTGGAAGAAAAACTTCAAGAAAATGAAAACAGACTGTGATAATTTGTCGAAATGTGGTACAACTTCCCAAAAGGTTTCCTGTCAACAAGTAGGAACAAAATCATCACAGTAATTGCTCATGAATGTATGACTCAAGTCTTTCATAATGCCATGTTCGTTGGCAAAAATGTCACCACAAAGAACAAAATGCCAAAATAAATGCCCTCTAGCAACCAGGCCCAAGAATTTGTCTGCTGCTGTCATGAACAGTTAAGACAACACAATGAGGCGCTTCTTTGCTCAGTGGGGTTAAACTCCATAAACAGCAAAAGATCTCCACTAATTGGTTTGTAAATGAAATTATTTACCTTAAAGTTAATGTTTATTAAAGCCTTAAGGCTAATGTCATGCCGAGACACTTTCAGCATAAGCCATCCTTGTTTTGGCTTGAAAAGTTAATCCATGGATGTTCCCACCATGTTTACATTACCACACCACTCTATCAAGGCACCACACGCAGCACAACTGGCATCTTTACACAGAGCAAAGCTTCTTCTGGCAAACTCTACAGACTATATAGTCTTTGAGAGAAAGTAGAAATACTAGGCTGATACTGACAGTAGTAGTAATGAATAATTACTTTACATTTACATGTAATCTGACCCAACAAGACTTTAACATTTACCTAAGGACCAAACATCAAAAGACACAGTAAGCCAAATTTGTCTTGTGGTATTCGGTTAAATAAATACATTTGACTTGTCTTGTAATCTAATCCAGTCTTTATTAAATATCTTTGACATATTCTGTACCCTTAATAAGCTCTGAATTAAGTTGTTCTATAGTTGTTGGTAGTGTGTCATTGGGCATGACCTTTGACCCCGAAAGAAGCCACACATCTGGTTGTACTTGAGAAAACAAACAAACATCGTAAGCCCGCTTCCTCGGTTCGTAAACCAAATAGGAAGCTCTCTTGGGAGAGAGCTTGTGTCAAGTCATTCTGCAGACATGCGTCCACCGTAGCCCTTCACTGTGCATTCAGAAACATGCGGCACAGTTACAGCACCCAGTCTGCTCCCTGAGAAAGTGCATGTCTCAACTTTGTCCAGGTCATGATCTCTGAGGGGACATTACAGATCTCATGTTGCCTGGCTTTTACAATTCAGACCAGGTCACCGGTTGTATCATGTGTCAGGCTGTTGAAAAGAGCAACGCAGAGCCTTTCACATACTCAGTTTTAGTGTTTGCACCAGTAAAAACAGTGCAGTGTCCCAAACAGTCTCTCTGGTATGCATTCCTGATGTAATGCATGATTTTAGGTTTGACATGCTGAAAGATATGGATGTGCTAAGATATGCTGATATAATGCTACTCAACTCTGACATATGCCTTTCTTCTGTGCACACCTCAGCCTGCACGGAACGCACTCCTGAAGAGATTCACATCACGTTTTCAAGAGCACAGTGAATTTCCTTCGGGAAATCCATCTGTCTATCTTTCTATCCATCTATCTATCTAACCACTGAAGAGAACTTGTGGAAAATTGTTTGATTCACTGAACACTTACTGTAATCAAAAATTGGTCATGTTCAAATTCATTTCTACTGTACTAATTCACAGCTGTTAAGAATCTGTCATAAGAACACACAAAGAAGGCAATGTGTATGTGGCCTTGTTTTTATTCACTTCAGGGGGCCAAATTTTCATGGAATACTTGTATATTGTGTTGTGTGTACAGCCAAAAGGGCAACAACTAGAATCTGTTAAGACTTGGTTTTCCGGTAAACGGGACAGTACAGTTATGGTTAGGGTAAGTTTAGATGATTAGAAGGGTAAGACCTAAGGGGCTAGGGAATGCATAATGCCAATGGAAAATCCTTTCAAAGATAGAAACAGTGTGTGCGTTTGTGTGTGTTTTAACATCATGCCTGTGGGTGCAACAGTGGTTTAGACTTGTTAACTTGAATTCTTAAAATTCCTGCTGCGGTATTATGCTTCAAAGAAAAAAATGGCTTATCAACACACATGTGACTACAAAAACCACGCAGATTAAGAAACTGACATTTACTCCCATTACATTGTAATGTCTTAGTCTGGCAGTCTACTAGGCACTAACTGTCCAGGGTAAGATGGAAGGGTGCACACTGGAAACTTAAGGCATCATTTACATCATACCACTAACCTGGCCATGGTGCTTAAACTACAGCACAATTGATTTAACACTAGGCTAGAATATTTGTTTCACTGACTTCAGCATCTGAAGGCTTGATTAACTTGAAATGAGACTCCAATCTCCCAAGTCTGAAGCAGGAGAGAGTTTAAAGCCCAGTAATAATAGAACCCCTCACAAAGCCTCAGCAGTCTGTCACAGTAACTGTTCTACCTGCTGTTCAAACTCTACAGGCAGCCCCCCCCCCCCATCCTTGCTATATATGTGACGTGTGCCTGTCTTCATATGACTTCAGCGTGGCTGAGGCTGCAATGAGTTGAAACCACCAGCGTTGTGGCCAAGATGAGAGTTACAGTCTTAAGCTATTTATACGCCCTGGCCCAGAGAAATTCAATGCCGGTCTTTCCCACCGAGTGGGGAGAGGCCGGAGAGATGGAGCAGACAAAAAAAAGGAAAGAGGTAGACACAAGCTTCAGCTTGTAGAGGAAGCCAAACGCTTGCCTCCTGCATGTGTGTTTTCTTGGGCATAATGTGTTGTGTGTTTATGTGTGAGCTTGTACACATGTCATCCTGTCTGCTTAGCCAAACTTGTCAACCTGTAGAAAAATCATCAAAGAAGAGAAAGAGGTTTGGAAAAAAACTGCAGCTGATTAATTGTATGTGCAGTAATACACCAAATCACACTTTCATTTAGCCACACAAACACACACTAGCATTAGAGGAGTAATCTCACTTGTGTGTGGCCCAAAGCAAAGGTCAAAGAAGGCAGGACTTCCAGATGTTTCCTATTATCGAGACCTTCCTGGTCACCCTACTCTTTTCTGTCTCTGACTTCTCAGCATAAAGAAGGAAAGTCAAAAAGCTGACTAATTTATTGGCCACACATTTCCACTGTTGTGTTTGCTGGACAGGATTCACCAAGACATGGGTCAGTGTGGTCAGTCTGGTTTTGAAGGAAAATCCCTACCAGGTATGACTCCATTGACCGGGAAAACCCAGTTTCCTGGAGTAAATCAACAAAACACTGCCCTGAAGAAAATCCCCACAAATCTGTGGCACTAAGAACAACTGACACACAAACAAGAGAATGTGTTGCACCAAAGGCTTGAAGAGAGCAGCTATCGCCGCACACTCGCAAATGAAAAGAGATCAGCCTGTTTAAATGAGACTGCTACTCTAAAAGTTAATAGAAAGAGAATTGCAATGATAACACTGAGCAAAATGAATCCTGTAATCCCTCTTTTCACACTCCCAACCCCCTTCTCACCTCTAGTCCTCCCACCATCCTGACATGCTTCCCTCTAGCCCACTGGATGAGCTCGTTGGCGCTGGTAATTGCCAGGGGATGAGTGACATGCATAATGGCTTGAATAGCCAAAGCCGGATAACCATCTCTTTTGTGTGTCAGTGCAATTGCAGCGATTGAGGCGCGATGCTGCGCAGGGGTTTAAGATCCAGAAGGTAGAGGAAGAGCACAAAGGGAGGTGGAAAATAAATCAGCGATAAGGAGGCAGAGAGTGATGGGGGCGAGCTGCCATTCAATCAGCTACTGTTCAGTTTCTATCATGGATATGATTAAAAAGAACAAAGCCATTAGGTGGCCACAGAAAAGTTGAGGGGCAGTAGCATCAGTAAATCTGTAAGCTTCACAAATACACAGCACCCAATGTTTTTAGTCGCTGGGGGCAGTTCACGTCACAAGGAAAAAAACCTCAGCCCCTCTAGCTCTTTTCCTGTCTTCATGTACATCCACAACACACATAAACATACCACACGTGCTTGGTTAGCTGTCAACGGGCATTCTGGGAAATGAAGGCATCAAGTCACTGAGAAATAGTGGAAAAAATGAACTTCTCATCACAAAACGGCTCATTAAATAATCAGAAGATTCTACAACATACAGTGGTTCCAACTACATATTCCCAACCTGCCCACCCCCATCCTGAACCATTTTATATCTTTACTGAAACCATATGTCCTGAGCTCCCACAGCCAGACTCCCCTTATCAACACCACAGTGAGCTGCATGGTGACAAAGCCCTGGCCCCTGCTGAGGGAAGGGGAGCAGGATCGGCTGGACTCTAGACAGAGAACATGGGAGGTGGGGGGGGTAAGGATTGGCAGCGGTGGTGGAGACTGATGTTTCTTTGCTCTTTATGCTTTGTTAAATGTAAGCCCCTAAGCCACAAATAGAGATTCATTTGACACCTGTTCACATAGCGTATATGTACTAATATATATTAGGAAAAATTATTGCATTCGAATAAAACCACTATGCACTAAATCATAGCATGATCAAGTTTTTTTGTTTGTTTTTTTATATGTGCAACTAAGCTACTGTGACCAAGCAACTTCCCTTGTGACAATCGGTGGAATTAATTCAACATAAACTGAACATTGTAACATATTCTGTATTATAAGAAAGGATAGGGTAGATCTCTAATGTAGAACTGACTGTTCTTTTTGTTTCATCAACCATGACTTGATGCTGCATACATGCATATATTCGACCTTATTTGTTGTCACATATGAGCACATTCACTCACTTGTGTTTGTTATCGAGAGAAGATCTATGTGATGACTTTGAAAATGTGGGCAAAATCTTGATATCCATTTGAAATAAAGGGGATTCTGGGAAACTGATAACAGAACATCCCTCAAGCCTGGCAACATTGCTCGCCCCTTAACATACACCCTGCGGTTTAAATCAAAAGATGCCGGTTCATGTGATGACAGGGACGAGCACTGCAGAGGGCACTGGCAGTGACAGCTTTCAGATGGTCACAGGAAAAAAAGCTCCCAGAATTCTCTGATAAGTCTGCGGGGCTTCCTCATTATCACTACTCCCGGAACTGGGTTTGAGGGGGAGGAGGAGGTCAACGCATGTCCCTCTGCTGCCTGGCCGGTCTTGCAACAGTAGATAAGGCTCGACTGGCTCTTGTGTAACTGAGAGGAAGCATTAGCGTGAATTTAAATCCATTCAATCAGACCAGGATTGGGCTGGACACATCGTGGCAAAGTTAAAATACTTGAGTGTAAATATGAGAATGTGTCACATCGCCAATTTTTAGATCAGTTACTATCTGTGTGACACTTTGCTGCAGCAGATCGTCCTCCGCAGATGAACAGAATTATTTCGAGCTCTTTGAGGAAGTCCCTTAGCATGTGACAGCACAGAGGAAAGAGGGAACCAAGACCAAGTTTGACAGATATAATGTTGAAATCATGATACTGTTTGAGAAAGTTTAAAATAAAAAACAATCTGTGCTTGTCTTTGAGTCAGTAGGGTGCCACGTTTTTTAGTTTTGTTGCTAACCATGACATTTGACCTTGTTGCGGTGGGGGTGGCAAAAGAGGTTTGTAATAGAAAAAAAACCAGCAGTGACATTAAAAGAGGTTGGAGCTGACCACAGACTGATTAAAACATCAGCCGGAGGCAGGAGCCACCTGCACTGCACAAGCACTAGAGACGACAAGGCAGGAGACGAGGGGAGGAAAAGGACAATGTAACACGACAAGGGGAAGTGACAGACCGAACAGTCTCCTGGAGGTGGGAGCCACCTACACTGGCACGGTGCTGATGGCTGAAAGGAGTGTGCAAAATTACCAGGACATTCATTTATCAGACAGCTGATGGTCAATGAGTGAATAAGCAACAGTGCTGAAATGGTTTCTCTGTCTGGGGGAAAAAAAAAAAGGAGGCGTGGTGGCTTTGAATGCTCATATGCGTGAAGTGAGCTTTAACACACAATGAGGAGGTGTGAAAGAATGATGGCCCTAGCACCTCGGACCATGTGAAAAAAAACACTTCATCACAAATAAATGTTTGATATAATTTCAGTGTTTTCACTGACGGCATCAGGGCTGCTGAGAGACAGCAAGTTAGAGGCAGGCATCTCAGAGGAAAGCTGTCAAAAAACACCGAAGAAAGCCACGCTGTAGGCTACAGCAAATAACTGTCTAGCCTGTAGACTATTTTCTGTTTATATATAACAACACGGGATTTACGATACGAGCAAACCATCTCCCCGGCTGGATGCAAACCTAATACAAACTGATCATGGTTTATCCTCTTATTATTTTCCATTTATGCTGGATATATATGCCGGAATTAAAAACCGAACTATGCCATTTGATAAAATTCCACTAGTTATCTAATACAACGCTCTTGAGCTGAGCAAATTAAATAGCAAGGTTAAATTGAAATATTTATGACTGGAGTTTGGTGAGCAACGCTCAGCTACTGTCCAACCCGAGAGTGGAGAGCGAGCGTGATCAGCGTGAGGGGTAATGTCAAACTTACCGACTGAAGGAAAAGCAGCGTCCGGACATAATCCTTCTCGGTGTTCAGTATTTCGTTTAAAACGCACAGCCTGAGCCGCTGCTGCCGGTCCGAGTCCTTGGCGGCATGGATACCGTTCTCGTGATGCCTGTCGTCCTCTTCCATGGTGGTAAAACTCAACCCTCAGAAAGGCTGCTCACTGCAGAAAAACTCTTCTTCTCTAAAGTATCCACTCTGAGCGCTGGCTTCGTTGCTTTAGTCCATTTTGCAGTACGGCAAGTTTTCCCAAAACCTCGCAAAAGCGGTGATGCGCCAAAACGCACCACACGCTGAAAATAAAGTTGACCGAAAGTAGCGAACAACAAGCAAGAGAGACTGAACGTGTCGTCGCTGCACCAGCTGAGCGGGAGCTAGGTATCAGAGCACAAGAGACGGAGTAAGAGGAGGGACCCACTGACACGCAAACACACACACACACACACACACGGGGCCACAGCTCACCGCCGCTCTGACAGACAGCACACGAACAAACAGCATCTGTACCACACAACTTACATACACCATATACTGTATAAGCTCCAATGAAAACGAGCCAAAACGGATTCACCCTTAGTAGAGATGGAATACCTAAAACATAGTTAGAGTTGATAAAAAATATATAATGAAAGACAAAACAAACACCCAAGTTAAAACCTTTATTTTTACATGCTCTTTGGCTTATTAAATTTCACAATAAACTATTATTAGCGGGTTAGAATGGTGTCCGACTAAGTGGAGATTTTAGCTATTTCTAATAGATGCAGAAAACCAAGAAACAAACAATCACAAAAAACATCAGTATTGTCTCAACAACTTATTTATGCTGCAAACTATAAATAATTTCAAGTATTAATAGATTAAAACATGTAAGCGCCCAACAACACAGACAACTTAAATATAAAAGTCTAATGCAAGCAAGCTTTTCTTAGCAGAATACTATGAGCTTGCCACAAAAATACATAAAAACAGTGAAAAAATAGTTCAAATACTGTAATTACAGTATATTTAGTCGTCAATTTCTCGTCATATCGATAAACAGTAGCGTCCCACATGTGGCTAGTTAGAAATGTAAGAGAAAGGCGCCCTCTGGTGGTTTCAGGCATAAGTACAGCTGCACTCATCCAGAGCTTGTACACACCGATCAGGCATAACATTATGACCACGTCCCTAATATTGTGTAGTGTAGGTCTCCCTTGTGCCTCCAAAACAACTGTGACTCATCAGAGAATGGACATGGGCCTTCTGAAGCTGTTTTACGTGTTTTTTGAGTTGTTCCTAAACCGTTTGTGTGTGTGTGTGTGTGTGTCTGTGTCAGGCTGCATCCTGCTGGGGATGGCTGCTGCCATCAAGGAGTGTCATTGCTATGGGGTGGGGGTGCCTGGTCTGGTCTAGGCGGGTGCTACATGTATGATGTACATGTGTACAGTCAGTGATGAGTGAACAGACAGAGTCTGATTTTGAAACATACTCTAGCAGTTGTTTATTTAGCCTCAGAGTCTGACGTGTTCCTAGCATGCTGGCTGTGATCTCTGATAATACACTCACTTGCCAGTTCATTAGGTACACTAGTGAAAACAAATGCATTCTAATATAACAGCCCGGCACTAACTCTCTCATCATGCCTGTTATAATGTTCAGTTTCTGTTAAAACAGCATCAGAAACATGTTTTTACGTGTGTATCATCATTTCAGAGGATGTAGTTTGTGGTATTTGTGATTTAGTCCAGCCCACTGACTAAAATGAGGGTGCTAAAATAACAAAAAGTTGTGTATTTTACTTTTCAATTATACTACAAACCACATTCTCTGTAATGAAAACTGAGCTGAATCAACAGCTCTCAGTTCCTTTAAACATACGCTGAGTATCGTAACCTTCATGAATGATGAGGTGAGATACATGGATTGAGAGGGTGAACAGTTTCTAACATTAGGACCTGTGGAATAAATCCTAACAATATTTTCAGTTATAGTGCATGAGCATTTCTTCACAGCTTCAGGGCATGGAGGCACACTTGCTGTCACTTGTCTCACCCCGGAGCTGATGTATTATCTGTTGAATTATCTGGCTTGTTTCACTGCATTCGTACTCAACCACACCGCAGTTAAGAGCCACAGGCCTCTTTCATTCTGTTAGTGGTGCAAATATTCTGAGCACAACAACTGATGTGCTGGTACAATTCCATCTCTAATGAGGGCAAATGAGATCTAAAGCGATAATGTATCACTCAACTATTAAAAAGGCAGCAACGGAGCTTCATTTTCCATCGTGTGAAAAATAAAATATTAGGAAGTAAAATGTCAATAATAGTTTTAATTGATGCATGTTACATTCAATACCCATTGCGTTCCTCCCACACATAATTGCATACATACATAACTTTTCTGCCATCTCTGACAAGGAATGCAAAGGACAACTTGTAAATGCCTTACACTATCATATATTTACATATTATCTTCCACTTCTGTACATGGCAAATCCTTAAATATGATCAGACATCAGAGGAGTAACAAGATACAATGCGTTGACTGATTGTATGTAGTTTCTTTTAAGCATATTTAATGTAATTTCCTTCCCAAAAAGGCATGTGCATACAGCACGGTCATAAAAAGTGAGTCACAATTAGACATGATAGGTTAAAAACTCCACAACGCCTCTTCTTCATTCGTATTTCACAAGATAAAACTCTTCCTTCAGCAGGGGTTTTCTTCCAAAATGCACAAAAGTACAAAAGGACATGTAAGGTAACCAAAGAGAATAGAAAATAAACACAAAATGTGCTCAGTGCATTAAGACTTTACGATATAACAAATGTAGAGGTGGTTGCCCTGTTCCTGTGATAAATAAATTCACATTGTTACAGGCAAACAGTGAGAGGGCCTGAATCAAAACCAAAGTACAGTGAGTAAACAATAGTGAAGTAATTTGTAAAGCAAAAACAAAAGAGTTACTAAAACATTTCTGCAATTCAAACTGAGTATAAAGGACAAGTTAAATATTCTCTTCCTGGGGTTACAATTTTAAAAATGACAACTTCGATCAGCCAATATGAAAGCTATACAATTAGCTAGTTAGCTACATTGAGTATTTTGGCATTTGAATCTATGGTAAAGAGTCTGAAGACTTAAAACTGTGCTATGGTTCTGTTTGGTATTGGCAGAGACTTCAAACCTAAAATGTTAAATTCGCCCTGAAAACATCAAACGCAAATTCCAGGAGTGGTAACAGCGCTCACCATTAGTAAACTCAAGCGTTACCAAGCACCAAGCAAGCAAGCAAAACCAGCCTCAATCTAGCGATTTTAAATATTTCAAACCTGTGTAGTTTTGAATTCATCTTTAAATTCCCAATATTATGTGAGTTTTAGGTGTCTGTGACTCCTTGTAGTGTCAAGTGACTGGCTGAACAAGCAAACGTGGCCGTACACACACACACACACGCACACAGTGTAGTGGCGATTGTGCAATGGGATGACCTGGCACAGAGAACCGGTGTCAAAAAATATATCCATACATTAAAACAAATCATGAGTTCCAAAAAATGATGTGGGGAAACAAAAACATAAAACAAACAATGTGTGTGTGCAATGGCTGAATGTGTGTTCACACTAGGAAGACTAAAGCAAGTGTCTGGATGTAGGTGACAATTTGTTGTAAAATAAGATCACATGACAACAATGTCTTCTTGAAGCCGCCAGCCCTGAAGCCGTTAGAAAACCTTTTTGTGATGTTTATCTCCTTGGCAAAAAAATCCCACCATTCAACCTGTCTGAAACAAAAACAGATATGCAGATCTGGAGTTGAACTCTGTATTTCCAAAGTTCATGAAGTTCATTCATATCACAAGATTTAAAGAACAAACCTTTTTCTTTTTTTTTTTTACATGTTCAGAAAGGCCAACAGTGTTACTATTGTATTGCAGTTAAAGACAAGCAGAGACTCTTTTGCCACAAAGCGTGAACCTAAACGAGGAGAGATGGTCACTGTTGAGCTTCAGCCATTCAGATCTTCAGTGACAGGCTGCAACACATAAATGTAGTTTTTTTTCCACCTTGGCATGGTTTTTGACACTTTGATCTCTGAGTCAAAGGCAAACAGTGTTGATATATGTGTTCATATAAATAACAAAATAGTACAGTATAAATATAAAGATTCTGTGTGGATGTATGTGTGTGTGTACGTACATTTTTAAATGGTATATATAGAAGGGTGTGTGTGTGTAGTGTGCGCTTGTGAACCAGTGTTAGGACAGGACAGGGGGTTAGAGGTGAGGCCTTCCCTCCCCCACCTCGTGGAAGAGCGAGGTGTAAAACTCAGGCTCCAGCTGCTTGTTGCGGTAACGCTGGACGATCTCTGTGATTTTCTGCTTCCGCCTCACATGAGGAGGGTTGTACAAGTCACTTTCCAGGCGCTTCCGTCGGCACAGGCTGATGACCGTTTGACGCACAAGGAACCCTTGAAGAAGAATGCAGAAACACAAACATCAGTATTTAAATGCACTGTGTACAAATTAATTTCATAAAAAGAGATTTTAACTTTGTTTCCCTACTTATGCGCCAGCATAGGAAAGATAACCTTAAATGACTTCTGTTGTCATCTGGCACTATATAGAAAATAAAATTAAATAAAATGAACTAGACCTTCAAGGGGAGATGGGACACCCCTCTAATATAATGGTAGGGGAAACGCTGAGGTCTATATGTGCAAATACAAACTCCTTACAACCTTTAAATGCCCAGGTGATCAGTGTTACAATACTAGCCAGTAGCATCTGCTCTAGAGAGTCTTTGAGTTCTTACCTGAAAACAACAGTTAAGAACTCAACGACAACTTCCCAGCTTTGACCACCAACCCACAAACCAAACAAAACTCAATGCAACAGTCCAAATACTGACATTGCTACCAGCTCTGGACGACCAACCCAACCCTCTGATTTGCCATACTTCAGGCTAAGACTCTTGTCATTTTCAGAATGCCTGGCAGCAGCAGCAGCTGTCATAAATGTGAAAGGCCGCAAACAATCCAGTGTGTCAACATGCGTAGTTGAAGCCCAGCTTACTATTTACTGAACTGAGTGTATTTCCTTTGCATATCAAATTCAACTACTTAGTTTAAGCTGATCCTCCCTGTGATTCATTAGGACTCGTTGACTCAGTTGTTTCTGACAAGACTGACAAAAGGTGTAGTCACAAAGGAGGAACGTGTTGAGTCAGAGAAAGGTTTCACCTAGAGCTCTGCGGCTGACCACCATGCCATCCACCAGGGGAATCACCATGCCAAATTTGCCCACAGCTCCATGCAGTCGGATCCTGAACAGTCCTGTCTTCAGAGGGTGGATGAAGATCAGAGGAACATCTTTCTCTAACAACCCTGACCTGCAAGCAGGAATGAGGAAAGAAAGGAGATACTGTAAGTAATTGGCTACAGACTATAATGTCAAAACATAGTGAAGTTTTCAGCAGTATTTTTTTTTTCTCTGGGACTACATATGATAATAGTTGAGAGACAGTTTTAATACTTGAAATCTATCCATCTTAAGGAAATGTAATGCGTTCAGAAGGACCAATGAAATTACTGTAAGACTACAATACATGACCCATTGGAGCTTAACAGATATCAAGGCAAAGGTTCCAATGTTTACTTTACACACAGAATTGAGTGCAAATGCTATTATGTTTTATCTTGATGTCAAACTGCATAGCAAGAGAAAAATGTGCCTTCTCCTGATTAATTTCCCTGTCTGCTGTTTGCTTAGGATTTTAATTCCCAATAATAATAATTAAGAAAAGTTAATTTGGCAATGTATGCCAAAGTGCCACCCATTAACTTTCAAGAGACGAGGTCACCTGGAATATTAGTTGTCAGTAATAATGTAATGTAATCACACACCCACAGACAAACAGTGGCACACCCCTTCACACCTCTAACCATTGTCACAGCTCTACCACATTAGATTTTTCTGCCTGCCCTTGCACATGCTGAACGTAATACTTCCTGTTATGCACTGCATGTTGAAGCACAATCGGTTTTGCAGAACTTCCTTGCACCTAAACAAAATCAACTCACGAGCCTCCACTCTTGCAGCAAAGTGCATTTGAGTGTTAACTTGTGAATACCTGCAGGAAGTGCTGTTGCTCATGCTCGCTTCTAAGCCCGTGCTGGTTTCCGCCAAGAGATCAGACAATGGGAAGTTCTCTGTAAAACATGAAACATGAAAACAATGACATTCAGTCCTTTGGTCAACCAAACGTCACAGGTTATGGAGGCTGAGCATTTACACTCAAAGATTTTGCATAGAGAAACATACTGACTCAATATAATCTACAAAAGAGAGACAATATAATTTTCCCTTCCACTAGCAGCCTTAAATTAAAGGACAGGATGGCAGTATAAAGTGTATGTGCCTACCAATATCATCAAAGCGCTCCACCCACACCACAAAAACCTTCGTCTCAGGCCCTAGTTGAGGGAAAGACTTTCCAGTCGATGATCTCTTTGTCTTCACCAAAGGACTCAGCTACAAAAACAGGAAATTTCACAATGTGCTTAAACAAACAACATAAACACAGAACTCATAATCAGTGCAGTTAGCAAATAGTGCACCTTCTTGGCAGACTCCAGGTTTTCAGAATGGTTGGGGAACAGTTCCAGTGTGAGATTAGGCTGTTTGAGTATACCAGGCATGGGGTCCGTGTTGGTGTCTGCCTCCACTGTGGAGTCACTGTGCACTGATGACTCCTCTGCCAAACACCAAAGAGCAAATGGCAGGTCAGTCAATTCTTATTGGGCATTTGATATCTATAAATTAATATTCAAGGTAGCGAATACTGACCAGAATTTTCCGTGAGAGATGGGACAACGAAAGCAATCTCTGTAAGGGCATCAGCATAGTACAATACTTTCTTATCCCCATTGAACACTGAACCTCCCGTGTCCTCGGGAGAAGCTGCTTCCTCTACAAAAAAAAAAGAAGTTCAGCATTGACTGGGGCCAAAAAATGAAGTTAACACAGAAGTGCCAAACACAAGTCACTCACCATTCACCTCAATGTTAAAATGACCAACTTTACAGCAGAAACAAACAGTTTAAAGGCTGGTGCTGGTCTCTATAGCCAATTTACCGATTGATAACAACTGACTGGGTTTGAGTTTTTATATAACACACCCAATTAAATATATTATTTGAGTGGATGCCATTTCTGGTTGATGACCACCTCTTGGCACCTCTTTGCACATTTTTGAATTAGCTAGGATTTAGATGTAGTCAGGCACTGCCAAGATGGCGACAGCAGAGCCACTATGTGTTTACAAACCTCTCTTCAGAAATTCTATGAGTATCATCAAGAAGGGTTTGTCCATCTTTACATACATTCAGTGTTTACCGCTCAAGTACCAGTTGCCATGATACTCTTTCTTCCAAAGTCTCGCTCATATCTACTACAGAGGTTAACTAAGCTGCCTACCTGTTTGTTGTATATCATTGCTGTCAGAGCAGGAATTCAGGGACCAGCTGGTGTCCAGGTGTCCCGTCCACCCTGGGTGACGTCCCACATCCACAGGCCAGCCCAAGGACAACAGGAACTCCAAAAAGTGGGGCTGGACACTAGCTGATGACTCAACGTTCCTCAGGATCTGATGACCAAGAACGAGAACAGATGCATTAATATTCATTAAGATTTCTATCCACATATTGAAAGAAATTGTAGTTAATTGTAGGAAACTAAGTGAACTTATATGCATTTTTAAGTTAAACTGAAGCCACTTGAAATTAATCACAAACCACAAAGTAGACATCATCCTCACCTCAGGGCTGCTTTTCTGTCCAGCCCTCACATAGAAAATAAAGACAGTGTCAAACGGTCGGCAGGGAAGCAGGTCCAGGTAGCTGATGTCATCAAAAAATCCTGGCAAGGACGACTCCAGGCCAATCAGATGAGGAGGTAGACGACTGTTGTTGGGTTCCTGTTGATCATGAATGAAAATATATCCATTCACACTGTCAATAAACTTAAGTTATATGTGTTTGTAAGCTGATTTTAAGTAGATACTAGCAAAAATACTCTTTGGAGATTTAAGGACACAGACTGTATATTCAGCAATAAAACTAATTATTTTTACCAACCTTCAGTGCTTCCAGAGACAGAAAGCCAAAGTGGGAGAGGAAGAGCCGTGCTGTCTGGAACTCCTGTGAGGGTGCAGGGGGTTTGCAGTCTGTCTGTGGGTCAGGGAAAGGCTTGGACTTCCAGATTTCCTCACTGTGACGCTCCAAGGTGTTCTCATACTCTATCTGCTTGGTCATCAGAACACGAAGTTTGTCGTGCTGAACTTCCAGCTGAAGAGAAGAGGATGAGACGATTTTAAAATGGAGACAGGTTGAACCCATTCCTCACAACATGGATGTGAAAACTGATCACTGGTGTAATTTGTGATTTGAAATGCTCCCATCATTAATCAGGAAAAGAGTTCCCTTGTTAAATCTGAAGAATCTGATCCAGTATAACTGCCTTTCAATAACTAAAAGTAAAATGTTCACTTTGTTAAATTGGTTTCTCAGATTTTTTTTTGCTTGTAGTGAGTGGTGGAATTAGATTGTATGCGTTAAAAACAAGAAATTACTGAAAGGCGGTGCACTGGATTAAGAAACTGTACAAACCATCATCACCAAACCAGATAATCTGACCCCCTTTTTTTTTTTTTTTTTTTTTTTTTTTACAAGAGACACCCAAGTGAAATATCTTCTAACAACTCACATGGGGATAATAATTACTCATCAGTGAATTTGTCGTTCTCCAATCATCCTGCCAGCCCATACAATCAACCTGAGTTTGCACAGTAATAAATAACACCAATAATTAATTTACTTAAAAGCTCTATTTCATCCATACAGAACACACACACGTGGTTCATTGAATACCTGCAGGAGAATTATTGAATTTAAATGCAATTAGCAATAATGTGGATATAAGCTCAATATCCTCTCACCTCCTTACTGACAATGTCATCCAAGTCAGGAATACTGACATCAGCTTTGACAAGAGGGATCTTATCCACCTCTTCGGGGAAAGGCCTCTGCTTGACGCTGTACTTGATTCCCACACCATTGTTAGGGGTTGGACGACCCTCTGGAACAAACACCTGCTGTGGAAAGAGAGAGGCAGACAGATACAGAGCAGAGTTGTCTTATCGGAGGAACGCATCTGAATAAGTCTGTCAAAAGCATTACACAACAATTGAAATATTTTTCATCAGATACTGGTTACACATTTTTGCGTTTTTACACAGTGATCTCCAGCGTGATCTCACCCTCTGATTGGCCCGAGCTCCTCTTGGCTGATGGAAAAGCTGCATGGTCCAAGCATGTCTGCCTGCCGTCCCTCGGATCAAAACTGTCACTGATGGACTGGGGTCTGTGATGAAAGAGATGTGTTTTGCACATTAAAAACCAAACAACAACTATTTTTCTGTCAGTATATAAAACAATATTATGTCAAAGGACAGATGATAAGCTACTGACTCTGCTCATTGCCAAGAGGTTGCTCAAGCATCGCAAGAATGACAGAGTTGTCCAGCACAAAGTAGCGGAAGTTACTGGCTCCTGTGGCACTGAGTCTGGCATAGCGGATCAGGGTGTCTTCATTCAGCAGACTGCAAGTGGATGCAGGCCCACTGGGAGATGGGAAGGCCCCTAACACCTGCATGATACTGGGGAACACCACAAGAACACAGGCAGGAACGTAAATATGAGGAAACCAGGTCAATGGCTACAACACATTTTATTTTCTATTAGTCATCTGAGTGAAGCGTCAGCCAAAAAAACTTAAAAAAAAACCCCAAAAAAAATAAACTGGGAAACTAGGATACTAAAGCAGTAGAAAAATAAACCATTTGGGTTGTCGTTTATATCAACTTAGATTAAAAAGGTGATATTTATATATCGTATGTCTAACATATTATTATTATTATTATTTATATTTATATTATTAACACCTTTAAAATAATCAGACTCCCAGATATTTTCATAGATGACAAAAAGATAATGAGAAATGAGTTCGAAATATTTTTGATTGAGTTTATGCAAAGGAGCAGAGTTTTTTTTTTTACAAGCATAAATAAATATCCAACAGAATTCTTTTATCAGAAACAACACAAACTAATATGGAAATATTGAAAATCAGGTTGAAAAATAACATCTTACCAGGATAAAGTTGCCTCTGCAGCATCCTTCACCCTCATTGAAGCTGGATTGTGTTCCTTCTCTCCTTTATGTCGCACTTCCTGCTCCTGTCGGGACTTGCTGCCAGAGATTCCCAGCTCCACAATCTCCAACACCTCTACCAAGCAATCCTGGTACAAAAAAAAAAAAAAAGAAACATTCATTTTACAAAATCCTAATGCACTTCTCAACATATCTGAGAGAATTTTTTAAACTTACCTTCTCATCCAACATGTCAGGATGCTCTGTGAGCCACACACACAGAAACTGGAAGGCAGCTACAATCATGGAGTGGAGGTCTCTGGACTGGAGAGGAGCTGGGCGGCTACACTGGTACACGATGTATCCACATATAGAGCTGACTGCACGTTTCCGGTCTGCAGAGTCTACTCCCACTTTTACCTGATCAAGACAGCATTAGATGCGTTTTTAAAAAAAAACTACATTGTTGCATGTTATTGGGAACAATTTTTAAAAGGTGAAATGGTAGTTATTATTTCAAAATCACAACACAATCCTGTTAAAACAGGCTGTAATAGGAAAATTAAGAAAGAGAAATCCTGTCGTGTCACATCTCAGTTAAGAAAAAAAAGCTATGTAAGTGGACAAAACCTTTATATTCAGGTATGTAGCTGTGTTCAGAATCAACCGCTCACTGAGCTGATATGAAACAGTACACACCAGTCATTAACTTAAGTGACTCTCAACTCCAAATAAATCTTAGCTGGGCGTGTAGATGTTTTATATCCACTGTAGTATAAAATAACCTCATGCAGCCTAAGTGTTGCCTTGGCCTCTCTTCTCTTTGCTCTTCAGCACTCTTACCTGGTGCCAGTTACAATCTACGAAATGATACATCTCATAGCAGATAAACTGCAGTTTAATTTGTGCTGACAGTGTGAACGTGCCTCTCTCTTGGTGGAAATATTTTACTGACAAATTGACATGAACCACCCAAATGTATTACTCATTCATTCATTCATCTTCTGTAACCACTTTGTATGTTCTCAGTGAGGCAAGACCATCTTGGAAAGGGGTACACTAGTTGGATGGAACGTGGGGTTACTATAAAATTAACAAGCCATCTGACAAGTCAGTTTAAGGACATTGGTTGCCATGGAAACTGGCTCAGACTATGAGTAAATGTATCAATAAAGTTGGTTTGCAGATTTCCCCACAAAACTTGCGTCTATAAGGTTAAACAGCAAGCAACTACACAATAACTTATAGAGTACCATGGCTAAATAAGTAGACGTCCAATAGTCTCCAGTGAGGCAAGGCCAGCTAGTACTGATAGCCTCTACAGTGTTTACTTTACCTTGGCAAGCCCAGCCAACAGCTCCAGGGCAGCAAGTGAAATGCTCATGTCTTGCCTCCACTGGGAGTTGAGCCTCTGCGTGACCAGGTGGATGCTGCGCACCAGCAGGCCTGCGGCGGTATCTGGAAGAGCTAGACCATATAACACCCCGAAATACCAAACACCGCAAAGAATAGAGCAACGCAGGATTGAGTCAGCAAAGCAAGAACGTTAGACAGGATTATTTGACAGGATATCCAGTTAAATATAGTTAGTATACAGTTAGTAAATACTTCTTGCTATTGACAACATGCATTATCAGAGTTTGAAATCAGCACAGCACACATTATTGAGCAACAATAAGAAGAGACAGCAGCAACTCCAACGCTGAGGGACAGGACTGAGCGATGTCAACAATTTCAAATTGCATTTTTAACTACAATTTTGAGAAATACAAAGGTTATTTAAAAGGTAATTTAAATATAAACCCTGTTATAGAATTATTGAACACGTACTGCACAATTAAGGTTGAATGATAGATATGTTGCTGTAGCTATGGCTTCTTGTGTTGTATATACTGAGAAAAGAGAGCAATCACAAATCCCCTGATAGCACGACACACTTTCTCATTTTTTATTTACTATTTACATGACCTAAAACTTTGAGTTTTGTTCACATCTTGCTTTGCAAGTATAGGAGTAATTCAAATTACCACAAAACCAGAAAGTGGCTTAGTCAAACATCGCTCAGCCCTGCAGAGGAAAGGACAAAATCCCTGAAATGCTTTTGACTAGGCAAACTTGTTGCAATCAAGAAAAGGAACTCCACACATCTCAGTACCAAACAGCATCACAGCAAACAATGTTGTATCACCTACAAAGACATTTTACCCAACGCTTCTTAACTCTGTATATCACTTTAACCACGTTAGCTATAAAAAACAAATTAGTTCATTTAATAGGTTACACATTTTGCATTGATCAGCCAGTATGTAGCATCTGACAAAGAGAGCACTGTTCTTTACACTGACCAAGCACAAGCATGTTAGTGTACATCAGGGATTCCCAAAGTGTGCCTCTAGGGGGTGTGTGAGATGAAAACTGTAATGGCAGAGAAGAAGTTATCTTCTTCTATGCACTGTATATACGCACCTAGCTGCGCCACCTGCGCTGCACTTGAAAATCCTCAGATGGATCCTATTTTTTTTTTCATTTGTTCCTTAGCCTATGTTCTTTGTTGTTTATGTTTAATTCAAATTACTGTCGTTCTAATTTTATTTCCATAACTGCTGTGTTATGATGACAGGGTTTTGTTAGCTCCATGGACATTTAAAGTTGCTGCAATTTTTGTTTAACTAAATATTAAATATTACTTAAATATTCTAACATTTCCCCCAACTTGTCGGCTTTCTGCCTCTGAGCCTGAGCCTGTCATCCATCCTCTTTGCTCTCAAAAGTGGAAGCTTCTGCGTAACTTTGTTGCATTATATTGAAAATGTTACAGTGTTTCAGTTTAATTCAAATTCGAGAGCACATTGTTGTGATCGTGATTATTTTGTTATACGTGTGTTCTGGTCACCTGAGCATGATTAAACATGCCGCCTTTAATACAGCTATAAAAAAGCTGGGGCTGCGTCAACCCGGTGGGGACATAGAAGGGGGTCAGTGGCCAAATAAATTTGGGAACCACTGGTGTACATGAAGCAGTTGTATGTCTTACCATAGTCTCGGAGCAGAGCCTGAGCAGGACGCTCAGAGTCTGGGCTCGTGGCCTCCGTGCTGCCTCCACTGGTGAAGCTGATGCCACTATTGGTACGGCTGTGACTCTGACTCCTCACTGTCATGTGGCTCCCATCTATACTCCCCTGCCACCACAAGAAAAAAAAAAGCATTCTTGATGTCCAGTGCAACGTCTACCATTCTAAACTGTAAACTGTTAATCAGAAAACCGCACTGAGCTGAGCCTTACTGTTTCAGTCTGAGCACCTATGGACTCCAACAATGCTGAGTCTTGAACAATATTTAGCATTGCACCTGAAAGTATGGATAACATTATTAAGAACATTACAATTATAGTATTTTTACACAGTCGTAGACCGTACAGTATATGCTGACATAAATAATCTCCACGCAAAACTGAGAGACCAAATAATGAGTATATGAACAAATAATGAGTCTGCAGATACCCAGGATGAGCTGTGTGTTGGTGGGGTCAGTTTCAGTTTGCAGTGCTCCTATGAGGACATTAACAAGACGTAGCCTCAGCGATAGGAAAGACACAGGCTGGTCATGAGGCCATCCATCCTCCTCATTAAACTTTCCCTCCAACAGAACCTAAAGATCACAAAATCAGTAGGGTTAACCTGGCTTACTTGAAAATAATCCATAATAATAATCCATACCACTGTCATTTCTTTAAGAAGTAAAAAGACAACTGCATAAATGGAAGATAACTGTCTAAATCCTGCAATAAAATGGTGTATAATAAAAATCAATAAATACAGATCCCCTCAGCTGTTACCTCTGATTTGATGTTGCCAAAGTGGTGAGGCAGTGGCAACATGGCAAGCAGGATGTTGATGGAGGCTCTCCTCAGATCGGTAGGATTTACATACATCTTGAATTTGGACAGCTCCCTAACAATTGTGATAGAGACAAACTTACAACAATATCCTTAAAATTACTTCAGAGGAGAAACCTGACTGAAACCATACAGATTTTCGGTTAAATCACACCATAGCACATTGATGAAGATCTTGTCCGGTGAATAAAATGAGAAACTACGGGTCTAACCTGTCTGGCACAATAGTCTCCAGTGCAGCTATGAAGTATGGCACCACCACATTGATGCCCTTCAGATCAGTACAGAAGAGTGAGGAAGAATTCAGAATAATAGAAGCCAGAACTGGCCTACAGATGAAATCAGAAATCTGGAGACCCTGAATCAGGACCATGTAGAACCTGTATAAAGAGAAAGAGGAGCACAATATTACCTGTCATATCTTTAGGTAGTTTAAGGGCCTAAACACTCCAAACTGAGATCAAAGCACTGCTGCTAAAGAAGGACAACGGTGGTGTCGCCTCACATCACATTTTGTGTCTGTCAGTTTGGGGTGTGGGAGCCCTAAGATACTAACTCCTGAAGGCACTAAAAAGGTACAGCCACAGTTTGGATGCATTGCATTAGAGCTTGGCCTAATAAAAAACGTTTGTAAACTATGTTACCTGGACAGGTAAACGGGCAGAATCTCCTCTCCAGTTTTCTTGCTACAGAAGATGCGGCAGAGAGTCCCACAGGCCTCAGCTCGCCCTGCCTCATAGCTCTCTGGGAACTCGTTGGCATCAAACATTGGGTTGGACACCATGGAGTCGGTGGACATTTGGGAACCTTTCCTTCTCAGCTCCAGACCCACTTGTGTAGCTATAGCTGGAGAGAGTGGGAAGAGACAAAGAATGAAAGAACCCTGAATTGTTGTCTGGTCACTAGTTTTCATGCATGTATGAGAAACAAGCAAACATATACATGTATATACAATATGCCCACTATAACAAAGTAAACAGAAAAAAACTGAAACATAAAAGCAACAAAAAGCAAACATTTAATCACTGTCACAACAAGAGAGAGGAAACACTTCAGTGACTGCAAACACACACTCACATCCTTTAAAAGCATTCAATAAAGGGAACTCTGACACAAAGAGTTTGCCATAGACGCTCCACCTATCACTGGCACAAAGCATGACCAAGTGTAGTGTGCTGGTACTAAAATGTGTCAGTCATTCACTGCTGCAAGACCACAAGGCAAAATCCCTGTGTCAGCTCCCTCGATGTTGCAATTATATGACTGTCACTCAAGGTACAGGACATTCACTTCATGCACTGAGGCACTAAACCAATGAAATCAAAACTTAAGTAAACTGACAACACAAGAAGAAATCACAAGAAACAAAACATTAATGCTGCACTTGAGGGAGGGGGATCTCAAACTGAATCATAAGGATTAGCGTGACTCAAAGAAAAAAAAACGACAACTTAAAATGGGGTGGCATTGTCACAAACTGGCAACGTTATGGTCGGGACAAGTGGTCAGTTGGTGAAACCCATTCCATCACCTTTGGAGAAACGCTGAAAGAACGCTGGTGAACTTTTATATATGACAAGGAGTGGGAACAGAAAACGATGGTGATAATGGCGGTGATCATGAGGAACTCAACTGAAAAGCAGGAAGATTTGTCAAGAAACGCAAATCAAGTGAGGAAAAAAACTGCCGTTCCTACTTACAAGATTTATAAGAAAGGAGAATTTGGATAAAAGAGGCTGCAAGATAACAGAAATAGTGGAGAGAGAGAAAATCAAAGCAGATCCAATATTTTGGGATCAATTCATATCAAGCATGAATTGTGTTTTTGTTCTCCTCAATACATGACTTTCGACTTACTACAACTCTTTAACATTAATCAGACATGGTAGACACGTGCAGGACACTACACCAAGAAGAGAAAAATATATAGAGAGCCAATAATGAGCCAAATTTTTTTTCAAATACTAATGACTGTATGTGCTGTCAGTGACCAATCTAGTGATTATTTTACCAGTTAATTGACTGTATGAACTCCTTAGGATATTGTTCTATATGTAGTTCTAAACAGTTGGTAAATGCAAATGGATTAGAATCAGATGGAAATCTCATACGAGGCCACTTCTAACCAAGTACTCCACACACAGAAACGCACAACGACGTTTCAGAGAAAATGGTGAAAAAAGGAAAGGATACCCCAACGACACACAGTAAAAAATTAACAACACCAAAAACACAGATAACTCCACAAAAACGTGTACTAATGGACAGCAACAAAACACCCACCTGCCCATGCATTAACGGAAACGCTATTAACCATCGTGTCACGTCTTACCGGTCATGCTGGGGTCTCGGCTGAGGCCGCTGTGGAGCTTACAGTGGACCAGAGCAGCGTCGAAAAGCCACTGGCCGAACAGGTTGAGGATGCTGTTGACTTTTGGCCGTGCTGGGGCAGGCAGGGGCCGGGACTCCCAGCTGCTCTGGTTGGGGCTGGACAGCAGGGTTGGGGAGGACGAAGTTTGCTGCTGCTGTTGCTGCTGGGAAGCTTTGGTTGGTTGACTACCACTGCCCTGCAAGGTGGGATTGGAGTCAGATATCAGATTAAGCTGCAAAAAACGTGACGTGATTTCTTGAGGCTTCTTCACATAATCTGGTGTAAGTGTGCTGTTCCATAAAAATCTTAGTTAGTGTATCTTTATAGAGCCAAATGTGTATGAGGTCGATATTGTCTATAGGCCGACTGAAACTCACAGAGCAATAAAAAAATTATAATAATAATAATAATACAGATCTGACCTTTTACTTACTCTGCACTTATTCATATAATGTCTTTCTGTCAAAGCAGGACTTACAGTTGAACTCTTGCTTGTAGTCTTGGTGACCACTGCATGCCGCTGCTTGCGGCTGTGAGGGGGCGTTGTGTTGGTGATAGAGGGTGGCGGGGACATGCTCATTCTGTTGACCGGGGTGGGCGGAGCACTGTCAGCTCTGGGGCGTGATATACCTGTTGACAGGAAAGTCAAATGAGGTGGGAACTATCGTTTCCCTCAGAGCAGTGGCGGGGGTTCTGATTGGCCTCAGAAAATAAAGAATAAATTTGTCATCCTCCCACTATACCAGCAGAAACAAACTTGGGTAAATCAAATCATCTGAAGCAATTTCCTCAATTCTAATGTTATGAGACAGCAAAGAAAGTGCACGCTCTTCAGAATCTGTGAGTTGATTAAAGATAATATTAATTTGTAGACATGCAAGACAAAGGTTAGATACAAATCACTATTAATCGATATACATCCATCTTGATTGGCTTTTTATGCCTGCAACCCCCTCCCCCCTTTGATGATCTTGTAGTTTATTCTGAATATCTGGAATTTATTATTTTTCTACTGGAAGAATAACCAGTTGTTAATATCATCAGCACCAATAAAAAGACCACTCCATCATATGCCCATAGCATCTCATTACATGACGTTTCATCTGAAGTCTGTACCATGAGAGAGCTGCCCTGGACAAAAAGTGAACACCCTCTCCCGTACATCTTTCTTTTCAACAGAGACACCTACAGTGCAAAGAGAAAAATACACACTGACACGTTTCTACTCAAATGCTTAAACAGTTATTAGCTACTGATATCTTCCATCTTGATTATTATCAGAGGTGTAGTGGCTGGATAACAACTGGAAGGGAGAAAAAACTGTTGATGCACAGATTTGTCCGTAATAATTTTAATGAATCAGTGTTTTATCTTTACGTCTTCCTTTTCTGCACCCTACAGAACCACAGGTATTCTTTGATTTGAACTTGTGATGAGAACAGTAACACAAAAGCAGAGACTAGACATCACAAAAAAATTAAACATAGTATCCTTTGCCCAAGTAGTCCAAAGAGCAACACAGTCCATATAGGACAGTTGTTGTGGTTGAATGGGTTAAAAATAAGACTTTCACCCAAAAGGTGAAAGTGTGTATCCTGTGTGAAACTAGAACTAGAGTGTTGACATGTAAACCTATCATTTTCGGGGTTTTGTTTTTCTCCACAACTAAAAGATGACTTCTCATGTTAAATGATCTTGATATGTTGAGAAATGTATGGATTTATGCTAGTTTTTAGATAATGAGACGAATTAACCCTTCATTGAAAACAAAAAAACTTGTTAGCTTGAAATAATTCACTCATGATCTAGAGATTACAGTACTGCAAAGAAAACGCAAAAATTCAAGTACCTCTGTTCTCGGCTTCCATCCACTTCAAGAGAGAATCGACTTTTATTTTTAAAAAAGTAACATTTCTTTTGCACGAAGGAGTGTGGTCTATGAAAAAAGTCCATGCAACTTTGACTACACTAAACAGTTACATCAGCATTGTGCTGCTATAAGGCAGGTACAACACAACGCAAAGTGGTTAACACTGAGTTTTAGTATTTTTCTGAGATCATACTGGCTCACGTTATGCTTTGTTTACTTCTGAATCACTATCTAAAATATTACTTGACTGAGCCTTCAACTGTAACTCAGTGTCCTCTTACCCAAGAAGGCATCCACAAGGCAGCTGATGCCCCTCATGGCCCTGAAGAAGATCTGGGGTAGCTGTTTCAAACACGGATGTAATACCACCTCATGGGGGATACTACTCGAGCTGAGAAACTGTTCCTGAAACTTTGGAGTGGTGCTCACTATTGCAGGGTTGCTCAGGTCCACTGGGTTACTGGAAGAAAACAGGACAGGAAGCACATTTGTGGATTAAAAAGAAAAAAAGATTAAAGATGCCAATGAGGCTTTCAAGGATATAAAATATGTCATACAAATTAATACAAGGACAGAATAGATAAAAGTGGAGAAAATGGACGAAATGACACAATAACAATTAGCTAGGTTTTTACAGATAGGAAGTAGAGAGCACAGGTAACTTCAACTTCCCCAAAACAACACATGAAGAAAGAATCTATGTCAGTTAGGATTAGTCTGCTAGGAACAGAGCTTATAGAGGCACTATGTACCTGAGCATGTGGAGAAAGCGATACCACGTCTGTGCCACACAGTCACTGTCCATCTCTAAAGGAATCAAACTGGCATCCTCATCGGGAACTTTAAAAGGTGGGAAGGATGGTCCATGGGTAAACCGCAAAAGTCTAAATTAGAAAAGAAATGCACAGATTGTTACACGTAACTGAACGACGTCACACTGAAAAACCTAAACCAAAAGACAAAAAAAAAAAAAAAAATGATTTTAGTATTTTTCTGCAATCAGTACAACCACAAATTCGCGTTAAGTTTGTTTATCCTCTTTTTAGACAGAGAAGTTGAACTTTTTTTTATAGTAAAACTGTATCCATTCTAACCTGGAAGTCAGAGCACAGGCCACCCTGCTCCACTGCTCTACAACAGGAGGGTGATGTCTCCAGTTGGCCAGCATCTCTCTTGCAGTCTTCCAATATGGCGGTGTGGGAAAGCAGCGGGCACATGCCAGCAGCCACACCTCAAACAACACTGCCATTAATTTCTCTGCCAGCTTTTCTGCTACCCCAACTGAAAGAATCGGAATGTTAAGGGATTACTATTGTCTATTATCACAACAACTGAGTATGTAAATAAAAAAGGAAACTTTAGAATACTGGGGTGTGGCTTACCTCCAACTGTGGGCGGTGCAAGTAATGTGTCATTGATGCGCAACAGGAAGAGCAGCAGCACCTCCCAGGTTTCTCTCACCATGGAAACAGACTCTCGTGCCAGCTTCTGGACTGCAGTCAGAACCTGCTGGCAAAGCCTGATGTGGTTCAGACCATGTTGTTCAGGTCTGCAGGGAGGGAACAGTGTGTTTGAAATGAGGGAACAAGAAAAACACAAACAAGCAAAGAATGAGAGAAGGTATGTATGAAAAAAAAAAACAGGGATTTTAAGTCACATCAGGAGCCACTTCCAACTACACCAAGTAAAATTGAATTAATCTAAATACAAGCTATTGGAAAATGAATTCAATTCAATTCAATTCAATTTTATTTATATAGCGTCAATAACAATACAAATCGTCTCAAGACGCTTTACAAAAACCCGGCCTGAAACCCCCAGAGCAAGCCTGAAGGCAACGGTGGCAAGGAAAAACTCCCTTTTAACAGGAAGAAACCTCAAGCAGAACCCAGCTCATATGGAGGGACCCATCTGCCTAAGGCCAGCCGGGTACAGACAGAAGAAAGAGAGAAGAGAACAGCAAAGAGAGAAGAGAAGAGAACAGCAAGATAAACATACATCTGTCATAGATACACATATCTGACTAAAGTGTACATGTGGAATCTTATGATACAAACTGATGATGTTACATGACAGTTTGAAAATGTAAGAGGAATCATAGGCAGGTTGGAGAATTGTTCATTCAGGTAGGAGTGGATAACTGCAGGATTCCATGAAGACTGGGCAGGCTGATGAGACCACGACAACAGATGTAGTATAGAGCTCCACAGGAAACACAGGAAAATGAAGGCTTATCTGTAAACGTTTCTGACATACCTTGGTACAAAGACGTTGTAGAGATGTTTGAGAATGGTCTGGACATACATATTGGGCTCCTTGACCACAGGCTGAGGCATTGAGTCCCTGGGTGACACCAGTGCCATCATCCAGTCCGTGTACACATCCACACATAGCTTGGCCGTGTTGGCCGTGTCCCCCTCTAGGGGGAGGGTCAGGCCATAACACAGCACCTCCATGGTCCACTTCACCTGGGAACCAAACCACTCTCATTAACTTATGTTAATGATTTTCAGTTACACACAGGAAACAGAAAAAGCTCTCAAAACCCTGTTTCAATGGTGTTTTTCTTCATATAATCCCTTACCTTTATGTCAGTCTGAACTAACTCAAGTGAGTAACAATAAGGATCTCTAATTTACTGTCTCATAACAAGGAAGGCCAAAGGTTCAGTATAAGACGATGAAAGCAAGAACAATATACTGCCACTCTCAACCACGTTTCTCAGTTGCGTACTAAATCAAAAACAGACATTTGATGAATGAAAACCAGACTATTATTCTGTAGAGTACATTTGAGCAAAGTTTACAGCAAATACAGAGGATGTTTTCTTGCCCGTGGTGTTAAGTCCTTTTACATTCAGTGTCTGCAAATACTCCTGTCTGAAATTTATTTTCATATAAAGCTGCATGCTTAGCCTCACCTCAACCTACATTAACAGCCTTCTCTCCATTAACAGTTTCCTGACATATTTTGGATAATTCCCCGCAGCGTTTTGTGTAATATTCATGAAGAAATCAGTGCGACTCAGTAGTGGCAGGATGGTCTAGCCGAGCTTTATCCTCAGCATGACGTGAAGTTCAAAGCAACAGCAGCACTTCAGACCCATGGTAAACCTAAGAGCTACTGCTGAACTATTTTTACCTAATGCAGCTCCTCTTGCATTACTTTCCTGACACATGCTGTCACATCATTAATTGAAGCTGCTGGCTTACTATGAGCTCTGGAGTTTACCTGCTCACAGTGGTGCATGTTAGCAGATATTTGAGTGTTTTATCACAGCACAAGGGAAACTCTGTGACAGCCTGTGTATACAGAGTTTGCAAACAACAAGATGAGATCAAGCTCTCTATCAAAAATGGCTTGAATCAATTTCTGTACAGCTAATGTAGAAGGACTCTGAAGGGTAATACTGCATATCACTGGCTAGTATGTCAGTGTAATTCTTTGCACAATGCATGCTAAAGAAAAGGAGGAAATAAAAAAGCCACGCAAATCATAGGAGAGGTTTAGGGTGAATTGTGCCTACAGCACTAAATGTCTGTTGAGGTGTTAGTTAACTCCCTATCTCTGCAGCTAGCAGCTAGCAGCAACAAAAAAATAATAATAATAATCCAGAGTAAAAGACATATGACAGCCTAATCTAAATAGATTCTGAGAGCATGAGGAAAAAAAAACATTATGGCATCAAAGTTAACTCTTTGGTCTCTGTCAGAAAATACACACATACTATCAATACTACAGTGAAACATTGTGAAGGTAGCGTCAAGCAAGAATTTCAATGACAAGCACAGGTAAACTATGGCATTCACCATCAGAATGATTTGAAGGTGACAGAAACAAAAAGCACAAATCCAACATAGCACTGCCTTTTTCCCCAAGAAAGAACCTAAGTGCAAGTATACGGGGGGAAAAGGAGATGCTTACTATATTTTTTCTTTGTTTTAAAAAGACATTTTCAGTTGTTTTCACTACTTGAGTACTGTATTAAAGTATTGTTTTTGGTCCTTAGGAAGCTGAAACAAACTGTGGCACTTTACAGTGTACATAGTTTGTATTTTACCTACACTGGTGGTCACAGTAATAAGACACATATACTTGTGTCTTAAGACATAAGACATATACACATGTCTCTTTAGTTATAAAAAGCAGCCTTCGGAATGCAGTGGGCATTAGCCAGGAGCCACCATTATTCCACTTGCAATATGTTAAGTGTCTTTTTGCTGATGCTTGCATATGGCACTTAAGACTTGATGATGCACTGGATTTCAGAAAATGTGTTTAAGTAGCTGAAAATTCTTTGAAAAGACCAGACACCTTGAGTTGTACTTATCTCAACACAATTATTGTGCAAACACCATCAGGATAATCAGCAGCTTGACTAATTGGATTATTTTTTTTTTTTTTTTTTTTGGTTAGTAAATGACTACTACTAAAAAAATGAACCTTACACATTAACAGCACCACCAAACTGTGACATATATCCTCAGCACTGATAGCTGGTGCTGTCTGAAATACATGTTATGATGGATCATTGGGGCCACCTTTAAGCCATATGGAAATACATTATAAAGCAGGCAGACTTGATGATGAAGCATAAAGCTTGGCAGACTACCAAGGCATTAAAGTGATGGGTCAAACATCGCTTAGCGTATACCCCAGCGTGGACTACTTCCTCACCTCTTTGTCCGTTTTGAGGATGTTCTCAGTGGCGACAGGGCTTACAGCTGTGCCTAGTGGTTTGACCACAGCATTTGCCACCTCTGTCCCCACAGTGTTGGGGTAGGTGTGCAAAACACTGAGGTGGCCCTGGTCACTCTGCACCACCAGCTGCAGCGAGCGCCACTCGGAGTACATGCTGATGTTGTCTACTGCACTCTACTCACACCACCTGCCTCCACCTGCACACACACAAATCCAGACATTAGCTGAGCATGTTAAGTTGGGAGTGAGTCTAATATTTAGCACGAATACAGTTGTGTCTTTTGATATAAAGCTGTCAATATGTTACCAAGACAACAGAGGAACATACACACTTGTTCTGCTCGTTGTGTTAACATCTTTTTATCTCGATGACAGTGACAATGTTTCAACTTTAACTTGTTTGACTGGTTCGTTCTCATCTTAGGATAACGTATTTTGGTGGTTTGAAGGGGAATCCAAAAACATAACGTCAGCAACGACAAACGACTAACTATATAAAACTAACTGTCATGTGTGGACTGCGTGCACTGCCAAATAAAGTGTGCGCAGTAAAACCTTGCAAAGAGTCAGTTGTCGTGTTTATTGATGTGTACCTTGTCGGTAAACAGAATACATCAAACATCCCAGATTATGTGTAGCTGCCAAGAAAACTACAAGTATTATGGGGAGCAATGCATCGCACATTTTAAATACAGCCGTCATTTTGTCCCGAAAGAACAATTAATCAAAAGAAACATATAAACCATTTGTATCCTACAGCTCGGGTCGGTAACAAGCCGAGGAACCACAACCAGGAAACGGTTCTGAAAACGACTAGCTTGCTAACGCTAGCTAGCACTAACATCAAAACATCTTCCTCATCTAAACAATGACATTATCCGACATTAGCAAGTGGTTGGCGTTGGTGTTACAAGGCGTTCTCTCTGTACAGGACAAAAGGCTACAGTTAATAAAAACAGACGGCTCTATGCGCTAACTTATCAGTTATCTCAAAGTACGTTACAGTTGAGATCCGACGTTGCTAGCTAGCTTAGCTTATGTTCGCTGCGCTAGCCTGTACGTTGACATTAGCTAGCTCGGCTGGCTGTCATTTGTGCTAGCTAACTACCCAACTTTGCAAAGGCGTTTATGTTTGCTTGCAAGCTAAACGAGCGGGGTTTCTCGATTTACCTGGGCCAGCTGGAAATGTTGTCATACCAGAGCTCCGAAACTCGCAGTCTGTGCTTTTTATGTATCCTGGTCTAAAGCATAACAGCCTCCATCTTTGCAATGTCAAGGCTTGGATATTGCAGCTAGATGGGCTAACGGGAAGCGGAATCCGTAGGTTGACGCCCCCTATTGTTTGGTCCACGGAAGTGCACCAGACTCGATGCTGCTTTCATGTGCTCTTGGTGAACTCGCTTAAACTGAACAGTATACTCAGTACTTGCACACAAAAATAAAAAAATAAAAAACTTGTTAATAGACCTAAAAAACAAAAACAACTGGACTTGATTCCGTTTTCTTTAAGACCACTCATCCTAGGGGCATCTTCAGTTATCTAAACGGTCAGACATGCCAGATTACATTTTGGTCTCTAATACTAAATAAGAAGACAAAGACTAAAAAGAATAGCTGTCAATTGTTGTGGCATTATGGTGCCTTCACCCAGTTTGGATGAGTTAGACACAAACGGGTATTCTCTCTGTGTAAATGTTTAAGAGAATAATCAGAATCACCTTAAATACTCATATACTTACCCAGACATATTTATTTACATATGCACACAATATATCTCGTGTCCATTTATTTTACACTAGATAGTGGATATATTATAGCCTACATTTACAGTTGTACAGAATACTCTGACAATTATTAATTATTATTAATGCTATCATACTAACGTTAACTCGCAGTTAAATCATCAGCTGATCAGTTGAAGATGCGTTCATTGACCTGCAGAGGGAAGCCTTGATGCAGAAAAGCTGCCTTTTTGTTACCATTATCTTATTACAGTCTGATTGGTCAGTTAATCTGTGTGCAAAAATAGCACTCTGGCCAGCACCAGTACCTCTAATTATGTATACAGGAGAAAACTAGCCTTGCATTAAATTGAGGTTTGATTGTGATGCTTTTATTGTGTTTTGCATGAAAATAGTAAACGCTTACCTTCATGATTTAATGCTGCATCTGCACACATTCATGGGGACTTAAAATGACATAATGTTTTAGAACTAAATGAGGGTGTCAAACTCATTTTAGTTCGGGGACCACATACAGCCCAATTTGATTTCAAGCGGGTCAGACCAGTAAGATAATAACCTACATATAAGTAACGCCAACTCCAGATTTTTTTCTATTTGTTTTAGTGCAAAGAAGAACAAGTAAATTTGGAGAATGTTTACATTTAATAAACTATCCTTTAAAAAAAAATTTATTTCTTAAGTTCAATTTGGGCACATTGCTGTCTGCTGTTTAGTCCTGGGTCTCAGCGTTGTGTTCCGTCCACTTCTCTTTTTAAAACAGTCGATAAAACAGGGATAGCAGTTATTTTCATTGAAAAATTGCAGTCTTCTATGTAATTTTCATACTTTCCAAATTCAAACTGCAAGCCAGATTTGACCCTCTGGGGGTTAAATCACCTGTGCGCTACATCAGAAAGAACTCATGATACTCTGTAGGTTAGTCACTACTGTGTGTCAAACTCCAAAAGTGTAATTTTCAGGTCCCATAATGCTCCTTAATAATCTTTGATTTGACATTATCTGGGCATAACAGGCGGCAACCGAAGAGCCATAAGCGACAACGTGGAGGCAGCGGAGAAAGCATCCAGATGGCTCTGGCTGAAGAGGGGAGAACAGTGGGGGCAGTACGCCACTTGGACACAGGCCAGGGTCTGATCAGCCTCGGTCGGGTCGCCTGGAGGAGGGTGTTGATGTTTCTGTAACTGCATGGTGAATATTTTTCTCGAATCTACTTAACAGCCACAGTTTAATTGTTTTAGTTTTCAACTGCTAACAACTACTTACCATTAGTTCTAAAAAAAATGCCATTTTCATCAGAATATTTAGGCATTATTTTAGTTGACAGTTACACACCATAGACAAAAAGAGCAACTTATATAAACAACATTATTAAATGACTTTATTAAAAGCTGCTGTTCCAAATTTCATTGGTAGTTAACAAACATAAAACATAGCACTTGCTCAGTAGACAGTACAAGATCAGTCATAAGCCTGAAGGGATCCTTTCAGTAGGGGGCAGCAAAGACTGGCTGTAAAAAGGTAACAGTCTTAGAATGTAAACAGCATGTCCGTAAATACTCTTAAGCTATTAATTCTCATAATTACACGATTTTTGATTAATAAATACAAATGAAGGATCTGTGTCCAGATATGAATGCAATGCTTCTCTCAGTTGCACACATGTGAATGAAATACTGTTGCTCTCTAGTTTAAGGGCATGTGGTTGGTCTGTTTATGATTTCTTCAAAGTTCAAAGCAATCCTGTAGATTCTGTTATGAAAGACTACTTTTAAATGCTTGTGTTCCACTCCAGTGAGCACACACAAGTATACAATGCTGTCAAGCATGTGCTGAAAGAAAAGTCATTTAAGTACAAGTCAAAAGTATTCATCCTAAATGTAAATCAGATGTTCTCTCTGCAAAAAAATAAAAAAAAAATAAAAAAAATGCTGAATTGGACACATGGCTTACATATGGCATAAAGCCTTTCCCCAAAATGAGCCACATAAAGCACTAACATTCTCAGCGTTCCCTGCACTGTATCTGTAAAACCGACCTAAGACATATGTGTAACACATAAGTGAACCATTATACATTTACTACAGGTGTAAACCAGATGAGACAATAAAAACTGAGAAGCAGATACTCTCTGTGTTGTGTTGTAGATCGTTGCAGTCAACAACTCTTTAGTGTCTATGGCTTCCACATGAGCACTCAGCTAGCCAAACCACACATCTGTCCTGGACGATGTCCACGGAGGGGAGAGGCAAGGAAAAGAATTATGGATGAAAGTCAGCATTCTCCGCACCCTCGTCCCTCCATGTTTGGTAAGGTGCATTTGCAGCTCTGGCGTGCTATGATCCGTAGTGATATGCAAAAGAATCTAAAGCAAAGAGGGAGAAAACAGCATGAACCTTTGGTAGACAAGTTTATTTGTGAATCCCCCTACAACAACAAGGAGACACAAACTGCTCTACATAGGACATAAAAGGAATTAAAACAACGTGTAATAGAAAATCTACCAACACAAACATATGTTTCACAGTTTTTTACACTTACTGCTGCTGGGGTCTAGACATACACACAGCTTGTTATATAGAGTAATTAGCTAAAGAGAGGTTTTAGTAGCAGGCTGCAAACGTTTATTCCTTCGAAAGGGGATGGCCTCACTTTTGGAGAAAGCCTCAAGTGGCCATTTGAGGAACTGCAAATTTGGCACTTCCTTGTTGCCTTGAACTTCAGAGGCTACCGCTTGTTCGTGAAGTGAACTGACCATCTACCTTGTCGGCACTCACCTGAATGAAACTGGGCTGTGCAACACAGCCCCTCTCCCCGTGCAGTTCGGTAAATGGGTGACACACACACCCTAGCCGAAGGGGGTAGCTGTGTGAGGCGTGTTGACAGAGAGTCAGGCGGCAAATAGAAGGAGGTGCGCTGGCCAGGTGTAGAGCTTTCCTGTCCCTCCCAGGTGAGCCAGTAGCCCCTCACACCAGCCATGCTGGCCTTCCAGTCGACCCGCACTGAGTCACTGCCCACTGTGGTCAGCTGAAGATCTGCCAGGGCTGGAGTCACTAAAAATGGAGACCGTGGAGAAGTAGACAAGGTGTATTTCAAAAGGAAAGAAAACTGAGAAAAAGCAGACATTAAGAGAAGGAGTGAAAACTATAGTGGAAACTGGACTGCAACTGTTTTTATGCTTTACTAACAGCTCACAGCTGTCCTTGGAGTAGTCAAACCTGAATGGAACTACAACTTTATTATCTGAAATTGAAGATGCAGAAAGGCTGTCTAGGATTTGGGTTACTAAGTAGTAAACAGATCACTGATTGCAAACTTTGACTTGATTTTCATCACACAGCTCACCTTCTTCAGTGCACACTTTGACAGACATAGCCTTCTCCTTTCCAGAGGCGTGCCGGGCACTAATGGTGACCAAATAAGTGGTGTCTGGTTGGAGGTTTCTGAGCATGGCAGAGTCTTCCAACGGGCCCACCCTGACAGAGTGGAGCTCGCCCCTGGGCAGGGCAGAGTATTCAATGAAGTAACTTGTCACCAATTCTGGCTGAAGAGGACCCCAACTCACCCGAACGCTGGTTGGCCCAGACTCAGAGACTGTTACCACAGCTGGGCTCAGCACCTCTGGCGTGTAAGACAGAACACTGAGTCATTGACAATGACAAATTTTCACACTTCATTTCATGGGCCTTTAATTTCACAAAAAGTATAGAAAAAACGTTGTCTTTTGAGTAACAAAAAAATGTCCAGATGTATTCAGTTTGCAATGATATTCAATAGAAACTGTAAAAGCAGCATAAATGAGAAGCTGGAACACTTAACCTTACCTGGCTTTGTTGTAAAGGTGACAGAGAGACTGTTAAATGTTTGTTCATTGGTCTCTGGGATGAGTGTCGCCATATAGGTGGTGTCAGGCTTCAGGCCTGTTAGCGTGGCAGTGCTAGAGTGTGCTGGCTCGAGAATTCTTGTGTATGGGTTTCCACCATAGGTAGGACTGGTACCATTTCCACCGCCACCTCCAACTCCTGTCACAACCTGACTGAAGCGGATCTCGTAGTGGCCGCTCAATCCAGACAGAACGGGTCGCCACTGGAGCGTGGCAGAGTTGGTGGAGACGTCTCTGACATTGAGTCGCTTAGCTCGGATGATCTCTGTTGAAGACAGAGGGGAGAACAATGACACGCCCGTGAGTCTGTCGAGATTGAAGAGCAAGTTATAATTTTACAAAGAGAAACAAAAATTATGCAGCTTTAAAGTGAAACAATCAAATCTGAGAGTGCTAGACAGAGAACTAAAAATGCCTTGGCTCCAGACAGCCACCCACGTAGACAGACAGACTTGGGTTTCTAAATGCATTCATAACCCTTACATCAAGACCACTCGAAATAGCCAACCCAGTGAGGCCCTGCAACAAAATAACAAATGCCACAGTGGCATCGATATCTGTGATTAGATCCTTAGGCACCCAGCAACGACTGGCGCATTCCACTTTGTTGTACACAAACCATATTTATATCCTGCATCACGTCTTACAGCTGCAGTATATACTGTATAAATGCTGATGTGTCCCTTGTGAGTGTTAAGGCAGTTACCTAATCCAGCCAGGGGAAAGGGTAATCTCCCCAGTTTATCTATATACACACATATATATATATATATATATATATATATATATGTCTGGCATAGTGTTGGAAGATGCTGCAAGAGAAGTTGAATCATTAATCCATTTATAGATCACCCTATCTCGTTACAGTGACTCTTACACACGCACATTCTCAATGCCCTGGCTTCCTATTTTTTCTCACTGTCTTCAGGAGCATGTGTGGAATTAGGGACAAGCACAGAGACATGTAATACATCTGTGTGTGGCAGGCTGCTAGTGTGATTGTAGCTGTTCGAATTGAGGACGTTTCTCAAATCTCCTGAACCACACAGGTAATGCCGCTTCGGTTAGTGAGTAAATTCATGAGTAGTAACTAGTAGTAACTTTTTCTTTACTTCTTGTTGTGAGTCAGTTTCTTTACGTGTCCATCTCTGAACTTTCTGCCACGATACAGCAGAGGTTAACAGAATTTCAGCTGTGCTGCTGTAAAATATTCGGGAGAGAAATTTGATTTGATGCAGTGATCAATCCCAGAAATTTTATGCTGCCTTCAAATGGAGCTTGTGAATTTCTGATGTCATGGGAAGTTACGGACACAAAATGCCTGACAGTCAAATGGAAACACCGGCCATAAGTCGCAGATAGAGCGCTGACAGGCAACTACTGGCATCTAGAAGACACAGAGGCTAACAGTCTACAAGCTAATACCGTATATTAAATTACCATTTACTGAGAACGTCAGCTAACACGTCACAACCCGTGTACTTGGACCTTATCGAAAAAATGTCTAGTTACGACCTGAATACCACAAAAGAGGAGCGTTTATATGGATTCCTCTTGTGGACGCAATAACAAAACACCATTTGCAGGCAGCAGTTGACATGAAAGCTGTGACTATGACAACAATGGCATCAAGCACACTTTAAGATTTAATATGAAATGTGAGCTACCAAAAAATGCTGCTTATTGAATCTGTTAAATATGCTTATGACAACAGTGTAAGTGGGGCAAAGCAGCAGTATTAGAGGCAGTAAAACCAAAACAGTGAGCTGAAAGGTGCTAAGTAGGAACAATTCCTTTGGCATCACATTCATTATGGTCATGTGATCTATTGTTGACACAGCTTCATATATCAAATGTCACAACAGATGTTCAACTGTATTTAGTTATTATATTTCATCATCCTGACTTTACATAAGAAATTTAAAATAAAAATAAAAATATTACAATACTACATAATTAATGTTTTACTTGGTGTCCCTTTTACTCATGCCAATGTCAATTTATTTATAGAGCACATTTAAAAACAGCAAATGTGGACCAAAGTGCTGTACAGAGTAGCCAAGGCATGTAGTAATGTAGAAAACACATAAAACACACAGTTATCACTATTAATCCCCGAAAAACTAATCACTATTTTACTTACCAATAATGGCATCCCGCAGGTCCTCTGTGATGATGCTCATATGATCAATGTCCACAAAGTACAGGTGGTCTTCCACAGGTGGGCTCACCACCTGCCTCAACACCTGATAGTTGCTGTGCCCGGTGGAAACCACCAGCACAGCCACACCCTCCTCCTGCAATTCAGTCATTGGTCCGATCACATCGCCAGGTTTCACCCCGTCAGTCAACCACACCAGCACTCTCGGGAGCCCTGCCCGGGCCCCGTCCGCCGCTCCGGGTCGCAGCACCCACTCCTTTGCCATTTTCAGCGCCTCTACTGTGTTGGTGTCCCCCCTGAGTGGGTTGATGTTGCTCAAAGCCCCCTGGAGGCCACTTTGGGTGGTATATTTGTCAAAGCCAAACTCGAGGCGTGGTTTGGTGCCCACCTGCAGAAGTCCCACCCTCACCTGATCCTCTCCCAGTGAGAAAGGGCGGAGTAGCTCAGAGAGGAAGGTGAGCATGTGGGAATGCTCGTAATTTGACACACTCCCTGAGGAGTCCACCAAGAAGAGGACATCACCCTCGCAGCAGTTCAGCACTGTGGAGGAAAAGTGAAGAGTGATACAGTTGTTAATAAACAAATCAACCTTGAAAATCAGTGTTGCATTTTGATGCTGATGTGGGAACTGTATTCAACTCTCTCTATGATTTTTCTGCCAGATTTTTTTTTTCCACAAGTCTCCTTTCATGCTTACTTAACAAGCACATATTTAGAATCTTCCTCCCTTTCTCCATACACTCTCACAGTGATTAACCTCCAACTTGATTGAAAGAGGCAGATATCTAAAGCAAAGATCAAACAGGCAATTACTGTGTAGATAAGCATAAATCAAAACAGAGGAACTACGCAAAGATGCAGGCATTATGATAGCGGAAAGTGGATGATGGATAAAAAGCATTCAGAGCTAGAGGGAGGGTTTTTTCCCCTCTCAATTTTCCATATTCCGTAACAAGTTTACAAGGAAAGAAGGAGAAGCGGGTGTGGTGGAGGTGGGTAGGTGGGGATTAACAGTAGCTGCTGGGTATTAGCGGGAGAGGGAGTGGAGAAAGGAGGTGGGACACGGGTAAATAAAAGGCGTTAAAAGAAGGGGGGGAGGAGGGGTAGTGGCAGTTCCGTGTGAGAAACGAAGAGGAATGTCGGATGGCCATTTACAGAGCTGAACAGCTCTAAAGCAGCAGCACTGACAGAAGAAAAGCAGTTTTTTCTTGCATATCTTCAGACCGTGAACTCATCCAAAAGAAAAGAAAAGTCACAGTTAAAATTTCAGATTGTAAAACAGAAAAAAATAAATACCACATTTACCATGCCACCTAATTACTCTGACTTAAACAAAATCGATTACAGGCACAGACTCCTTTAGAAACTCCCATTTACCTTGGAGGCCTTTTTTCTTCAAATATCTATCTAGAGATGGGCTGTTGATATAAGATATGAGAAAGCAGTGGGGGCGTATACAGTATACACACACAAATCAAGCATGTACACACATACCACCTTTCTCTCCATCAGCCTGAAGAATTCCTTGCATCTCTCTTGTCATTTGGACTTTGGAGCGAAGGGTCTGCTCCATATCGCAGCCCCTTCGCCTCTACCTTTGTGCCGGTATTTCTTTATCTACAAACCACATGTTGACGTCTGGAGACAACCACTTCAGCATTCATATAAAGGAAAGACGTTTTCCAGTGCAGCCTGCCTCTATGGCACGCATGATAAATGGGATTTTTTGGTCGACTATTAGCACTTGAGTGATGTGATGGTGGAAAAATGAAGCGTGAAACTTCCTCTGGAGCACAGCAGGTCCCACGACTTGCAAGAGACTGGCACATGAGCAATAAATCCTTAGCAGGACAGGTTTGGTGGGCTGGATGTGTTGTAATGTAACACGCTATGCAGACCTCAACCATGAGAAGACAAATGCGTGCTGCAGAAGATTCGGAATATTCATCTTCTTCTGTACCCGCTTATTCCTGTTAAGGGTCGCAAGGGTCTGCTGGAGCCTATCCCAGCTGTCATCGGGCGAGAGGCGGGGGAGATTCGGAATAATTTGCATTTTAATTGAATAAGACGACATCAAACTAACAAACATGCACAATTAGTTTTTAATCCTTAATTATATTTTAAGTCATCATAAATGATTCAAACTATAGCTTATTTTTCTGTGGATGAAGGCTGCAGATCTTAATTTAACACCAAGTGAGCTTATAAAAAGCCCACTTACTGTAAGCTAAGTTGTCTGTATACAGGGGCCTATTAATGGAAGCAGCAAAGTGACAGCATCTCACTCACTATGATGAAGACAGTCATTAAGACACACACTCTCAGAAACCTAACAGTGTCAACACCACCAAATATAGTCTGTCAGTCACTTCATGGTCATGGGTTTTACCACATGGTAATAAGGCACCTCTGTGATATCAGCTGATGGCTTTTGTTGCATTGTGTTTGTGACACAACAATAAGAATAGAAAAGCCTATTTTCTATTCTTCATCTGAGAGTGGTGGACTTGTGGACTCGGGGATAGTGGACTGTAGAGTCACGTGTTCAGATCCACTCAACATCCATGGATGAAGGCAAGGCTCAACTTAACCCCCAGAACTGCTCCCTGGGTCCCGTGCTCCAAGTATGCCCACTTCCCTCTGTGTGTACAGATGGATGGATTTGAAGGAAGAACAAATTCCTTGTGTATACAGTACACAGCTAATAAAGCTGGTTCACACTGACATCACAAGATGTTTTTAATATTCATCCATATTCGTTTTATATTGGATCAGTACATTTAGGATTCAAATTATGATCTTTAAGTTGGGAATCCAATCTTTTTTTACTTTCTTTATGGCGTAATACGGGGAGAACCGGAGGCTTTTCCAGGCCTCCAAGATCTCTGGGTGGTCCCTGAATGCACCCCTCGTCTTGGGAACCACCGCCCCAGGCTGGATTTCATCAACTCATAATTCAACACCTGAAGCCATATCATTTCACCGAGAACACTGGTGTCATATCAACCCCACCCTGATCCACGCTAAGTGCAGACAGTCCCTCCACCTTCTGCAGCTGTATTAGTTCGTTAGGCTATATCAAAGTTAGTTCCACCAAGGCATTTAGTCGCTTTATTTTAATGGAAGTGTAATTTCTGATCAAAGTAGATATTTATTTTTAAAATATTCTTACTGACTTCGAATGATTTGTGCTATGTTTCATTATTACAAACAATAATAATGAACTTGTTTATCACGGATCAGTGGCGCTTACCTCCTTGTGGTACGGAGTCCTGTGAAGCCAAAGGACGCGGGAAGATACACAACAGCATCCATGTCAACAAGATACGGTGCTCCATCTCAATGGTTACGAATTAATTCCACTGAGGCAAAAATATATCAGAAACGTCGCGGCTTCTTGAGTCAACCATATATCCACCACTGCCCCGAGGAGCGCCCTCCCAGTCAGATAAACATTATTCATATGAGTCACATCCAGTCCGGCTTTTTAATTATCGTCTTATCTTTCTTCTCCACTGAGCATGATCAACCAGTCGGGTAACTGGAAACTCCCAGGGTTAAACTTAAACTGATGTTAAAACTTCAGACGGTGTGCGCAAAGTTTGGACGCACCTCCTCAACGCAGGCGCTCAAGACACGAACGTGGAGCACAAGCGAGCTCAATAAGCACAAGCTTTCCGGGAAACCTTTCAAAACAAGACAAGCATATTTGCTTTAATAATACTTGGCTAAATACGTATGCAATAATAAGCTTAGGAAATTACTTTCTCAAAACTCAATTTAGAGTATCAGATACGTTTAAAAAGTTTACAATGCGGTGAAGTATACGGAAAACAAAAGGTATATTTTCAAGTCCATGTAGCCTATAGACAGAGCCCCAGAAAGGACAAGAATGAATGAAACATCAAGTTTTTGACAACTGTCTTTGTGCAATTTTGAGTACTGCTTTTAATCTATTGTTCAACTCAGATCATGGTGAGAGACCTGACAGTTAGACTGCTAAATCCTACAATAGAACTGCTTATTACTATAAGCTTGAGTGTTGGAATCTTAATCTGAAGAGAGACTTGACTGATGGTGGCTTACAGCAGCTCATAAGACAGGAATGCTATTATATCACTGTGCCATGATTGAAACAGGATACCCTGTCACTTTATTGTGAAGGTAACGTTGCTCTAACTTCCTTTTGATCACCTCCGCTTCACACACCTCCTTGTCTTGTGTAGTTTCTCGTTTCTTCTTTCTCTCTCCAGTCTCCTCAGCAACTCAGAATAGCAAATAGGTTCACCATGCAGGCGTCAACCCTAAATCTGAACCAGAATTAGATTTAAGTCATCGAGTTTCCATATTAACGGGGAGCGAAATGGGGAACCAGTCAAAAGCTCATTTAACACTTTATCTTTGCCGAAATTAGTCACATATGCAGAATGTAAGGATGAATCAGCTGATGTGGGACCCATATGGGTATATTGCTATATAGCAATGGGAAGATACAGGTTGGTTAACATGATGGTTTTCATTGTGATAGTCTTGGGAGAGTACCAGTTATATTATTACCTTAGAACTAATCTTATTTTAAATACTTATCAGGGTAAAGACAACCAAGAATTGCAGCTGGCCAGGAGATTAAGGAAACCTCTGGTTCACCAAGACAGACCACAGATACGTTCAGCATTTAAACCACTGGGAGTGAATCTCTGAAATTACACGGCACATAGTGCTGGAGGAGAAAAATGCTGAACAGCTCTGCACGAAAGCTATTGTCCGATGTCAAAAACTCGGCCATTTCAAATAATTTATTATTGTTATTCATTTATACGAAGAAAGTAAAACGAGGGGACAATCCAACATCCAGCCTGCATGGAGTCACATACAGTATGATTCATCATGGAAAATATTGACATTGTGTGTGTGTGGTGTGTGTGCGTGCGTGCGTGTGTGTGTGCGTGTGTGTGTGGGAGATACATACAAAGACAAAGCAAGATTGTAGGAGGGGAATAACTGATGGGAGAGGATGTAAGATATTCAAGTGGGACCAAACAAAGGTCTGGATTCCTTTGTGATACATTGTGTCCAAATAACTAGTGTTATTCCAGTGAAACATGGACAATCAACACACCCTTCTCAATACACACACCTAGTAACTAAACACTGCAAGTACAGTGCTGTCAAGTGATCAGGAAGCCTTATGACCGCTCTGTCTGACCTGCGATATATTTCATGTTAGTCACCTGTATAGACAATTAATGAGCTTGTTATAAGAGGCAAGTGTAAACATAATCTTACACGTGGTTGGTGTTAAATTAGGTTTTTGTGATGTAAAAGTTTTGTGCCTTTGTTTAAAAAAAAAAATACAACATACAAAACCACTGAAAACAAAGGAGATACATTTAAGAGGAAAAAAATTAAAAATGAAACAAATAAAAAATAAAATTATTACCAAGCTCATGTGAAATAGTGGTGAGGTGGTTAGCACTGATTCTCCCTGTGTTTGCGTTGGTTCTCCGGCTTCCTCCCACCGTCCAAAGACATGCTGGTTAGGTTAATTGGTGATTCTAAATTGGCCGTGGGTGTGCGCGTGTGTGTGAATGGTTGTCTGTCTCTCTATGTTGGCCCTGCGATAGACTGGAGACCTGTCCAGGGTGTACCCCCGCCTCTCGCCCGATGACAGCTGGGATAGGCTCCAGCAGACCCTGCGACCCTTAACAGGAATAAGCGGGTACAGAAGATGAATGAATGAATGAATCATGTGAAATACCGCGTATGTCTTCCTCTTATTATCTCCAAATAAAGCTAGGCATCTCCTTGATTGCACAAGCTCTTTGTGCCCATGCATTATGGATCTCATTATTAAAAATTAATCCCTCAGGTGATGGTTACAAAAACATTCCAAGGCATTTGGTACACTGATCAGGCATAAAATTAAAACCACCTGCCTAATATTGTGTATGTCTCAGAATGTTGTTAGCAGGGGCCTGCGGGTCCTATGGGTTAAGGGGAGGGGCCTCTGTGGACCATCCCACAGATACTTGATCAGTCTGGGACTTGGAGGCCAGGTCAGCACCTTGTGCTGTTCTTCATGTTGTCACAAGATGGTCAATGTTGTTTACTTCTCCTGGGTGTAGTTTTAATGATATGGCTGATCGGTGTATGTTGTGAAACGTAATGAAGACAGTCGTTAACAAGAAAATTTTGAGCAGCTGTGAGATAATCAAGAACAGGACATCCCCACAAAACTGATCAAGAGACTGTCAAGAGGAAGACAACAACTTTGTGAGTACAGGGAGTACTGGTTGCTCCCTGTATGTGTACTCATCATCTGTGTGGGACAATGGGGCATGGTGGTAAGATGCAAGATTTTCCCATTAAAAATACACCCAAGCCCAGTTAAATACATGTCCCATGCCCCAGAACCATGGGTCAAAATGTGTTATGGTCTGAGGAGACCAAGATCGAACTGTTTGCCCAAAATTGTATAGGGTTTGGTGCAACGACAAAGCATCACATCAGAAAAGGACCAGTCAATTCTGATACACAACCTTTTAGGAAGCTACTAGACCAGAATATTAATTGTATGGGAGCTTGCGGATGTTTTCATCACCATCATCTCATAATAACTTTAATCATGTGATTACACAGAAAGAAAAACATAGCAGGTTAGTTTTTATTTGCTTTACAGTTGTTTTCTTGACAAGTGTTTCAAAGTGTGTGTTTTTGTCTATCTTTATGCTCTGCTGTAAAATTGAAAATTAGCTGAAAATTAGGACAGTTTTCACATTTCAGCATGACAATGATCCAAAGAACACATCTAGCAAACAATTAACTAAAGAATGAGTGAGCTCTAAAAATCATAGCAAAATCAAATATGCTTCAACTAAATATTTGTTCAGGTGTGCACACTTATACAGTTGATAAGTATAATATTTGTAACTTTTTCCTCTGATTTTTTTTATGTCACAAAAACCTTTTAACCACAGAAAGGGTTATCTTATCTTATCTTATCTTATCTTATCTTATCTTATCTTTTATCTTATCTGAAATATGCTTTATATCCACTGTAATGGAATGACCCTGGCCGCGATGAAAATTTATAGTTGTGGCCAATTACATGAATTGGTGTTGATGCAGTTTTTCTAAAGCTGAACTCCGAGTTCCCTGCTGAATCTGTTTATTCTCTGCTGCTACTGCACAACGGACATGCAGCATTAATTTGTCTGTGGTTTTTGTGTTCCTCCCCTCCAGGGCTAAACAAGTTCTCTCATGCACATTTTTAGCCCCTGAAGAGGACAGTGAGCTGGTGATTACTACAGACGAGGGTGCTCTTCCTGTGTGTGTTTTTCTGCCTTTTTTTTCTTTATTTTTTTCAGTTTCCAAATTGTAAATCAGTTAGATAAACACATTACAGCATTGCACCACCACCTGAAACAACTAGGCACTGGTGTCTGTGAGAGAGTAGTAAATGAGCTGGACATACAAGTGCACAGAGCATGACTGTATATCGTCTGAATGAGTATGTGAGCACTCTCCATATTTCATCTTGTCAAGCACTCAAGCATTACATTTCTTGTGCAATGACCAACTGAGCTGTGTGTCAAGCACACGAACTCCAGATCAAGTCACTATTTGACACAGCGTTGAAATGCACAGACGCTGCCAGCTGTTTCCACCCAGCTCAGCTTCATGTCAGCACGCTGTCTCCACTGTCACAATCATCCCATCAGATTATGCAACCTGAATGGTGACCTGTTTTTGCTCATTTTTACATACCATCATACTCCCACAGGAGTTAGTCTTTCAGGAGGGAATGGAACAGTAAACGTGCCCTTTTAGCTTTGCCAAGGCAGCTGCACAGGGGACTGGGAGGAATGGGAGGAGAGGCAAAAACAGTAAGATGTCATAAAGGCTAGTGGAAGAGTTTACTACATTTTGCTCATCATTCACTTTGTGCTAATAAGTATATAAAAACACATCATTTGGGAAGGTGCTGAATCCTGAAGCTGTTTCTCAGCAGCCTGGGTTACTACCTCTTATATGGACTCTTGTAACTTTGGTTCATAATAGCAGCCTTGTTGTAATTACCCACTACAGTTCTGGCTGCAGAGGATTTGGCTACATATTGGAATGCCACTGCTGCTGGCTAAGTGAATTCCACAGATCTATATTGGACAGTGTTTTCCTCCTTTCTGCCATCTTATGGCATTTGAGGTTTGGTTTGCAGCATTTTTTTTTTTGTGAAGATTTGAGGAAGAAAAAGCAGAAACGCCGCCTTCTCCTTAGTGAAGGAAACTGCTTCTCATAAAAAAACATGGAGAGACTAAATGAAACACTAAAGAATGAGATTAAGGAGAAAGGAAAGAGAGTGATGCTTGTAGTAGAGTGATGGATAAGTGAGGAAGAGTCCAGAGATGTTGAATAAGATCTGAAAACAGAACAGTTTTTAGATGGACAGCAGATTAAATGGACTGAAGAGCTGAGAACAATCTCAGCCTCTTTTGTAGAGGATTTTGACATGACACATAAATTACAGCCATTAAACTAAAAATAAGACAGGGAAGTCTGAGGGACTTCCCATCAATGGGATGTGCAGAAGACCAGAAGTGAGCCAAGTACCCGCTGCCTTCCTGAGCAACACAGACCCCTCCGGTCCTGCGTCTGTGGCACCTTCCTGCCTCCACTGATCAGCATCCTGTATATGTCCATGGTGAGTCCAATCTTTCAAGCTGTGTGAAGGCATTTCCTAAACTTTTAACTTGCAGGACATATTTGTTTTAAAAACCTGCCAACAGTTGTGTAGCTCTGACCTGAGACACAAAAACAATATTTGTTCCTGAGGATACTCCTTCTACACAAAACCCTTGATATTGCTATGTGTTCCAAGAATCTAAGACTTGACTGCAGCCAAGAAAATGCTTAATCTCTGCTTTTTCTAAACAAATATGACAAGTTACATTGAACATACGCAACCATTCAAGTCAAGACGGGACCCCGTTTTCACGGAATAAACGGAGTGTATATGTAAGTTTGGATAGAGGCACTTGTGTCTGCTCACTATCTCTGAGTTGAACTGGGTACACTTAGAGCCATCTCACCAGTTAGAACATCTGTTTTGCAATAATCAACAGCCTGTGAGTCTCCACACTGGTGAGGCCAACACCCACTGCAAGTTTCCACAGTAAAATGTCACACGCTGCCTCCAGTTCTGCCAAGCCGGGTTGATGGAGATCCGCTCTGAAGCTGGCTCCTCTTGAGAGGTCTGCTGCTCAGACAATGGTCTCATTGTGTTGAAGATTGGCACGGATGCTTTATTTATAGACAAAGAATAAATGTACTCATCTTTTTGGCCAAGTATTAACATAAGCAGATAGGGGTAAGTTGGGCAAATCTAGCCCCTGAAGTAAAAAGCCCCACGACTTATGAAGTAAACTGAACAAACATTTTATGGGTTATTTTAACAGCACAGTAGGGTCTGAGTCTGGCAGCATGTGAGAAACTTTACCCCTAATGAGCCTGAAGTCTTCTGGAAGGGCTTCACTGGTGAACTCAAAAAGTCTAAATAGAGAAACTGAGAACTAAGAATTCTGCTTTTGTTGACTATAGTTCAGCAAGACCCAAAGGAAATTCCACCCACGGCCTTCGTGAGCCCCCAAGTGCTCTCTTGTACTGCATGAATTGAAGGCCTTCCATCCAGTGGCACAAACTGTTCAATGAACCTTTAATGCTGGCCATAAACCGAGAAATACTAAAGTCCCACTTATTCAGAAACCGCATGAGAAAGGTCAGTGATGGTGATGGTGACTCATCGATGTCAGAGTTCTCCGTGCGCTGGCTGTACTCATGCAGGCTGTGGGAAGGAGGCTGGTAGTTTACAATTGCTGGATATAACAGGCATTTCTCACTCACACAAACACAGTCCAGTACTGTGCTAAAGTTCGTTTGAGCCTGTATTCACATTTCTAAAAGGAAACAAATGCAACCTCTTATCTTCTCTTTCCTGCCTTGTTTTCTCAGTCAGATCATTCGTTATTTTCATGTCATTCTTGTTCTAATCCCCCAACTATGACTGTTTGTTAATATTCCAGCCTAACAGTGAACTTTCTCTTTTACGGCATCTCCCTTTCAGCTTTTGGCCACTGCAGGCGGCAGCTGGATTCTCCATTTTCTCCTTGCTTTCTGATTCCTCGCCCTTTTATTTTGCGACTCACCCCGCACGCTTTCTCCTCAGCAGTCCCAGCTGCTTTCCACCCTTAGCAACACTCCTGTATACTGTATAAACACGCAGACACCAGCGCGCACACATGCCCTCACATGTACACCGACAGAGGTGCGCATGCATACACAGTATAAATGCGCGAACAGGGGTCGATACGTACATGCACAAAAGGGAGCTGAACTCACTTTTGTGGTATGTCTGAGGGTAAAGGAAAGAAGCACGGATGTGTTGTGATTACAAGTGCATCTGCAATGGAATCTGTCAGGGCAGGTTGAGTTGGGGGAGGACTTCTGAAAGCTATAAGAGGGGCAGCCCACCGCCTCTCCAGTATCTGCTTTTTCTTAAGGAGTGTATAAATAAAAGGAGAAAAGTCTTATCTGTTTTGTTCCAAAGCTTGTGATATTTTGTTCTGCAGTTATACAATAGAGATTGAGAGTTTGAGTACAGACTTTAACTCAAACACTTCACCAGGTGTGGCGAACAGCCCATAGTTCTTTAATGACAGAGGGACGTCAGTCTTTCAGTCGGCCCATCCTACCTGTTAACACAATTACCTGTCATCCACATCCGCTGCCTGCCCACTTAAGTCTGTGCCTTTCACTTGAAGGCACATTCTGCACATGCTCAATAGTTTCAGCCCTTCTCCATTCACAATTTCCTACTTTCCGCTCTTTCCTTTCAGGGTATATACACACCCTCCGACGTGCCCTATAGGTCATTCAGTCCTCTCTGTCTTGGTGTGCGTCAAGTGTTAGGGTGACAGAACGGAGTCGGAGCCTAACATTGTCTGTTACTGATACCGGGGGAGACGAGAAGGGTGTTATGTTTGAACTTGTCTGGCTTGAGCTCAGCCTGTCTGCCCGTCTGCTTTTCAATGAGTAATCCATTGTAAGACTGAACACACACAAGTACACACAGCTCAAGTACAAGAGGGAAGAGAAGTTTTAGCCCAGGGCTGATCGATGGGTGACGGCAGAGAAGTGAAGGCGGCAGTTTAGGTTAGAGAGTTTGTCTTCTTCTTTTTCAACAATGACAGAGTGTTCTAGGTCAGAAAATGTCAATATTTGCTGTGGGGCATTAATGTAAACCGAAAATGGCCCCATATGAGTTGTTTGACAATCTCCTACCCCTATTTCCTTTCATGAGCCTCACTAGTGGAGTAGCTCCAGGGCTGGCAATGTCAGTCTCTTGGTTTGTCCCCCTCTCTAGTCCAGACAGTAATGTGACTACTGTTTAACTTTTATAGTGCCAATGTTAGGTTGATGCTTTATTTGTGATTTTGAGTTAAAGGTTGGATGGACAGTACAATTGTTAACAATCATAACTTTTCATTTAGTGTCACTGACTTTTTGTTAACTCATTGTGTTCATTTTTTTCAGTTGGATCACCATTGGTAATCCTTGGCAAAGATGTACTATTCCCCAATCACAACTAGCTAAATCTGTCTTAAGCTTGATAGAAGGAGGGTCCTATGGGGAATGTGGAATATTTTTGATGCAATGTAGGGCCGTGGTTCTCATTGCAAAATATGTCAAAAGTTAGCTATCTGGGGGCCCCCTTTCTCACGCTCGGTTTTCCTAACCTGATGGTGCACCCCTGTAGATCAGTGCTCATCATTTAAGGACAACACTGGCTCAGCTGCAATGTCACAGGCAAGTGCACTTCAGGGTTTCAACTGTTCAATTTTGGACCTTGCCTTCAGTCCTGATGATGATCTTGAAGGCTAAAATCAGGTGTGATGAAATAAAGCAGACACACATCCTCTAGTTCTCCACTGTTAAATCATGAAATCGAGAAAACGTGTTTTCTTCGTACCTATATTTTGTGCCAGACATTACTTCAAAAAGTTTGGCCTTTTGTTTCCATGAGATAATGAGATATTTAACTTGTGATATGAAGTCACAACATTAAAAAAAATTACAAGCATGGATACTCTCATTGTCCATAGGTTTCTGACCAAATACCTGTAAAAATAATTCCAATAATAAATAACTGGAAAAAAATAATAAACTCCAGTTTATTATTTTCGTGTTTAGCCGACATTTTCAAATGTTGGCATGCAAAAACTAAACCAAGATGTTGAACATGCTACACATTTATCTATAAAACATCTGCATATTAGCATTGTCATTGTGAGCTTGTTAGCAGGCTGAGGTCAGCATCCAACTCAAAGCACCTCAGTCTCATGGAGTAGATGAACCTTAATTTTAACCACCTGAAGCATAAAATCTCACACTGTATTTTTTTTTTATTAGCTATTGGAATGTGATTATTTGGCAGAAGCATGCTCGTTAGCTGACACTAATGCTGTGCACTTTGTAGTGAAAAATAATGCAAAATTTAACTTATGTTACCAAATTGTGCATTTGAAAACAATGAACAATAACAATGATAAGGTCTGAATAAGTAGGTCAGAAGATAAATATGCACAGTGTTTTGAAAATATTCCATCCCTTTGGTTAGATGATAAAAAGCTTTGAAATATCTGGAAAGAATGGAGCACTAGATGGTTTTTGAACAGAGAGCCATTGTGTTTAGAAGCTATTTGAAATTAGACAAGCCTTTGTGAATTTGTTGAAAAATCTCTACAATTTTTATTTATTTCCAGTGGATGACGCCAAATGCAATTTCTTTCTTTCTTTCAAATATATGTGTTGTTAGCATAGCACATGCCTTGCATTCACAAATATGAACATGTTCACCGCAAGCTCAAGCTTTGTTGGAAGATTTAATTTGACAATGTTAAGCTCGCACATTTTGAATTATTGAAATTTCTCCAGGCCAACCAAAACAAAAATCCAGTGCATTAATAATAGGAGAAATGTAAGCATTGTTTTCCAGGTATGTTGAGCGCAGGTGTGTAAATAGTCTGAATTTTAAGCATGGTGCAGCAGCAGCAATTCACCTCTTATTATCTTATTATCCAGCTTTTCAACACTCAAGGTTTTCGAAGGCAGGCTCTGGGCTTTTATTTTTCCTGATTACATGTTGAGGCAAGCTGAAGAAGGTCAGGTCTGTAAAAGGAGAACTCACAAGGAGTCCTATTCAACAATTCTTGCCTCACACAGTTTCTCTAATATGTTTATCACCAGAGGTTCGTTATGTACTTGCAGTGTTTAAAGTATTAATGATTATTTATACTGTGTAAGAAAGAGGTTACAAATAAAGACACAACACTGTATATCATTCCGAATGATGCTGCAGTTTTATATATAGACTTGTTTATGATACACAAGAGACTCTTCATTTGTAGTATAAACAGGATGCCTCTTGGAGACAGACAAATACAGCTCACGTAGGTTTGGAGATTCCTCTGTGACAAGGCCCGGATATTATTTTCACAAAGTACCCACATTGTACTAGCTGTTTCTCCATGCGAAGAACTGGTGGAAGTTTAATTGACCCTTGCACACTTTTCCTGCGTTTCACCTGATCCCTTGCTATTTCACAGCATTCAAACTGGAAAACAAGATGAGGGTGTGGGAGAGCTGGCAAGGACATACAATGAATTTGAGCTGATGAAGCAAAAGGGAAGGGAGTGGGAGTGGATCAGTCACACAAAACCCAAAGAGAAAATATCCAAGCATGTATGCCTCCCTCTGGCTTTGAGTAAAACCAAGGAGCTGGTGGTGGATTTCCGCGAGCACAAACAAAAAACTTGACTGCACTGATCGCGCTCTATAAGAAAGGCCAGAGCAGATGCTACCTGACACTTGGCTCCTTCGGAGTGCAGGGAGCTCTGCTGTGACCTTTTATGACAAAAAGAGTCTGAACAGAGTGGAAGAAGGCCGGCTCTGTTCTTAGCTGCTCTCTGGAGCCTGGGAAGGTGGTAGGTGATCAGAGGATGGAAGCCAAGCTGTCGTCCCCGATGGAAAACCCATCCCACTCCCTTTATGGTGTTATAACAGCACTTGGCGGCTGTATTTATTTGGAGTTTTATCTTTTGAACTGTCCTTTGGACTTGTGCAACACTGCAAATATCCCCACTGTGGGATAAATAAAGGATGAAAGATGATCTTATCTTATCTTATCAAATTATTTAAAAAACTTTTCCCCTGAAAACATACTCTGATATAATCAATGAGTCTACACTGATTTCTTTATACTATATCTTTACTGTTTTACTGCACACTACAGTACAACTGTACTGTTTTACTTTTATTTTACGGTAAATAATGTGAATCATGTCAATAAATAATTTTAAATGTGAATAAAGTACTGACATAACAACAGATACTTGCCATGCTTTATAATGATATAAATATTTTTACTATTTTCATACTGTAACACACAACACTTAAAATAATGCAATAATGCTATAGTGTATACTACCACTGTCACCTCCCAAGTGTGCAACTAGGGGGTGAGGGGAGGAAAACAAAAGAAAATAGTTCCCGGGAAAAGGAAAGCGACTCAGAGACTGATAACTGTGTGTAAAATAATGTTTCTTTATTCAAATTAAGAATAATGGTAACTAAAAACGCTAGTCACAAACTAAATACAGCAGATCAGACAAGCTGAAAGCGCAAAAAAAAACAAAAACAAGAAAGATTAATAATGTCTTTTCCACAGAAAAGATTAGTCAGTACTTCACCGTTATGATCACCACAACCAAAGCCAAGCCTCACGTTTCCACTACTGTGGTCCACCATCTCCCTCTCTTCGGGCCGCACCTCTCCTCCACTCTTTAACCAAGATCAGCTGATTACCTGAGTGGAAACGGCTGCTGGTTGGAAGAGGGGCGATCACCTGGAGGAGGAGAGTGGGGAGAGAGAGACACCAACACAGCTCAACAACCTACAGCGGCACTAGGGCCGTAACAACCATGATTTATAACAACATTTTATATGAATACAATTATATGTATTATCTATGTATTATTCTATTCTATTACAATTATACTACTTAACTTTTTTATTGTACTTAACTCTATCACAGTGAAACCAAAGTATACTACTATGTTGACCAGTATTATGCAATATTAGGTTACAACTGCAAATGGATTATTCATTCATTCATTCATCTTCTGTACCCGCTTATTCCTGTTAAGGGTCACGGGGGTCTGCTGGAGCCTATCCCAGCTGTCATCAGGCGAGAGGCGGGGTACACCCTGGACAGGTCTCCAGTCTATCACAGGGCTAACAGACAACCATTCACACTCACACGCACACCTACGGCCGCAATATATATTATATTATATTATATTATATTATATTATATTATGATACAATGCTGTTAAACCACATTATAATACAGTATGGTATACTGATATACCATACTGTATTAGATTAGATTAGATTTAGATGAAATACAAAATTATCTGCCACTTTGGCCTTGGTTTATTGTATGTGTCTTGTCTTTCTTCTCTCTTGTGGCCAACACTTTTCAAACCATTGAATAACGTTGCTCCTTGTTGCTTTTGTAGCCACAACTAATTCCAATGTTCTTCTTTGACCTGTCCTTCAGTGAAACAGTTTCTTCCACTGGTCAGCTGGCAGTCCCCATTTTAATACTGTCACCAAGCATCTGAGACAAAGCCTTTTACTGGTGGCAACCAGACAAATTCTAACTATTCTATTCGCGAATAGAAAGTTTTAAACAGCATATGAACGCTTTTATTAATGTAGCAAAACTGTTAACCATTCACTTAGTGTTTCTGACTGTAGTGAGAAAATAAATGTTACACTAACACCTACTGGTCAAATAACGCTGGTTCAATTCTTATCCTCCCTCTCTGTATGAAGCAGTGAAGCAAAGTTGCTAAAAGTACCGACTGTTTGCTTTTAGTCAGACATCGGTGACACATCATTTCTCATTCCTGCCCTGAATATGTGTAATTACCAATTAACGATCACGATTAACACTTTATTTCACTTGTCGGTCGTGAATAAACCCCTGCCCCGTCCCCAGCGTACGTGGAAGTTACGTCACACAAAGTTACTAAAACTGATGCCTTCACTGACAGTCGTAAATAATACTTTTCATAGTTATAACTACGGGAACGTCTGAGAACGGTTCACATGGTAAAATAGAAGCTGCATTTTAGAAGCCGTATAATTATCAGTGATACATACAACAGGTGTCTCTTGTTAGTCATATAATCAAATGCGTCGTTTTTTTTTTTTGTGAATTCCATGCTATAAAGCCGTGGTAATGTAGATTTGTAAATATTGATATTTAACAATGAGCCATTCATTACAAACCTTACAAGCACGAGTGTTGCATTGGTTTCGGGAATTATTTGCATTAAATGCGTGTGAATTGCTGAACGAGCTACTGAGTTGTAATGTCTGAGCAAAGGATGAACACGTGAATGCAACAAAAGTTCGGTCTGCAGAGTTGTGACATCTCAAGACATGGAGGAAAAACAGAACAGGACGGACACCAACTTTGCACCAGGTACAGTATATTATTCTCTCTCTCTCTCTCTCTCTCTCTCTCTAGTGTGATAGTAGAGTAAGTTATTAAACTGACGACGTTATGAAAAGCTGTACCGTTCGATAGTTAACCGACCGAGGAAGCACATCCGCTAACTGCCAGCTGTTTAGCAGCTAACACAAGAGTGTGTGGTTACATTGTTTTATAGTGTATAGAGTAAAACGCTAAAATAAAACACATGGGTCACATTTCAGCACTATCCATAAGGTAGATTTAGGTCAGCTCTTTAGAGACATAATATAACCCAGTTTCGTGTGGCTGTAATCATTGGAAGGCTCGAACGAAACAAAATAAAACTACGTACAGACGTCCGGCAGTCTTCTAATAATTTGTCGCTATCACCCCTTAAGTACAAATCCAATATATTTTCGGTCTACTTTTGATGACTCATGTGAGTTTTGTTTGGATTTGGTTTCATTCTTGATATGTCTGTGTTCCTCTTGAGTTAATCATTAAGCTTTGTCCATGTATCACATTAGACCCAGGGGGTGCAGGAACAACACAAACTGCTCCACGTGACCAGAGCCCAGAGACAGTAATCAGCAGACAGTTGACTGAACAGAGCCGGTTCGCTTATGCTGCACTGTGTGGTGTCTCTTTGGGCCAGCTGTTTGCTGGACCTGAGAACAGGTAACATAAACAATGTCATCATGACAATTTGCGTGTGTGTCCTTCATACCATGTTATCAGTCACCCGTGTTTTGAGTGTTTTGCTTCTTCTGCCCATCAGTGTGTTTAGGGAGGAGTACCTGCTGGGCTTGGTCCGCTGGCTGGACCTGGATGAATCTGTGATGCCGGTTATGGGGGCTTTCCTATCAGGCCTGGGTTTTGAAGGCTCGGACACCTTTCTCTCCATCCTACAGGCCGAGCCGCTGCTTGCTGCAGGGTCCACCCCCATCATACAGGTGTTTGTCTTTCTAATGATGCTGAACTGTAACTGCTCCTCGTGGGGAAATTACATACACTTAGTTAGGATTTGGTAGCATTGCCTTTAAATAGTTTACAGTAGCCCTCCACACGTGCAGCTGAGTCAGGATGGCAGGACTCCTTCTGACCATATGTTTTCTATTGGACTTTAACTTCCTTGAGATGTCATGATGCCATCTATTTTCTGGAGTGCACCAGCAGCAAGACAAACCGATTTTGTTTCAGAAGACCAAAAGGCATGTTTCCAAAAAGTAAGATATTTTTCCCCATCTGCAGCTGCAAACCTTAATTTGGCTTTTTCATGGTGGTGTTAGAGCAGTGGCTACTTTCTTGCTGTGCACCCTTTCAGTTTATGTCAATGTAGGACTCATTTTACTGCCGATATAAATGCTTTTGTACACTCCAGTGTTTTCACAAGGTCCTTTCATGTTGTTCTGGTATTGATTTGTGCCTTTCATACCAAAGGACATTGATCTCTAGGAGCCACAATGTGTCTCCTTCCTGAGTGGTGTGATGGCAGCCTGTTCCCATGGTCTTTATACTTTTGTAGTATTGTCCATACACATGAATGCGCTATAATCAGGCATTTGAAAAGTGCTCCCAAGGATGAACTAGTCTTGTGGAGGTCCTAATTCTTTTCTGAAGTTTTGGCTAATTTCTTGAGATTTTCCCATGCTGTCAAACAAAAAGGGAGAAGTTCGAAGGTATACCTTAAAATACATCCACACGTACACCCCCACTCGACCCAATGATGTCAGTTAGCCTGTTGCATACTTCTAAAGTCATGACCTAATTTTCTGAAAGTGTTTTAGAAGCACAGAGGCTCATTATAGTCGAAAGAACTGGGGCAACAGTTTGTGTGTTAATTATAACTTCTACACAGAATGTTCATGAGTCATATTCATACATCATTTCATAATAAGATTTCATAATCACAATATAATAGAAATATGCCTTTTTTATTTAGTTATATTTTATAGATTTTGACAAACATGCTCATTTTAACCAGCTCTGGTTTGTTTATGCAGGATCTCGTGTCCTTTTCTGTCAAAGACGGTAAGAATCTTTTAAGAATGAATGACTTTGAAAGTTGCTCTAGATTCATAAAAGCCTTAAATGTGAAAGATGGTCTGTCACTTACTCAGGCCAGTATGATGCCAGAGCGAGGGTTCTCATCCGTCACGTCAGCTGCCTGCTTAGAGTGTCTCTGCAGCAGCTGGAGGAGTTTGAGGAAACACTGGGAGAGAGGCTGGGGGAAGCAGGAGAGGAGAGCAAGTAAGTTCGACAACGAATGCCACATGTACACTGAGACTTTTCCTTTCCTAACTGAAGTCTGTCCCAGTTTATTCAAAATAATAAATAATGATGTTCCTTTCATTTATATTTTGCCAAATGTAGTCTGTTTTAACCACACAGATGCCGTGCGTGGCTTTTGCATGCGTATGCAGAATGATGAAAGAAGATAGTTGTGTGACATGAACAAGCAGCTTGTTGTTTTCCAAATGTCATCTTACATCTTACAAGTCATATGACATCTGACATTTTTTTTTTTCATCTCACGAATGACTCTGCTTCCATTAGAGAGGAGTCCTCCAGGCGGCAGAAGAGAGAAAGAGGGCGGAAGCTGCGACGATATCTCCTCATTGGACTTGCCACCGTGGGTGGAGGGACTGTTATCGGTGATTATACCTCGTAAAAGCCTAGGCCTCAGTTGAGGAACTAATCAAGTGATAATGAAACCACCAAAAAACAACAAGGCTGCGTCAAATCACTGCACAGTTTCAAGAGTTTTACTTCTATACCGTCACTTTTTCTTCAAGAGTCATCACCATCTTTTTGCCTTTGCCAGGTGTGACAGGTGGACTGGCAGCCCCTTTTGTGGCAGCAGGAGCTGGTGCTGTGCTAGGAGCTGGAGGTGCTGCTGCTCTGGGCTCAGCCACTGGCATAGCAATAATGGCATCTCTGTTTGGAGCAGCAGGGGCTGGACTCACTGGTACAAGCATGATTGTGTACAGAAAGAAGTTATTGTCTTCAGAATTTTGACTATAATTTTATAAAGCCTGTTTTTGCTAAGAGCCATAAATTCTAAATCATTTTTGCCATTATTACCTTTCTTTCATTTTCATACATTGTCTCTCCAGGCTATAAGATGAATAAGTGTGTTGGGGCAATAGAAGAATTTGAATTCCTGCCTCTGAGTTCTGGGAAGCATCTTCACCTGACCATTGCAGTGACAGGCTGGCTCTGCAGTGGTAAATATAGTAAGTATGTCTCACCACAACCACCTAACCTGATTGACAGATGGTTGGTTACATATGTAAAACCATCTGAGAAGTCACCCTTGGAGAGGGTTTAGAAAAGGGTAGGCAGAAGGCAAAATAGCAAAAAAAAAAACACCTTTCAGATGTATGAATGATCCATCTGTCTATCGCCATCTCTCACAGCCAACTTCACATCAGTCTTGCCATCATCACACCTAAATCACACCCCCCATGTGACGTAGACATGTACCACCCACCTAAATCAGACCGGGCACCCCCACCTCATAGCAATGACACTCCTTGATGGCAGCAGCCATCCCCAGCAGGATGCAGCCTGACACAGACACACACACAAAAACGCTTTAGGAACAACTCAACAGCACAAGGTGTTGACCTGGCCTCCAAATTCACTAGATCCCAAACTGATCAAGTATCTGTGGGATGATCCACAGAGGCCCCTCCCCTCAGCCCATAGGACCCAAAGGCCCCCACTAACAACATTCTGTTACCAGACACCACAGGACGCCCTCAGAAGGCCCATGTCCATTCTCTGATGAGGCACAACTGTTTTGGAGGCACAAGGGAGACGTACGCAATATTAGGAAGATGGTCATAATGTTATGCCTGATTGGTGTATATACACTATATTACTTTCTAACAAATATTATGACCCTTGAACAGTTAAGCTTTTCAGAGACAAAGACCATCATGTCTGTCTATACACTCAAGGGAAATAAAATATAGGAGGCCTAACACATTTACTGTTCTTGTTCTGTTCAGTGTCAAGTTTACGGGCAGGATTTAATATTAAACAATTTTATGGTAAAGCTGAGAAAACTCTACATTAAATGTTCCATAACTATACCAGCAGAGTGTCTACACAATATGCAGACAAACCACTTCATTTTTCGCTGTTATATAAAACAATGAAGCTCTCTCCCACCACTAAAATAAGCTTAGTACCCCCTTCACATACAATGGCTGAAAAAACACTTCACATACAAGTGCTGCTTTATCGCTAATCTTACGTAAAAACACAACCGCTGTGTTCCAGGTTCGTTCCAGGCACCGTGGTGCAGCTTGGGCGAGTGTGGGGAACAGTACTGCCTGGTGTGGGAGTCACGTTTTCTCAGGGATCTGGGCTCTGCCATGGCCTCTCTGTTGGATGGGCTGGTCAGCATGGTGGCCCAGGAAGCCCTCAAGTACACAGTGCTCTCAGGTAGGAGGATGACATTTCAGGAAACACAACCGTCACCAGATATTTATTTAGATACATGAGTGCTTGGGATGTGGGATGCGAGAAGCCATGTTATTGTAGAGGAAAACCTTTGACACCAACACTCATTCTTGGTGAATGCTCATAAGACTAGTTTCCTGTTGAAGAGTTACTTTTCTTTCTGATCTAAACACCGTCTTTTTTCTTGTATTGACCCTTGCCTGGTGTTGCATTCATGTTTGTCAGGCATTGTGACGGCTCTGACGTGGCCTGCGTCTTTGCTGGCAGCAGCCAGCGTCATTGACCACCCCTGGTGTGTTTGTCTGAACCGCTCAGCTGAGGTGGGCAAACACCTGGCGCAGGTTTTGAGAAGCAGACAGCAGGTATTGTACCACCGGATTTCTATATTGAAATGATTATTTTGTATTTTTGAGGCAATTGTTTGATAGCTGAAATAAAGAAAAACAGAAAGTGCATCATTACATGTATCAGAATAACTCCAATCACAATGTTTCAGTTGTTTGCTGCGGTTATTGTACTACTAAAACCTAACAACAGAACTTTAAATGAAATGCTATATTTATCAGCCTTATTATGGGAAAGAATAATTTTCCTGTGTTCAGGAAACACTAAGGCAGTGGAAGCTACTTTTCTCTTTTTGTGTTTGAAGGGAAAGCGACCTGTTAGCCTCATAGGTTTCAGTCTTGGAGCTCGAGTTATCTACTACTGTTTGCAGGAGCTGGCCAGTGATCAAGGTGTGAGAGCTTTCTGTGCTAAAGTTGTGGCTTATAACTGATTTTGTAATTTCCATTAAATCATTAGCAGAGAAAACTTGTATAATAACTTTATCTATATTTTGATATACAGTATTTTTATAACAACCTAGCATAAACGTTATTATTTGGAATCTTCAGGCAGTGAGGGAATGGTGGAGGATGTGGTGCTCCTGGGGGCCCCAGTGGATGGCTCTGAGAAGGCATGGGAGAAAATGACAAGAGTAGTGGCTGGAAAAATCGTAAACGGATACTGCAGGTAAAGCAAAACTCTTCTCTGAAGTACATATCCTGAAATGGAAATGCTTGCAGCTATTTTATAGTTTTATTGTACTTATTGTTTAGTCATATATATTATATATTGTATATTATCATATATATATTGGATATTTTGAGTGACATGGGTCTGTAAATCTGAAAACAGCTGTCTTGACGGCAAGATTTATGGTTTAGGTACTACATGAATAAATAATTTTATGAACCGTCCACCTGACAGGGGCGACTGGCTCCTGGGCTTCCTGTACCGAAGCTCAGCTGCACAGCTGTCTGTTGCTGGGCTACATCCAATCAACATCCAGGATCGGCGCATAATCAATGTGGATCTGTCCTCTGTGGTGAGTAGAGTTATATTTAAATTTCAAAGTTTAAGTTAGCCAGTTAAAGTACATCTGAAGGTGAGAAAGCTGATGGTTATTTAACATTTTATGGTTTTCATCTTTTAAGATAAGCCACATGCAGGAGTGTTGCCTCAAACAGTTGAACAGTGTCAGTTTCTGTTTAATGTCATATTTGTTTATAGGACTTGACTTTTTGAAATACTGCAAACAGTCCCTGACTAATTTATAAGAAGGAAGAGAGGAGACAAATCCCTGCATGAGACTTCTGGCAAAAAGCAAAATATTTTTCTCCAGCTGCTCCATGTCTGTTGGTTCAAAAGGTTTATACAAGTCGGTCAGACGGAAATGTATTGTACTGGTATCAGTTCTTTGTTATTTCATGTTTGAGCCTGGAAACAAGCTGCAGTTCACATCTGAAATTAACTTTAAGTAATCACTGCTTTATTTATAACTATGGTCTTACTGTCTCCCTTAAAATGATCACTATGAAGTCAGTTCATCTATTTGCTTCTCTCAATGATCTGCGCTCACATAAGCTGCATTTTAAGATAGACAAATTCACAATACAACTGTTCTCATTCACATGTTTGTCTGTTTCTGTGGTCAGACAATGGACGAAGTATGCAATAATGATGCCCATTAATACTGCATTTCCAAGCTGCTGCCCTGCACTGCTTAAATCCTGATTTTACATCTGCAAAAGAGAGAAAGATGTTATCCATCTATTTTCTCTCTCTCTTTCTCTCTCTTAGTGCTAAATCTAGCAACAAGGTCACTGTATGGGCAACAGAGTAATCATAGCACATGTACATATGACTGGCCAAGTGTTTCAACCAAACTATTTTCACAATAACAGCAGAGGCTGTGGTGTCAGATGACAAGTTCAAATATGTATTCGACACATATTTACATAGAAATAAACTGTAATGTCAGTGTGAAGTTAGTAAGTACTGATCGATTGTATCTAACATAGTTTTTTGCATGTGCCCCTCCTCAGCTTTGGGCTGGGGTCATCTGTGTCCTTTGACCCCTTTGACCCCACTTGGGACAACTTATAAACACAATGCTGACATATTATCACATTGTAAAGTTGCCTGTTTACACGTCTACGAGACAGATTAACAATGAAATTTATTTGGAGCTGCGGCTCTGGACACCTGGAAAATGTAAAGCCAACATTCACTCTCTGTGCAGCTGTGTTTTAATCTGTGTCGATGTGTGAGGGAAATGTCTGTCTCCTCAGCTGCTAAGGAAATGCTTTACTGTCATCACCAGCTAGTTTCTTGCTCTATGTCAGCTGCTGATGCTATGCAGGCATGGCCTTGAAGCCAGGTCGTCTTCAGTGCCCACAAAATTCTTTGGCTGTAAAGTTGGTCTTGAATTGCTCCGTGGGGAACTCATTATGCAGCAGAGATCTGATGAGTCGGAAGAGTGACAGCGACGTAGTCATACACGTCATCTTAGTGCCGTGGAGTTGATATTGTTTTACAACAAAATGGCTATAATTGGTTGTTGGACTGTCCAATTGCATGCAGAGGTATTTTTTTCTCCCTGTTCCCTGACTTGTATTCTGGTAAGAATTGTGTCTAGCTGTGTAGCGCTAGTTTAGTTTAGTTTATATGAGCTTTGTTGTTAAACATAGCTGCCTACTGCTCCTGAAAACCAGGTGTATGAGAAATAAGTGAATAAAATGGGACATATTTTTGATGCAGCATTATTAAATGCAATTCTTTATTAGCACTTAAAAAAGACAGTTGAATTGTTTAAAGAAAGTTCAAAATTTTTTAAATAAATCTTTTTATTAGATTTTTCGTTCACATACAACAATATAAACTTGTTGAAAGGTAGTAGGATATTAAAGAAAGTTCAAAGTTAAGAAAAATAAGGCCCCTGCTGGTCTGTTTTAGTTCACAGCAATGCCTTTCTGCCATCCTTCAAATCAACATGATTTCACAATAAAACATATCACTCAATACCAGAGGTGGGAAGTAACGAAGTACAAATACTTTGTTACTGTACTTAACTTGTACTTGTACTACTTAAAACAGGCTCATTACGTTTTTAACCTCGAGGGATGACAAGACGTAAAAGACGTGACATGATCGGATATGACTAGAGCATGGGACTAGAGAAGGAAAGTCGATGATGCGCTCACAAAATGACCAGCCTGTTGGTGATACCTGTTGACCTGATGCTGATGCTGAAGGTGCCTGTTATCAATTGATGGAAATTCACAGGGGACTAACGAACTGAGCCTAGAATTAGACCAGTCACGGAATATTTAGTAAAAACGCGTAAAAACGCGATCTATGCACATGCCGCTCTGCTCACCCCACTATTTGAGAACTACTGGTCTACTCTGAAAAAAAAAATAAACTAATAATAATTCAGGTATGGTGTGGTTTCTGTTGCTATCATTAGCTTTTTGGAAAAAAAAAAAAATGTTTCATTAATGGCAAAATCAGAGTATTATTTATTTATTTAAGTACATTTCAGAGCCTGTACTTTATTACTTTTACTTGAGTAAAGGAGTTGAATCAGTACTTTTACTTTTACCAGAGTATTATTTTACACAAGTATCCGTACTTTTACTTAAGTACAGAAAGTGAATACTTTTGCCACCTCTGCTCAGTACTCACTGTGTAGTGGTTTTGTTGAAACGGGTAAAGCATTAGAGGTTTCACATTTCACTAAACATTTAAAAAAGGACAGTAAGAGGATACTTGACATGTCCCGCATGTGTAATGTGGCAAATAAAAAGATTAGTTTTACAAACACATTAATAAACAAAACAACACAGTTGTGTAAGGCAAAAACACAAAAAATACAGAGTAATTTACAAACAAAAATACAAACTGTTTTTCACTGATGATAAAAGCATATTCCTGCTTCTCAGGTCAAAGGTCACTTGGACTACATGCGGCAGATGGACACTATCTTGGTGGCAGTGGGAGTTCCCACCAAAGAAGTCCCTGGAGCCTCCTTTGCTCTTCTTCAGTCTGCAGCAAAGGATACACCAGAAATCCCTGACCAAACCAACAATGAGCAGCAGGTGACCAAGACACAAAACCCAGCTGAGAGGGCTGACACTACTACAGAAACAAGCAGAGAGCTGCCAGAGACAGAGGAGTCAGGTGAGGGCTGGGACATCCCTGATATTTCAGACCTGCTGGACTCATTAAATGATACAGAATCAGACGGTCAGATCAAGATCCAGAACAATTTATCACTTGCGTCTGAGGAGAATACCGCTTCTGACGCCATGACAGCTGATTCTAATGCTCAGTGTGACAGTTCAGAGGAGGCCGACCAGGATAATGAACACATATCATGGAGCTGGGACGATACGCACTGGACTACAGAGCGCTCACATGAGAACTTGTAAAGAGCATGTTACAGGACCAGCTGCTTCCTTGTTAAAATCTCATGCATTCTCAACACAGTGACATGCCAGAGACTGCACAAAGACTGTCAAAGCACACATATGGCAGCTTCTAGTGGAAACCCCTGAATGAAGTGCTTTATTTAACTACTTAAATCTGTTTTTAGATGCATTGATATGCATTCAAATTAATAATTTAGAATGTTGTAGACAACATTATTTTTAAGTCCTAATTTATTTTCTAAACTTGCTGTGAGAGCTAATACATGTAGATGTGTGTTTTGCAGGTTTTAGTGAATGCTACAAATGGGTGATATCTCCTTCTGTTTTTATTTTTATCCATTAGCCTGGTTGCTATGGATATTATCACAGTAATTTGATTTCCATGAGACTGCAAGCAGATTAGCCGATGCGTCTTCTTCAAGGTCTTTAGTTTCTCTATTCTGTTCCACCCATACGAATGTGATACATCACCACTCACTAGGGTGTTTCGTTACATTGCATACTGGCACTGATAACTGTGAATTGTCGTAACCCTGACCTTACAGAAAATGTGTCTGGCAAACACATCTTGAATTATGTGTTGGAAAGAAAAACTGAAGCTTACTAAATTGTGTTGATAGATATTTTTCTTTGACCATAAAGAATCAGATTTAAATGAAATTCTTTTGTCATTTCTTTACAGCCTGATCCTCACAGTGAGTAAATGATGAATTGTTACCGCCGCAGACTTTGTCACGATTGACTCTCCCACTACACATCCTTGAAATAATCTGGTTGCTGACTTTATTTTCATGGCAGCTGTTCAGTCCAGGGTGTCGACCTGATTGGGCAGAAGCAGAGGCAACTCAATCCCAGCATGCTCAGCATCCAGCAGGTTGACGGCATCTGTGGCGGTGGCAGGCGGGTGTGTGGGGTCGGAAGCCATGGGTGAGGGGGGGCTGCTGGCGATGTTGGGCTCTCCTGAGTTGCGCAGAGAGAGGGAAAGCGCTGGCGAGGGTCTTCTGGGTGAACGAGAGGAACAGCAGGGCAGGAGCTTCCCCAGAGCTCGCTTAAAGTCTCTCATGAACAGCGGGTAAATGATGGGGTTCATTGTGCTGTTGCAGTAGCCCAGCCAGGTGATGGCATCGAAGAGCGCAAGAGGGACACACTCACACACTGCCTGGATGAAGATAGTGGAAAGTAAAGCAGGCATTAAACCACAAATGACTATGCCATTTTATTACAAATTAAGAAAATAAATCAGGAAAACTGCCAGGGGCATCTTGTAGAGCTGACAAATCCCAACATTTCAAGATAAATTCTTCCCAGTCTTATAGTATTCAGCTGGTGTCCTGTTTGCACCTGAAACCACATGAACCAACAGCTAACACAGACAAAGCAAACACCCACTGCTACATGCTGAAATACATTTGCCAAACTGTAAAGGAAGAGATCCAAGATTAAGTTGCCTCCCCGGAGACGGAGAAAATTTGGCCGGCAGCTGCACCAGTAACAGCTGAATTATATGTGCATAAATAAGAAAACAGATTAAAAAAAAAAAATGAATACAGAGAAACATAATCTTAAAGACACACTGCAGTGATTGTGTTTACACTATACCTTCTTGTGTTTGCTGACTGGTGAAGGTGGTAACACACTGAGAAAAAAACGGCGAGGAAAATGAAGAATGCAAACTTGAAATGTAGAAATGTACAATGGACAATTTAAGATATTCAAAAAAGGGCATATTTGTTTGACCTAAAGAATACACACACTGAACATAATTATGTTCACACATTTGTATGTATTTGTATTGTTTTATTGTCCTTCCTTATTTTTGGCAAAATGTAGATGTAATTATTATTATTACATTAAATTATTTTTAAGGTATCGCACACATTATTGTTATTATTATTATTATTATTTAATTACTAATTTACTTGATATTCATTTTAGATTTCAAAATGTATCATACAGCTCATACAGACATGAATACATGAATGAAGACACAAATACTAAAAAAAAAAAAATATATATATATATAAATAGACCTAATAGGATATTTCATTATTTGTATTTTAATTTCTGATTAATGTTACATATTTTGTGAGAGTACTGCTTTTATTTTTCACCAGTCCACCACATCTTTTAATACTATTTTTTATGATCGTGTACTGTTAAGAGCACTGATCTTGAACATAACCATTAGGTCTAGTGAGAGATTAAGAAGGAGGAGACAGCTGTTGGAGGAGAGCTTCCAATACTACCAAGATGAGATAGGGAGGCGGTGGGAATAGGACAGAAAGGGGGGTGCGTTTCACACACCACATTGAGTGCGAAAAGAAAGGAGAGTGCAGACACAGTTAAGTCTCTGTGCTCTATGTTATGCAGGGGAGAAGCGAGAGGGCACAGATGGGAAATCTAAATGACTGGATCATCGAAAGCTCGAAAAACAGGACAAGTGTCATTACCAATTTAGATGAAGCTGTTTTTTGACATTCATTTACTCTCGCTGAGCTTCTTCGTGAGCCTCTTTGTTTGTTTACTAAGTAATGAGTTTGTAGGATATAGGTTTATTTATTGTCAAATCTAATCAAAAACTTAAAAAGAATTAAAAATGGTTCTTTGGATCTGGGCTTTGGAATGAGTCAGCCACACCAAGCTGAAATGCCAATCTATTTCCTCGTTAAATAGCTTGGCAAGGCTGTGACGCCAAAGCTGGCCAATACAAAAATAGATCAGTATCCAAGTGTTTTTTTTTTTCTCCTGTCTTTCTTTCTTCATTTTGCATTTACTTCACACTCTTTCTGCAACCACGACACATATACATGTGTGAGAAAACGTCTGAGTCACTGAGCTATATGAATAAGGAGACAGAAACGGTGAGTGGGACTCTTCATGGTGAAGGAATAACTGCTTCAAACTGGATGGATTGTGGTTATTTGACGTTTCTAGCTCACATTTCTAAATAAATAATAAATGTCATGTTCAACCCATGTATTTTTCTACATGGACTACATTTCTGTGTCATATCTGTGTCTGGTGCCTCTACCGACCTGAGCCATGTTGGTGATGAAAAAGGGTAGCCAAGCACTGAAGAAGAGTCCCAGGAGGACCCCCAGAGTAAGGCTGGCCTTCAGTGCCCTCCGACCTTGCCTGTGAGCCAGACGACGCTCACTGTTCACCGATGGCTGTGGACAGCAGAGAACAAGAGAAAGCTTTAAAGTGCTGATTACAGTTTTAAACCCCTTTGTCTACGCTTCTACTTTTCAGAAGCTTTTCTGTTTCTCATTAAGCAGTTTATGTTGTCTGTGTTCGAAACCTTAACTGTAGGAAGTCTGGTTTTATCTCAGAAGTCATTAGACTGGTGAACAACCATGGTATAAGCATGGATCAGTTCACTTGTTTGCTAACAGATCAATCAAACATTCCTGCACATTTTTTTGCCTCGTGGTGTTAGAAGTTGTTGGCCATTTGCAGACTGGCCTCTGCCACTGATGTCTGTGTGTTTTTCTATCATGTTGTTCAGAAATCTTCTTCTTTCTAAGGTGTGAATGAAATATGTACACTACTTGTTGCAACGTGCTTTTGCAAGTATTTTGTACTGACCTAAATGAAGGCCTCATTGACAAGTGAATTGCTGTACTTGCAATTGGAAACTACCACTGTAATTGCCTGTTGACTCCTGCTGCATTTTCAGCGTGCATAAGATAAGATTTATTCCAGCTGCTTTGCTGTGGCCAGACATTGCTAATAACCACAGTAGTAGTAGTTGAAATTCAAATGGCGACTGCGAAATAAACGATAGAAGATTTTGATATTTAAACTGGGTTAAATGTTGAGTAACTGTGATGAAGTGTTGTAACACGCTGATACATGATTGAGACAATACTGTTGGACAGTGATTTAAAAGTTACTTAAATTCACCAGAGACTTAAATGTTAAGGAGGCAATGCATCAGATTTTAGAGGTGGTCTGAATTAATATAGAACTGGTTGTTTGTGTGTGGAGTGTGTGTGTGTGTATGCGTGTGTGGTTTTACTGCGGGAAAATGTGACAGACTATGTGGCTGTGATCTCTGCAGGCGGGGGCAGCACATCTGACACACTGTCCTTACTTTTTTCTCCCAATATTTCTGTGCACTCTTTGAACACTTTCCTGATAACTGGGTTTCTACTTTTCTTTCATATATTCTTGCACTAACAGGACTGAAGAGCAAAACAGCCCGAATACAGCTTGAAAATGTTGAATTCGCAAAAGGAAGAAAATTTCTTTACCACCCCGTCTTTGCAGATTCACAGAGTAAACGGACTGAGCACCTATGAGGTGCATTCATTCCACTGATTAAAATTCTGCTCTCAAATCTCCACTGGTCTTCAATAGCCTTGTTGGTGTGGCCATGACCTTCAAAAAGTGATTTATAATGAGAAGAAAAATAACTTGCGTAACAGCATTTATTTTTTTTTTTTTTTATGAGTAAATACTTTGCAAGTATGTATGTAGTATCCAAGCTATTGCCATATTCTTATTTATTGTAGCTGCACTTAAGTAACTTTATCTTTGGAATGGATTTTATAGTGTACAGTGTATTGATTGTGTAGGGATATACTGAATGAAGTAGTATGAACATATTGTGTGAAACCTTGAAAATGTTTCATTTAAAGGCTTACATGGTTCTTTTTTAGCACCACCACTGATTTTTTTTATCATGCATTTCAGAGACTGCCAAGTGTTCTGTCATTTGTATATAAAAAAAAAAAACATAAAGCTACAACGAGGCACATGGAGTTATTGACTTCCAGTTGCCTTTTTCTTACTGTTTTTTATTTTTGGATTTACCATGATCTGGATGACTGAGAATCTTCACAGACATGTTTTTTGGCATCTTTTACATACCGGCGCATTTTGTGACACGAGAGGCTCCTGGTGACTGCAGTCATCTCCATCCTGCTGAGCTTGTCCTGCAGCAAGCCCAGGTGACGGGGGCCGGGAAGGTTCTCCTAGAGAGGGATGAGGGTGTGGTGGGTGGCTCAGTGCTGCGACCCTCTTCGCCTGCCTCCGTGCTGCCAGGAGGATTCGACAGTAGGTGAAGCAAATGGCGCTGGAAGGCAAAAAGAAGGTAAGAACAGATGCCACCAGAGCAAAGGGCAGGGTGACCCGCAGACGGCACTGAAAGGAAAGGCCTCCTGACGGTGACAGCTGGAAGTATGATTCAGGGTACAGTTTGTCGTAGTATGAGCTGATGTTATTAATGCTGACCCCAGGAACAGATGAGTGTCCTAAACTGTGCCATTTCATCTCAATGGGCAGGAAGGAGGCCAACACTGCCAACCCCCAAGCAGCTCCTACTAGGAGTAATGCTCGAGGTGGGGTCATCCTCTGCTTGTAGCGCAGTGGGGAGATGATGAAGAGGTACCGGTCCAGGCTGATCACACACAGGTTAAGGATGGACGCGCTGCAGCACATGACGTCAAAGCAAAGCCAAACCGGGCAGAAAGCAGGCCATAGCACCCAGGCCCCGCACAGTACATTGAGCATGGCCGGGGGCATGACCACCAATGCCACCATCAGGTCAGAAAAGAACAAAGACACCAGGAAACAGTTGGAGGTGCAGCGCAAAGAGCGATGGGCGAACACCAAGGCAATGAGCAACGTGTTGCCACAGATTGTCATGAGGATGATAACGGTCAGCATGAAGGCCAACAACCACGGGCCGCTGCCGGTGATGTTCCAAGCACTGGTGGTGAGATAGCTGCCGTTGTAGCTTCCTACGGAGGGAGACGAATGAGAGTCAGCCATGATGCAGACTGGCAACAATAAATGAAGCAGCTCCTCGAGGCTCCTCTTCAGACAACACTAGACGTTACAGATCTCATCCAGCTCTTCTTCCCAAAAAAAACACACACTTACAGGACATTGTTGAATAAATAAAAGCCACTTGTGTTAAAAACCATTCAACACATTCCTCGTCGAGGTTAACCAGAATGTTCTCCATGGATGAATATCTCCATCTCCCTGTGGCAGGAATAGATCCAGGTGCTTTGGGCTTACGTCCACTGGCACCAGTATAATGATCCAGATCATCTCTCCATCCTGGCCAACATGTCTCTGCCTGAGCCACAGCTAAGAGCCAGAATGAGCCATTCGATAGCTGACAGAGGGTTTCGAAGCAGCATGTCACAGTGATGACAGGCACTGGAGGAGGGCGCAAAGAGAGATAAGCCTTGACCAAGGATGCGAGTGCAGTGCCTACGAGAGGACTCACTGAAGATGAAGAGACCAAGGACCAATTCTCAGAATTATTCCTCACCTCACAGAAGTGGTTCAGCTTCCGCAACTCCTTTGCTGTGCCTGAGCTGTGCTGCCTTACACAAGTCCTTTTATTCTGGGATGCAGCGCAGGGGAGTGAAAACCAACACAAAACTGTGTCATTTGCAAGCCAGGCTCTGATGATAAGTGCTCTACAGGTATCACAGCCCTTGTAACGCTGCCTTTATATCCCTCGCTCCGGTTAATCCCTGTGTCGGCCACTCCAGCGTGCCTCCCAGCCTGAATGCACGGCTACTGAGAAGGAGCGTGTCAAAGCATTGAGCTGTTAATGCATAACCATGCACAATCACAGCCAAGATATGCTAATTCCACATCATAGGCACTGGTGTGGGTGCTCTATTCCTTGTTTGGTCATGGTGTTTTAACAACTGAGGTATTATTATTATTAGCATATTTGTGAGGCTTATAAAGATTTTACATGTTTTCTAAAAAGTTGCCTCAATTTGAAAAGTATACTTTAAAGAAGTTTCAGTTGTTGTTTTTTTGTTCATTCGTTTGCTTTATTTTTAAAGGATAATTTAAGTCCAGTATATCTTCGCAAATATTTTAATAATTTATTACAATGAATCACACAAGATTTATTCATTTTTTAAGCACTGTACTCTGTACTCTAACCTGAACTTGAACGTCTTGGATTTATGACCACCCCAGATACAAACCGAATTATTGAGGGAGAATGTACTTAAATTCCAGGTTCAAATCCATGGGCCGACTGGGCCTTTCTGTGTGGAGTTTGCATGTTCTCCCTGTGTTTCCGTGGGTTCTCTCCGGGTACCCCGGCTTCCTCTCACTGTCCAAAAACATGCTCATTAGGTTAATTGGTGATTCTAAATTACCCCGCCCCTCACCCAATAACAGCTGGGATAGGCTCCAGCCACCCGTGACCCTCCAGAGGACAAGCAGTTACAGAAAATGAATGAATGAATGTACTTAATGTACTTGTGTGCACATTTAAATAACTTGTATTTCCCTTGAGTATTATCTTTTTAAAATAATTCTACTCAGAGAAATATTGCACTTGTTCCTTCACTGCATTTAATCTATCAGCTTCCATTACAATTTACTATACAAAATATATTACTATTGCATGTTTATAAAATGCGATTTGTTATAGAACAGTCTGATGAAAATTGTTTTGATTAGCTACACATTGCTAAAAGTTAAGTAATTTATTATAACACATTAAAATTACAAACGTATACCAGACTCCATTCAAAGATCTCACAATTTTTCCGTATGTTGCTTTCACCAAGGCAGGGAGGACTGGAGACTGTTCAGAAATAATGCATTGATGTATCAACAGTAACTCATTAGCTTATAGCTTATTTCAACAGATAACTTTATCTTGCTATCTAGATTGCTATGTTGGTTCTGGGAAACAGTACTTAGCTGAGGCAATTAATGAAACAATTTCCAAGGATTAGAAAAAGATATTTGTCCTCTATTTTCATGCTGAAGTCAGGGGTGGTACATACTGTCACTAACACTGCTGTAAAATGTAACTTTTATTAACATTTTAAGCACATCTTAATAGTATATCACTGTGTGGTATTACAGCTTTTATTTAATGTGAGGAACTGATAAGTTGTTCCAAACTGTGACTTCTGTGAACCTACTGGTCGCACTGTTAATCATTTTTTTATTTATATTAATAACAGGGGGAAAAATGCTTTCTTTGTGGTACAAAAATTTTGACCATGCTGTATTTCAATATGGCTTTAAGTCAATATCACATCAATACAAGATTTGTGTTGACTCATAACTTTAGATAACAAATTTAGATTCTTTGTTTCACTGACTTTGATATGACAGGATAATGTTATATACTCACTTCCAGATCAACTGAACACTAAACAGTAGTGCTCGTGGAGCACCACAGCTTTCAGCTTTCAGCAATCCTGGGAAAAACATGAAATGGTAGGCTCTGAATAAATATCCACCATCACTACGGCCCTGTTGTCTGCCACTTCGGATCAGCTGCTGCCAAACGTATGACCCCCTCTCACGCATACCAAGCCCACCACCTTATGGGACAACACTCACATTGCAGCCCTCACCATATCTGACATATCTCATAGCTTCAACTTATATTCAGAAGTTAAAAGGTACCTTTTTAAAAGCTGCTCTACCACCATTAGTTAGTGTAGTGCACATAGCATAATGTAACTGTTCATTGCCAGTTCATTAGGTACACTAATGAAAACAACTGCATTCTAATATACCAGTCCGGCACTAATCTCCCTTCAAGACTATTATAATGTTCACCTGAGGATGTCGTTTGTAGTGTTTAAAGTGGATTGAATTAAAAGTGTTTTTGCTATTTAGTAAAGCTTACTGACTAATACTGGGTGTCAAAATATTAGGAACATGTATCAGAATAACACAATACAATTCAAACGTACTATAAACAACAGCCTCCAAAATGAAAACACAGTTGAATCCATAGCTCTCTCAGTAGGTTTAAACTCTGAATACCATAACCCTCATGAAGCTAAGATTTAGTGCAGGACTGTTTTATTAGAATGCATTAGTTTTCACGAGTGTATCTATTAAACTGGAAAGCGAGTGTTTAATAGTGTATAATATTACCCATGTCTTTTGTACTACAGTTCCATATTTTACATAATTTTCCCCACTGATAAAGTATCTGTGGAAAAATGTATCACAGAGCCATTGCAGTTTTTTTTGTTTTAATGATTGTTTTATTAAATAAACACAGACTGTCCTGATCAGGCACATACATATCATCCAGAGGAGGGATCTTCAACAGAGAGACAAGGATCTAACTGTAGAACAGTGCAAATGGTGACACTCCCACAGACATAACCAAACCAAATAAAATTAATGGAAAATAAAAAATAAAAAGACAGTCCCTTGGTGACTTGCAGTTACTACTCCTGTTGAAGAAAACAGAAACAAGACATGTATTTTAATTTACACAAGCAATGACACAATGTGTTATTCAGAGAATTACTTCTGTAAGTTGCTTTCAACTCTCTATCATAGCCTCAAATCTCAAATTCTATATAAAGAACTGCATAAAATCACTACTTAAGGAACATTTGTAATATAAATACACACAAACACACACATATTGTATGCTGATTTTTAGTACACTCTTCTAATGGCACTTGTTCTAAAGCCAATTATAAATATAAAATTGTTACAATCCAGAACAAGATTATTTTTTTACATATTTCCTGTAATTTGCAACAAAACAAAAATATACAGGCTGTCACTTCACATTACAGACAAAAGTATCGGCTGAGTGCTTTTTCCACAACTACAGAGACATCAGAGAGTTATGGTCTATATCTGTTACACTGAAGGGTCTGCAGATGCTCAAACCAACCTTTTCGCTTCTGTGCTGCAGATAATGTGACCTCAGGTCATTCTGACAGTTGGCATACGCCATGCCAAGTCCCGCTCCCGTCCCAAATGAAATGGGCCACGTGTGCCCTACAAATGAGAAAGGTAATTTATATCATCTCAAGTACACAAAGAGGTGTGGTTAAAAACATACCAGAGGTGGTGTGTGAATTAATTATCACACTCTAATCTGATTGTTCTTTTCATTCTCTGTACTTAACCTAAATACATATATGCACATCCTGCTTGTTGTATTTTGAGGAAACATGTTGTTGCACAAGCATAAAATGCATAGAATTATGTGTACAGTAAAAAAAAAAAAAAAAGACTTTATTAGCAGGGGAATTCAACGACATATATGTGTTGCAGTAGCCACAGCACAGCTCTGCTTATCTTCTCAAGGACCTGTGAGCGGAATGAAGGTTTTAAGATGCAGTACAGCAACAAACCCATTGAAACTACTTACGTTTGAAGAACAGAACAGAAAACACAATCCCTAACCCCAGGCCGGTACCTGAAAAACAGGATGGAATTTAACAACAATGTGACACAGATAAGACAAATTTGTACAGACTTAAATTGCTTCTGATTTATGTACCTTCACATTGTGTGTTACACTGACTTGTCATTCAGCAATACCTCAGCTTTTTGTTACTTTGTTATGCATTCGGTTTAATATTTAATCAATAAACTTTCATCCACCCACTATGCTCAGAAGTTTGGCGTTTTTCCCTATGAAACTGATAAGGAAATTAGACGTTATTTTATCTCACTTTTTTTTTTTTACTTTTATATTCTTCACACAAACCCGTACTAAAACCAAGTGGTCCAGTTTCCTCGCCACAACACATCGTAACTGCTGTTGCAATGTCATCACACCAGACTCCACTCAAAAATCTCTCAATTTTACGTTACATCGTGTTAGCAGTGCATACATTTACATGGCTGAGGGGAATTGTGTAATGGTACACTGGTCTGTAACAACAGTAACTCATCAGCTTAAAGCTTATGTCAAGATATAGCTAAACTTATCTGCTGCCTGTCGCCATTTCTAGCTGGCTGTATTTTGTCCTAAACCAAGACAATTATTTAATATGGTATTAAAATAAGCATTTGTTCTTGTTATCCATGTATGCCGAACTCATGAACAGGCAATACCGTCTCTTAAAAAGCTATAGTTTGTGTGCCAGCTGATTTGTACGTATCCGTTAGCAAAGAAGCATCAAATATACATTTTCTGAATGGCGTTTACACTTGGTTTTCTCTTAAGTGAAACGCACAACTGTATAATGAAGGCTAGAGAAATTTTATTCGTTATTATTCGTTCTTAAATGGAGCTACATAATCACTCCTAATTTGATTATATTTAATGAATAAGTCGTAAATACGTGACTGGCCACCCAGTTGTCCTTTACGAGCCCTTTATGGCTAGCTAGTTAGCCTCTCAACCAGTCAATGACAGCATTGGGCTACAGTAAAAACTACCTCTTGTTTTGTTTTTATCGGCACATAACATTATCATTATACGCAGAAAACCGAGTGATATTTACCTAGTTTAATGGCACTGTCTGCCAGGCACCGGTCCCACTTTTTACCCAGCTCCTTCTCAGACATGCTGAATATTAGCTTGTGTCAGGCTAGAAGTGTCAAATGAGGCTCTGGAGACGCGTTCATGTACTGTCGGAAATGCTTAATTCGTTGCGTTTTAACGCAGGCGAACGCTATGGTGAAAAGGCGCAGAGGATTTTGTGATGAATCTAATGCAAAAGTGCATAGTCTAGTTTGAGATAATGTATACGTGGGGAAGAAATACTGAACATACGAAGCCTTGTTTGTCTTTTACATTGAACGCAGCATTGAGCCACTTGCACATCTCGCGATAACTTCTAGAAAAAAAGATGTCTTAATGTCGCCACCATGCGGTGAAGAAAATAAGTATTTATACTATATATCCATACTGCATTTTCACTTGCCAGTTCATTAGGTACATTCGTGAAAACGAAGCATTCTTAAATAACAGCACTGCATTAAATCCTGCTTCGTGGTATAATGTTGAAACAAGGTCGTAATTCAACTATACGATAATTTTAAAAGATGTAATTTATGGTTTTGTTGATTGAATTAAACACTAACGTGATTGTTATTTTACCCCTGACTAAAATGGGGTTGTCAAAATAACAGAAACATGTGGCAGTATAACACTGTACAATTCAACAGTACTTCAAACCACAGCCTAAAATGAAAAAATGGAAACACAGTAGAATCAACCACTCCATTATTTTAAACAAATGCTGAATATCATAACCTTTGTGATGGTAACATTTAATATGGAACTGTTACATTAGAATGCAGTTGTTTTCACAAGTGTACCTAATGAACTGGCAAGCGAAGTGTGTGTTTGTTATCATAAAAATGAAACATCCACTGACACAGTTTTTGCACTGCAAATTTTCTGAATGACACAAATTTATATTTGACACAAATCAATACACCGTCACAAAGTCATTACAGCATGTTCCACCTTATTAACACTGATTTCCTGAGATGACAAAACAGTTTCTGACAACATACAGTGCACAAACGTGGTATTCACTACACAAAAAGTTGGCATGTTTTGAAATCCTTACCACAAATAAAGATGTGCCATCAGCTGGTGTACGGTACTCTACATCAGAGAACTAGAAAACTGGTGTTCAAGGTACTAAACACAAAAATCATGTTATATATGAATTCTACAAACACACTGACAAACATGTCAAATTCATCAAATGAGAGACAATGACGTACAAAGTTTCCACTGTCCACTTGTCAGCAGGCAAACTGTGTGAAACAGTCGTCTTCTTGGCAGCAATCCCAGCTTTTTACATGGTTTGGATTACGAGCTGGCTTCTTAATCAACTTCAAGTGAACTCACAGGAGGGGTGGTAATGAGCATTTTACTCATGATGTGTGTGTGTGTGAACATAAAAGGGGAACCAAAGAGGTAGAAAGTGTGTCCTTGATGAGTAAATGCATCTTTGGCCAAAAACAAAATAAATCCCCTTTGCCTCTACTGCTGTATGCATACTTATCCTCTCCCCACCACTGTGGGATAAACTAAAGGATTATCTTATTTTATGTGATAACCAAGACTCTGATTAAAAGTTTAAGTGGAATTCATTTCAACACAACTGCAGTGATGTACATATGAATACTTACAACAGTCAACATCCGGGTAAATGCTTCTGACAGCCTTCTGTTAAAGTGGTGGCTTTCACTATTAAAAAATATACTGTCTGACTGCATTCAGTCTTATGTAAAAGAATATAATAACGTGGCGGTGAACACACATGTGAAGACACCATCACACCCTGTCCCCTGGTCCAGAAGGACTTCATCTTCCACAGTTCACACCTATGTTCTGATCACTCATCAGAATCTGGCTGAGAGGACTGTTCTTCTGCTGCGTCTGCTGCTGGCTGGTTGGTTTCTTCTCTCGCTGTCTTCACAGAGCTTTTGCTGATGACCAGGAGGTCTCGCAGCTCCTTGTTCTCAATCTGAATGAGACAGAATAACCACATATTTAAAGGAATAACTCCTAAATGTCCTGCCGTCACATATTTTCCTCACTTACGCATTTCATTTTGGTTTAATTAGTCCAGGTGGAAAATGTCTGTTTAAGTGATTTCTGTCTCTACTCAGAGGTGAAAGGGAACAGAATGAATGTTTATGGCACTGAAAACATACAAAATTTAAGAAACAGCAGCTGCATATACAGCGCTGCTTAAAAGGGTTTTGTGCCCCTCAGAATTTTCTACATTTCTGCATAAAAAATATCAGCAGATTTTCACACAAGCCCTGACAATAGACAAAGATAATACAGTCAAACAAATGAAACAGAAACATTACACCTTGGTAAGAAAATATAAGCCAATGTTACATATTGTTGAGGAGTATCAGTGTACCACTAGGAAGTTAATTTCAAGGCCAAATTAAAGTCCAGAAATGTTTGCAATCAATGTAATGAGACTTAGGTGTTGTTCAGTGCCCCAGTTAGTTTGAAAGAAAAAAAAAAAAAGAAAAAATTCAGGGATTTGTTTCAGTCTGATGTTCATAACACATATTTGTGGAAGTGTATGATGGCATGGACAAAGTAGCTTTCTGTGGAGCTCAAAAAAAGAGTTGTTGTTGCTCATCAGGCTGAAAAAAGGTGACAAAACATATTTAAAGAGTTTGGAATCAACAAATCCACCGTCAGAAACATTGTGAACAAATGGCGGAGATTTAAGACACCCATTACCCGCCACATGAGATCACTCCAAAAGCAGGACGTATAATAGTCTGAGAGGTCACAAAGAAACCCGGGGTAACTTCTAAGAAACTAAAGGCCTCTCTTACATTGGCTAATGTTAATGTTCATAAATACACCATCAGGAGAACACTGAACAACCTGATGTCTCAGTCAAGATACAACTCAAGACAAAATACATTTTCTGCAAACTGTTGTAAAGGTTAAACCATCATAACTCTGTCACTACATCCAGAGATTGCCTCTGCAGCAGCTATGTTCTTTCTGGCCATTGTTATCTATCTGTTGGACAGGCCTCAGTTTGTGAGTTCTGTATCCGATATGTTGCGTTAGTAACACAGGGGCCCCACAGGGGACTGTCCTCGCACCAACCATTCCTGTTCTTTCTGTACAGTGGTCTGGACTGGAGGGACCACAAAAATGGGAGGAAGAAGAGGCTGAGCAGAGTCTATTTTCTGAGGAAACTCAGAACTTTCAATGTGTGCAGCAAGATGCCGCCAGTCTTTTACCAGTCTGTGGTAGTGAGTGCTGTGGTCTGCCGGGGGAGCAGCAGAGACGTGCCAGAGACGCCAGAAGGATGAACAAACTCATCCGTAAGGCTGGCATCATCATCATCATACAGGAAATGGAGATGTTTGAGTCAGTGAGGTACAGGAGGTCACTGAACAAACTGCTTTCCATCACGGACACTCCATCCAACACAGTCCACAGCACACGACAGAGACAGTGGAGAGCCTTTTTCAAAAAGGCTCATTCGTCTTCGCTGACGAAAAGAATGGTTCAGGAAATCCTTTCTGCCTTTTGCAATAACACTGTACAACAGCTCACCTCTGTGTAACAGATAAAGCAGTTCTGCATTATCATTACCATTTTGCGCAACTTGCACTACACACTGTCTCTATTTTATTAATTTCCATACTAAGTTCATACTTAATTCTTACTGTATATATAATGGTACAAATCTTATCTTGTATTTTTCACTTGTTTATATTTTGTTTTATATTGCAAACATTTAAGACCTGTTTTTTGTTTGTTTTTTTACTTTTTTGGTTTGTATTTAATAATAACAATAATTCCACTTGTCAGTAAAGTATTTATCGATTACTTAACAAAATTTTTATCTGTCATCTACGTACTCAAAGTGCTTTACAGTCACAGTAACACATCTACCCATTCACTCACACAAGCACACATGCATTCACACACTAGTGCCAAGCACTGGGAACAACTGAGGGTTCAGTGTCTTGCTCAAGGACACCTCGGCATGTGGCATGTTACAGGGATCAAACTGCTAACCTCCTGACTATACACATACAAAAAAAAATTCATGTTTTTGTACATATATTAGTTAATATAATTTCACCTGAAATTGACACAGATGTACCATAGACGTAGAATATCTAAGAAATATGGATTATGATCATTCACTCTGACCAACAGCTACAGCTCACCTCTAGCTGAGCGAGCCTTTCTCGAACAGAGCAGTAGTGCTGATCGTCCACTTGCACAGCTCTTCTCATCACCTGGCCCATCTCGCATATCCGCTCCAGCTGGCTCTGCACTTCCTGGAGATGGGTCAGAAAGCAAAGCGGACGTTTCTCAAAATAAAAACCTTTCTACCTGTCGGAAACTTTTTTAAAAGCAAAGAAAGCAGATGTACTTTGGCGTGGTCCTCGTGGAGGCTGAGCACAGGTTTGGTGTCTAGCTCCTTCTTCGCCATCATTAGCTGGAGCATCTGCTTGCGGTACCGACCCATGATCAACTCTAGCGCGTACTGGTGTTCTTCAAGAGACAACCATAGTTCTATAGAGACATGAATAGTGTTGGTTTGACATAAAATACAAGACATCACCAGAAGAAAGTGGGCCCGTACTTTTACCTTTGTTCTCCTGTTGTAGTTCCTTGATTTGAGTGTTTTCCTGAGTCAGAAGGACATGTGGCTTGTATTTCGTGAGCTCCTGAATCTCTGAACTGTCTTCTATGTGCTGAGAGGAGAGAGCAAGACAGATAAGAAATATAAAGGTACCAGAATAGTTTGACTTACGATCAGCACAGCCCATCTTCACACACCTACTTCATTTACATCTGTAGATAACCATGTTAAGGTGATCGTCCTTACCTTGTCTGGAAGGGCATTTCCTACTTCTCTCATACTCTGGACTCTCTGGCTGAGGGCCCCGGACTGTTCTATTAGTCCCTCGGCGGCCGTGTCATGCTCTTTCAGCCTCTCGAGAAGGGTCCGAGCGTCACCCAACACTTTTTCTAAAGTGCAGGCCATTTACTGGTTGCTGTCAGCTCCTCTATGCAACGAAAACAGGCTACTTCACAGTACCAGCCTGCCGGGAGAAGATACCTCAATGTGGAAGCTTACGATGGCTATATAGCTTCGGTTCGCCGAGGCAGCTCTAATACCTTTAAATGAGCGTACACATACTGTTACGTGACTTCAAAATAGTTTGTGTGTAGACAGCTTAAGTACCGGGAATACAAATGAAAAATTAGAACTCTTTCCTGCTGTCAAAAGTATGTCGTTTCCGTGTGAAACAATATGATTACGCCACTTCCGTATTATTATCTTCTTCTTCCTGTTGTGTTCCTCTTTGAGTTACATACCGCCACCTACTGGAGAGTTCCGACCTCATGGAAATGACTGTAAACTGCAAAATTGATTAGTAATTCTATTAACCTAATCACTTTATTATTTTATTACCCACATATGATGTTCTCAAGTTTGCATTACGCTGTGTAGATATCCATTCATTTCTGGTTTCGGGTTCAGTTTAATTCAGACACAGAAATTAACATATTTGTATGTTAACATTTCAAGTCAATATACCAAATGAGTGAGGTCACTCAGATGAGAAGCATATTGCTGCATCAAATTACATATCTTCATCTTCTTCTTCGACAACTACTACAGCTTCTTCTTGTTTTGTTTCCAATGGCCATAATCATCTTAAAAGAGCTTTATCGCCACCTGGACTGGAATGTGGAGCAAGAGAATAAACAGGACAAATATTTTGACAGCAACGTGTGGCTTCAGAAACTTTAAAGTAGGATGAGAAGTGCGACTGTCGGGGAATTCAATCGGGGAGATCGATTTAATTCAGTTGCCGGGAGCTAGAACATGATATGATGTTGTATTTCCTGTCAAACAACAGAATTTTATATGTGTGTTGTTAGGCCAGGCTAGCAAAGTGAATATAACGTTGCCATTTTAATAACACAACTTTATGTTAAGCCTCCCATGGATCATTTCGGGACGCAGAGGTTACCAACCAACCATCAACTGCAGTGATCACTCTTTCTTTTAGAGTCTTTGGTTGAACTAACGTTGTGAAATATCGCGGTAGCTGCGTCCATAATCACTACGTAATGTGCCGTGCTGCTTCTAGCGGCGCTGGTGACAGTGCTGAAAGCTGTTGGGGTGAGTTTTTAATTTATTTTCCTGTTTCGTAAAACACTACCAACCTTTATTTGTAGTGAGGTTTTTGTGTTCTCGTCCAGGAAGTCTTAAGAAGTTAACGGGGTTATCTAGGGCTCAGTCATACGCAGAATTCGGGCCTGGGTGGAGGCGGCCGTGTTTTTCCCTCACCCATAAATCTTCACACACACACACACACAAGGGCTAAGGAGTACAGCAGCATGCTAGCATCTATTAGCCACGTAGCATTGCTAACGCCCGCACTAAACCGTTAACTGTATAAATACTCAAGTCGGTAGCATTGTGTCTAAAACGCGTCCTACTATAACAACGAAACATTAGTTAAGTTAAATTGTTGTTGGACGTCAGAGACAGACGCGGCTAAAGAATTGAGCACGAGCCACTGACAGCTTGTATGTAGCTTCTTTGTTGTCCCGTCCTCGTGCCGCTAGCTTGGATAACGTATTTCCGCTGTCTGTGTATGAGAACAACAAAAAAATATAAATTAATATTTTGTTGACCTCTAATTGGTGAAAGTGAACATATACAATACAATAAACGGTGAATTGGGGGTTGTCGCAGATAGTCACTTTGGTATCCACTATTCCAAACTTGCTGTTACCATCACAATGTTTAATATAATCTAAAATAACTAGTGTGTTTGAAGGCAGTTAGGACACAATCCACAGAATATTATTTTATTCAAATTAAGTCTTTTTATTTTATGATTATTATCACATGGGTACCGAATTTACCCAATCTAATCGTTTGGAAACGACACCTAAATAAGTTTCCCTTTTTTATTTTATTTTTAGAATGAACCCCAAAACATTAAAATTGCATTCTTTAAATGTAGGTTGCTATGTCTCTGTATCTAATATAATATATATATATGGTTTGTTGCTTAACGCAGTTTCTGATCAGAGATCCCAAATTAGATTTCTGTGGTGTTAACTAAATTACAAAAATTTCTGATCGTTAACAGTTTGAGTTGAGTTATAGGTTCATTACTATTACGTAAAGAACCTCTCTCTGTTAAAAAAATCTCTTTTAAGACATGGAAACATCAGGTAGTGTTGACTGTTTACGACTTTAGCGTTAGCGAGATGCTAATATGCTCCTGTTTGTCCACACAAGGTCATTGAGACGATGAGATTTACATTGTACTGTTATTGTTAGTGTAATTCTGTTAGGCAGAATCAAAAAGTAGCATATTTTCAGTTGTTTTGGTTAATATTTTGCTGTCTATTTGCTGTTAAGTGGTTAGCATAGAACGTCTCCGGCAGCGTCGCATGCCGCAACGTGTTGGATCAGGCCATATTGGCTGTTCCAGCTGAGAATAGCGGATTGCTTGGAAGTCACATGGCTGGTCCTGTCAGGGCGGTTGTTGTTTCGGGCCCAGATCAGAGTAACAGCTGAGTGTTAAAGCTAGCGACAACGGGAAGCTTATCGTTTAATTACGGTATTCTCTTTGCTCTTGTGGTGTGCGTAGGATGTTACCTTTGTGATTTAATGATCTAAACTGAAGTGTAGCTTAATACTCAGTAAGCGCTAATACGGCCAATCGCTGCTGGTGGACAGTTTTTTTTAATCTTTCTGCGTCACCAGAGGCAGAGAAAAGGGGAGCAGAAAAGCCCATTTCCTCCAAGGTTATTTTCACAGCCCATAACCTTTATCACACTTACTCAATCCCTTTTATGATAACTGACTTCTTTGTATTTGCCTCCACTAGCATGTGCAATTTTAGTTCCTGTGGGTCTAGTATGAAAGAGTTTTAAAAGGTGCTTGTAAATTATGTTAGATTTAATAATGCTACACGGAGGAGGTGCCTTCAGGCCACCCCCCTTTCTCTACTACTAGGAAATTCCATTTGAGCCTTTTCATGGCATTATATTTTAACCAGGATGTGGGACGGGAGTCATTGCAACACAGTCACAGCAGAATAGATATCATGTGTCTTGGGGTTGGCTCAACCAGCTTGTTTTCAGAGTGGGGTATTTAGGTCAACAACACTCTACTCTAACCTACTGATGAAGGTCAGTTTCTGAGTTTGTAACTAAATGGAGAGGGGGAAAAAATGCACACATGCACAACACTTATTCATATTGCTTGAAAGATGTGAAGTTTGAACACTTGAACAGTGCACTGAAATGACAAAACAGAGGGCCTAGGTCTGAAATGTTACCATAAATTTCATCGCCTGAACCTCAATCCAACCGAAAGGACTTGTTTATTCACAGTTCTTGTTTACTTGTCAGCTGCCTAGCATTATGCACTGTATCTAGAGGCAAACTTACTTTGTGCTTGGGTGTCTGAGTAAAGAATCTGATCAGAAACAAGCCACTGGTGCTTGGGAACATTTGACTTTTTCATGTACAGAAAATGTGAAATTCATTAGCTGATAGTGTAATTAAATGTCTGTGCCATTACAAACTCATGGAGTCTTGCTCTTCATGTTAACCCTACATCTAAGTCTGAAGTCAGAGTAAGAAGTTCATCTCAGCTAACCAGTTTTGCTTTTTTTCCCCCCAACAGTATGAAGTGAAACAACTGAATTTTTGTACCATCCGCAACTGCTTCAAGTTCAGATCACAACCAAGAAATTGAAGATAAACCTCCCAAAACAAAGTTGCAACGCTGAAGACACGTGGGGAACAAAGGGATCACTTCAAGGATTTAAAACACAAAAAGTAACCAAATCCTGAAACGACCAAAGAATACGAACATCATCAGCCCAACTGAAACACAGAAGAGAAGCAATCCTAAAAAAGCGTATTCTGAGAAGACTATATCTGATCTGAAACCAGAAGTTTGTGCCTACTCAACAGCTTTGACAAAGCACACGTCCCAACGCTGCTCCTAGCCCTCCTCATCCTCACTACACCGCCGACTCACCACCGGGGTGTGGAGTGGGCTGCTATCTGCTAGTTTTCCCCCCATAGATTCCCCCTCTTTCCCTCCCTCTTCTCCTCCCTCTGTTCTCACTGTATTTTTTTCTAAGCAGTGTTATTGCACCTGCATTTGCCTTTTTTTTTGCGCTAGATTTCTCCTTTTTTTTTCTTTTTTTTTTTTTACTTTATGCAACCATTGAGAACTTGTGCCAGAAACTTGTAAAGTGTCTGTGTGTTCAACTGTGTGCTTGAGGAGGTCTGCAAAAAACAAACCAACAACAAAGTCAACAACATCCTGAGAATTACAAGATACAAGACAACAAGTAAGGTGGGTCTCAATTGCGGTCCCTTCATAACACAAGACCTATCAAGTTGACATCAACTGTTCTTTTGACTGCAGGATTTTTTTTTTTCTAGCGTGTTTTGACCATGTTTTTCCCCACAATATGCATTTATTTTTTTTCTCTATGGGGTCCAAAATGTCAGATGATGCCTTAAGTTTAGTAAAATCCGGACACTGTATTTGGTAAATTCCTTATTTAAACATATTGCCTAATATACAAACAGTTAAAACTGGTTACGCAACATACGGATTCAGTTTGGCCAGCTGCGCTGACTTGGGACAGCAATGCAGAGGTTGTTGTCTTTCTTTTTCACTGAACACAAATAAGTGCATCAGTCCTCCTTTTTTGACAAACAAACTAAATTGGGTTTGATTAAAATCTGTCTGGATTTTGTAGCCTCATCAGTTAGTTAGGGATTTGCAATTTTTAAAAGGCATCATCTTCAGCAATTGTTTATTGCAGGAGTTTATTTCACAGACGGTGAAAGTAGTGCGGCAGTAGTTTGGATCGAACCATGTATGTTTGTTGCCTTTTTGCAAATGATTACATATCCATTGTGTGGAATGAGATAAGTAAGTGATTAGTTGATTGAAGTTAAACTTTTGATCCTATCATCTCAGTGACATCTATATTGATATTTACCATTGATAACTCTAATACTTTTCACAAGCCAGCTGAATTGAACTGCATCCACCTACAAACATTAAACAGGTTATTCAATTTAGGTGGAGAATGATTTGATTGCCTTTCCACGCCCAACCCGCACCTTTTCCTATTCTGTCGTTTTCAAGCCATATACCCTCCCTGATTTTTTTTGCCTTTTCAACCCTCTGGGGATTAAAGCCCGTAGCTATTTTCCTTTGTTTGTGACACAAACTGGCTGACCTATCTGCCTTACCCGTTATGTTTGTTCCTCTCTTCACCCTTGCAGACATCCAGCGGTGTATCATTGGGTGGTTACATAAGAATAGTACTTAACAGTCAAGCAAAAAATTCATATCAAATAATCAAGTTCAGCGATTGCTCAAGCAAGTTTGGTCCGAGTTTATGGGAAAATATGGGCAGCCCCTGGAAAGGCTTTGTTGAGTTTACCTTGCCTGCGTCGCCACCCACCGCGTTCGTTAGCGCTGACCTGAGCAGCACCTCCCCTGTCGGACTCAGCCTGTCGCCATATGGCCGATCCGTAAGTGTCACCTTCCCACCACTTTTCTACGTGCCCCACCCCATCGAACACCCATCCACCCACCTTGCCCTGCATCTTTGCTGTGAATGGCCTAACTTCTTTCATCCTTTTCAGGCTCCCGAGACTAGCCTCTACTCATTTATCTTGTTGCAGGGCAAGGGGTGTTCTACCACATTAGTCTGTACGAATTCTTTTTCTTTTTTTTTTTTTTTTTTTTTTTAACGATGTGGAGAATCTTTTTTTTTTTTTTTTTTATTATTATTTCTCCCTTGTTTTTAACTTTGCACGCCAGTAAAAGAACCTTTGTTGGGCTATGAAACAGGCATATTATAAAACTATGTGGACCACATGACTACACTCAAATCTGGAAACGCAAATGCAAGCAAAAGTGATCCACAATTAAACATTGATATTTAAAGTATCTGGCCATCAGCGTTAAACTAAAAGCCATTATTCTTCCGAGACAAAAAGCTTTTGGACGCATGTTTCGGATTACTACACCGGCAAGCAAACCAAATGTACAGACATGCTGCCTTCTCAAGTAAGTTAATGTTGAGCATCGAAAGACATTAAAGAGTAAAGTACTTCCATGCATGATTTGTAATATGTCGAGAGTAACTCGCAGTAGGTCAGTATAGGGCCTAACAGAAGAGGCTGCTCTGGGACCCCCCTCATAACCCATGATCCATCACCAACTCTCTGTCCACTGTAGATGCACTGCTATTTGACCCGTCATCTGCACTTTGATTCTTCATCTTCAGTAGTTTTATTTTACCCAGGTAACATATGCGACGCTGCACTTAGACCACTTCATCTCAACTGGTTGTTCCAAGAAGTGGATTGATATTTTCCATTATTAGCTTGCTTCCTCTGTAGAGCCCTTCCTGTATATTTAACTACTCAGTAGTGCTATAGATTGATCCTTTAATGTAGGATTGTTGTGATTGTAGAACCGTGTTGTGAGTGACTTTATAGTTTTCTGTCTGATATTTTGAGGATTTTCCTAAGGGTATTGAAATCTCTGTATGGATGAACTAGAGGTATTGCTGTGTTATATGGTGACTGGACAGTATTTGAGAACCTTTATACAAAATAATTAAAAAAAACACAGTGACTATGGTCCCTTTCAAAGCTTTTACCTCCTTCCAGCAGCATATCCAAGTCCTATCTCCTGTGTCAGAAATGGAAAGAGGCTCCTCTGAACCTCCAGTGGCTCGCAACACTGGGTCTGCCCCATCTACCTCCACTGGTCCCATGCCTATTCCCCGCTCCTCCTCAATGTCTTGCCATCCTCACCAAGGAAGTAAAAAACTCAAGCGGACTCCCTTGTATCAGAGATCAGTAAGGGGGCATGTGTGGCGGTGCCCATGTGACATTTGCTAACAGCATGGTTTGTAGTTCTGTGAAACCAGTTTAACCAAGGTGTTGAGGCAGATTTTCGTAAGTGAGTTTTTAGTGATATTCCAGTATAATCACTGGTCGGTTATGTGTAGAGGTGGGTAAACGGTTAAAGCTTTTGTCTAACCAGAACTGCATGAAGTTTCTCCAAGGTTTTGTTGGCGCCTAGATGCCTTGGGACCAAAATCACTCAACATATTGAGTGAATTGTAAATTTTAGTGCTTGACATGACCAGGAAGAGCAACCTGGTGCTGCAGCTTTTGTTTTAATGCGGGTTCCCCTCTTATGGCCACCTAGTTCTGGAAGCCTCTAATGTAGCTTTACTTTTGCCTTTTCCCCCTCCCCACTTCTTCTAAATTGTGCAGTAATTGCATGTTTGACGTTTGTCTTATTTATTTTTTTTGTAAGGGTGGCATCAAACACTGCATTAAACTGCACCCTCTTTTGTTTGTTTCATGTTGATCCACTACAGGATGCATTTTAATACTTGTTTCTTCTCTTCTCCAGATGAGTTTTGACCCTGGCATGCTCCATAACAATGGGCACCCTGCATATGCCAATGGCACAGGACCCGGCATTAGAGAGACTGGTGTGGTGGAGAAGCTCTTGACCTCCTATGGGTTCATCCAGTGTTCTGAACGTCAAGCTCGTCTCTTCTTCCACTGCTCCCAGTACAATGGCAACCTGCAGGAGCTTAAAATAGGAGGTAAGAGGCCCTGGACATGCCATATCACTTGTTGAAAAGAAAATAATATATTTTAAGCTATTACAACTCAAGTTTTCTGCTCTTTCTCATCAGATGATGTAGAGTTTGAGGTATCCTCTGACAGGCGCACTGGCAAGCCCATAGCAGTGAAGCTGCTTAAGATAAAGCCAGAGGTGCTGCCAGAGGAGCGCATCTCGGGCCAGGTGGGGCCAGACCTGCACGCCTATCCCTTTACTGTGCTGCATGGTTATATTCATCCAGTTAAGGAACACCATTTTATTTTTGGTTATGTCCTTTGTCTGTCAACTTATACTGTATATGGCCCACTGTGTTTTTTGGGCAGTGGATGTTCTTCCTCCTACCCCACATCTAAATTACAGAACAACCTTTTCCATCAGGTTTTACATGGCTACTTAAACATAAGATTGGATTGTAGTTGCTAGAATGGATGGTTGCTGGAGGTCTTGAATGTGGAGTGCAGTGTAATTTCTGTGTGTGTGTGTGTGGGTGTGTGTGGGTGTGTGTGGGTGTGTGGGTGTGTGGGGGTGTGGGGGTGTGGGGGTGTGTGTGTGGGGGGGGGGGGGGGTGTGTGTTAAGCTCATTAGAGCAGTGTCTCAAAAACTAAAACATATCTCACAAAAACCACTCTGGTACACACAGTAAAAAGTAAGTGACTGCATCAACAGGGGAAGTCAGAGGCCTGCCAGGCCAAATGTATGTGCTTGGTTCACTGGTGAGGTACAGTTCATTCAGGTTTAGAGCCATAAAGAGGCACTTTTTGCACAGTCACACACTTGATGTATGTGTTACGATACCATTAGAAATCCATCCATTTCATCCATCACATGTCGAGAAATATTTTAATGGGTCTATGTATTTATAGTGAATATTCGGCAGTGTGTTAACTGCCTCCATCTGCAATATTCCCTACTCGCTGCAGGTTGTCTCATCAATCCCACTGCACTTGGATGGAAAGTCTGCTCCTGGCCAGGTGCCCACTGGCAGTGTTTGTTATGAAAGAAATGGGGTAAGATAGACTGCATTGATTACATACTTTGATTTGACATGCATGCTTGGTCAACAAAATAGTAATGTAATTAGAGTTTTACTCTTGAGGATTAACTCAATTATTACTTATTAATTAATACTTATTTGAATGTACTGTATGCATTAGGGCTGAACGATATATCGTTATCGTATCTATATCTAGATATGAACATTCAAGATATTAATATCGAAAAAGCAACGATATAAACTATATAGACCAATGACAAACATATGAGGGCGGGAGTGAGGGAGACGGAGACTGAGACGCACACACACGACATACACAGCGGGGAAATTAAAAAGAAAGAAAGTAAAGTGAGCGTGGAAGATAATGCGGCCGGTGGCGGTGCAGAATAGAGGGTGACAATTTTTCGGGACTCCCGCGGGTCACTGTATTCCCGCGGGAGTCTCGCAGTACGGGAGTCAGTTTCACTGTTGGTAACGTGATCGGGACGGGATAAAGCAAATAATCAACAGGAGTGGGACGTAGCCGGAGATTTAATTAAAAAGTGACGCTGCAATGTGGTGAGTGCGCCCAACTTTAGACAACAACATAGGGAGCTGGACGGGATTTGGGAATCTCTCTCGTGATTTTGCGGGACAGGATTTTTGTTGGGGGGCAGTCACGTGATCGGGATATGACGGGAGTATTTTTGAGGGCTTGGGATGGGAGTGACAATTGATTCCCGTGTCACTAGTGCAAAATCTGATTTGGTGCCAAAACATAAATCATCTTCCATTATTTGGAGGTATTTTGGATTTAAAAATGATGATGTAAACCAGAGCGAGGTGTTGTGCTGGTCGCTTGGCGAAAATTGCGACGAAGCAAGATAGCACAAGAAACATGTTTCACCACATGAAACAACACCATCACGTGCTGCACGAAGAGTGTATTGCGAGAAACACCGGGGACTTCTCAGTAATCCCAAAAGAAGCCCAATCAAAGTTTGATTGCTGATGCGTTCAGTAGCGTTACACCGTATGAGTCGAAGTCCACCAGACATAAACACATTACAGACGCTATAACATATCACATGCAAAAGACATGGTACCCGTGTACACAGTCTAGAAAGAGGGATTTAAAAAAAAATAAAAAATGGTATCAATATCGAGATATCTGGCATAATTATCGAGATATGAAATTTTGTCCATATTGTTCAGCCCTAGTATGCATGCTGTTAGTCAACACTTGGTAAATCTTCAACTTCCATCATTTAGATGGATTGTCTTACTTTGAAGAAGGTCTTGAATGTGAAATAATTTAAGGTTGTATGGGCTTGCCCCAAGCCCTGTTCACATAGTTCGACCACTGTGACTTTCCGCAGGAAGTGTTCTATCTTACCTATACTCCTGAAGATGTAGAGGGTAATATCCACCTGGACACTGGTGACAAAGTCAGCTTTTACATGGAGACTAATAAGCAGTAAGTCTGACACTGACTAAGATCTTAATAAGAGTATGAACCCGATTTTAAGTTTACTTGTTTCCATTTCAGTACTGGTGCAGTCAGTGCTCGTAATATTCAGCTTGTGAAGAAAAAGCAAATGAGGTGCCAGGGCGTGGTGTGTGCTACAAAGGTAAAGGCCGTTGATATCATTGCCCATGTCTTATTGAATAAATTAGACATAGATGGCATAGTGATCAGTCATTTGTCATCCTAGCTGCAAACTTGTTTGCAAAAGATCTATTCAAGATATGTTAAGAAACATATTTAACATCTTTTTTTCTATCTGGTTCCATAAATTATTTCCCCATATAGATGGTTTTACTAACTAATATGCAACTTTACACTTTACAAAAATGTATTTATTTTTTTTGGCTTTGGCTTCAGTTTTTTACCTGTTATGTTGAACGTTGCGATCTCTTTCAGGAGGCCTTTGGATTTATTGAGAGGGCAGATGTGGTGAAGGAGATCTTTTTTCACTATAGCGAGTTCAAAGGTGATCTGGAGGCTCTTCAGGCTGGAGATGATGTTGAGTTCACCATCAAAGACAGAAATGTAAGGGTAAAGTTTTTCAGCTGTACAATCCACAAACGCCCAACTGAACATTGAACTTAACGCTGGATCCACTTTTGACCAATTTTGACACTTGAACAACTCCATAGGGTAAGGAAGTTGCCACAGATGTGAGGCTGCTCGCCCAAGGAACCGTCATCTTTGAGGATATCAGCATCGAGCAGTTTGAAGGCACTGTTGTTAAGGTCATCCCCAAGGTTCCCACCAAAAACCAGGTAACTACATTACATAAATTATATAATAGAACATGCTATGGCTGTAAAGAATATTCCACTTTGACTAATATCTCCTGCTTTCTTCCACAGAATGACCCTCTACCAGGCCGTATCAGTGCAAGGATTGGTTTCACTGACAAGGAACTACCGTTTGGCGAGAAAGACACAAAGTCCAAGGTGACACTTTTGGAGGGAGATCACATTCAATTCAACATCTCCACTGATCGCAGAGACAAGCTGGAGAGAGCAACCAACATCGACATCCTCCCAGACACCTTCGACTTTACCAAGGAGACTCGAGAAATGGTGAGTGTTTAACCACTTATTTTTTTTGTACTGCATGACTGTCGTTACAGAGTCAAAATAAATGATTGACTGGAAAGGGAGTCCATATTCATATTCATTGTACTCATGTGAATATTTTGTCACCAAATCTTCTAGGGGGTGATTGCGGCTATACGTGATGGCTTTGGTTTCATTAAGTGTGTGGATCGGGATGCCAGGATGTTCTTTCACTTCAGTGAAGTCCTGGAGGAGAGTCAACTGCACATCTCAGATGAAGTGGAGTTCACTGTTGTGCCTGTAGGTCCTGTTTATAAGCTTTTCAAAAAAGTATGTATTATGTTATTTCTTAAGAATGTGCATTCTAATTATTGCCAATAAGAAACTAAAATGTCCTGCTGTCATCAGGATATGCTGTCGGCTCAGAGGAATCATGCAGTGCGCATCAAGAAGCTTCCCAAAGGCACAGTGTCCTTCCATACCCAGTCTGAGCAGCGATTTGTGGGTGTTGTGGAAAAGGAGGTCGCAACCACCAAGAATGCCAGTCCCACCAAGGGCAAGGAAAAGGTACAACAGTTTATCTATTTAGTTTAGTTTCCCAACCTCCCTCATCTACCCCTTTTCCAGTTTTTGTTTTAGTTCTAATGTTCCTTTTTGCTTTCTCCTTCAATTACTTCCTCCCGTTCATGCTCCTTGTTGGTTAGAAAAAAGACAAGGTAGGACTGAGACCTTCTGCATGAAGCCACATGAATGTCTCCCAAATAGACGCTCATTTTGTAATTGTACAAACCTGCAGTGTATCAGTAACTTAATACTGTATGTTTGACTAACATTCAGTTGAAGAAATACTTTGATTTGTAGACTTTACTTGACCAGTCTAAAAAATGAAAAATGCAGTGTAGGATTACTGTGTGGTGATGTTGACAAACCTTGCTTTCTAATGGGTGTCTGTCTCTCTTATTGTTCAAGGGTAAAGTTGTAGAAAAGGTTAGTCTTTAGAGGCCTCTGGCCCACTGATTGTCTCCTTTACCTCTTTGGGCCTGTTCAGACCTTGCAATAAGATCCGATTTGGGCTATCCAATCGCAAGTGACCAGCTTTAGATACGTGTTTTCAGACCTGGCATTAATATGCATCTCCAGATCCAATCTCAATTTTGTTCTCTGTATGCAAATAAACCCTCAAATCATCTGTAGAATATTGTTACAGTTAATGTGTCCAGTGGATCTCTACCGCTGCTCCAGAACTGAGAACAGCACTGTTTTATGTGTGTGCATCATCACTTTGTCACTCGCATAAAGTCTTTATTTATTAATCTCTTCCCTGACGTTAGACCTGTATAAAACTCAGATTATAACTCCAACCCTGAAAGTTTCCATACGCACCAGACACGTTATCTCCTGTAGTAAGGTAAATAAAGACATCGGTGAATGAGGAAATGCTTAACCACACATGACTCCTCATATAGGGGCGGCTGTGGCTCAGTAGGTAGAGCGGGTTGTCCACGAACCAGAGGGTTAGCGGTTCGATCCCCGTAATGTGCCACATGCCGAAGTGTCTCCCAGTGTGTGGCACTGGTGTGTGAATGTGTGTGTGCTTGTGTGAGCGAATGGGTAGATGTGTCTGTGACTGTAAAGCGCTTTGAGTACCAATAGGTAGAAAAGCGCTATATAAAAGCAAGGCCATTTACCATTTACCATATATCGTAATGGCTGCATCAAAAATTAACACAGAATCGCACTCGTGTACTTGTATTAAATACTTTCATTTGAAAATTCTTAGATTTATTGAGTTAGTTAACTGCTGCTTAGACCGAATATTTTAAAAGGCTCTCATTACTAATGAACAGATCACTTATGGCGCCTTTTGTCATTTATAATAGCAGTCATGTTTTCTTCTTCTGAATGAAGCAAAACTCTGTTGACGCAGGAGCACTCCTGTTAAGTATAGGTGATCTTTAATGCGACTCTGAACATATTGTGTTCACACTACCAAAGGAATGCGGACACATGCGGACTATCTCTCGGATCCGATCTCAATGCATCGTGGGGGTGTTCACACTTGTCTTTTACGTGATTGGATTGCCCGGATCAGATCTTAAAGGTCTGAATAGGCCCTTCAGTTCACAGCATGGTATCTGATTAATAATGGAACGCAAGCACTCGCGCTGATTGAGTGAGTAGAAGGGCTGCACAATTAAGACAAAATGGTAGTCCTGGTTACACTTTTTTTTTTTTTTTGTTTGTTTTTTGGGAACATTCTTTACAGTGTGTGTATATTTTATAATGTGTTTTTGGTCTGAAAAGGTCAAACGACCACATATTAGTGATTTAATAAACCTTCCTCCGGTCTCTTTTTTTTTACACTCAAATTTGAGATAACTGCTAAATGTACTCTATGGTGGCTCTTAAAACAATTAATAGTATTAAGAATTAGCAGAAACCCAACAACAGATTTAATAGTGTAAGTAGTCTATTATCTGTGGTCAAGTAACCGTACCATTTTTTTAAAAATTCTAAGCTATATTCTCACTTATAAGTATCAAATGCCTGTCATGGTGCCTGTAGACTATTAAATCAATACTGTCATTGGTTCAAACAATTACTGTTCCCAATAGATGAAGCTACAATAGTAATGGGTAATTATGCAGCCCTATGTTGTAGGCTGTTAATCATAGCTGTTGTAGATGCTAACCAACTAGTCTGCTTCCGAATGATGCATTTCACATACTGGTGCCTCTCATGCTTGTGTAGAGCAACATCTTCTAATACACTAGATGCTCTAAATTTGATTTTAATTAGTTGAGGCCCTTTTTAAATTGGAGATATTGGCAGCTGTTCAGCATTGATGAGTATTTTGGACATGGCTGGGGCCAGAAGGATTTAGCGCTGCTCATTTGTTGGAGTGATAATGTATGTTTGATTTGTTTTGTTTCTTTTTAGGAAGCAGAGGAAGGAGTGATTGCGTATGAAGACTGTGGAGTGAAGCTCACTGTGCCATACCATACCAAGGACCTGGAGGGAGGAAGTCACCCCCAGGCTGGAGACAAGGTACCTTCTTGAGATTACATAAAGAATTTGTACATTTAAACAATGATCTTATGTGTCTCTTGATTTGGTTACAGCTTGGATCCCTCTAGTGTGTTTGCCTATGCAAGCTTATTAATTTGTTTGTCCTCTAGGTGGAGTTCTCGATCAACGAGGTGAAGCGAACCGGCCAGCAGAGTGCTGTCTCCATCCGGGTCCTCAACCGTAATGCCTCCAATGCCAAAAGACTGCATGGATTTGTTGCCACACTTAAAGATAACTTTGGCTTCATTGAGACAGCAAATCATGATCAGGAAATATTTTTCCATTACAGGTAGAAATTTAAACTCTTAAGATACTCTAAATGAGAGAGAGGTGCTGTTTTGTTTATTTTCATGCAATCAATCCTTAATGTTTCTGCTACTCCTCAGTGAAATGTGTGGAGACTTGGAGAACTTGGAGCTGGGCGACACAGTGGAGTACACACTCTCAAAGGGAAAAGGAAACAAAGTCAGTGCTGAAAAGGTTACCAAAGTGGCTGCAGGTATGAGGGCTTTCATTCTAGCTGTTTATTTCACATGGCACATACTTTAAATACTTGCGGAGTAGTTGATGATGAAAAAAGTGTTTCCTCTTTTAGTGAATGGCATTGGCGAAGATGTTGGTACAACAGTGATGATGGGTAAAGTAATCCGACCCTTACGCAGTGTGGACCCCTCTCAGACAGATTACCAAGGACTTATTGAGGTCACAGAAGAAGGTTGGTGTTGGGTGACGATGGCACATTTTGTCTCAATTCAGCTTTCACCAAATAAACTAGTACTTTAAGTGCTGAATGTTTTGTTTTGTTTTGTCATTGCCCTTTCAGGAGGAACTAAAGGGCAGAATTATCCCTTTGGAATCATGGGTATGGCAAACAAGGCAGATTGTCTACAGAAAGGAGAACTTGTGAAGTTCCAGGTTTGCACAGTAGCCCAGACTGGACAGAAGATGGCCTGTAATGTAGTCCCTCAGCGCAGAGCGATGGTGGAGTGTGTCAAAGACCAGGTAGTGTTCAGTTAATTGTTTTTGTTTCAATCCCTAAATCACACTGCTACATTGTAGACTATGTTGCCTTTGAATTGCTGCAAGTTTTGAATCTTAAAGTTGTGTTTTTAATTTCCCCCAGTTTGGCTTCATCACATATGAAGTTGGTGAGAGCAAGAAGCTGTTCTTCCATGTAAAAGAGGTGCAGGATGGTCTGGAGCTCCAGACTGGGGATGAGGTGGAGTTCTCGGTTGTCCTCAATCAACGCACAGGAAAATGTAGTGCCTGCAATGTTCGCAGAGTCAGGTACGAAACCGGTACAATAAAGGGTGTAAAGCCTGATTTTTAGTTTTTATGATTTCATCTCTGGCAAAATGAGTATGGCAAGGTGAAATACGCGAATGCTCACGATGTGTCTAACTTCACAGTGAGGGGCCTAAACCAGTGGCGACGCCGCGCCCTGACCGTCTGGTGAACCGACTGAAAAGCATCACTCTGGATGATGCCAGTGCTCCGCGCCTGGTGATTGTAAGACAGCCCCGTGGTCCTGACAATTCAAAGGTACTATTAACTTTATTATTAAATTAACTGTCCACATGGTTAACTGAAGTTTACACTGGTAAATTTCAGTGTATTACAATACAAAGTTATAATTAGGGGATATTTGATATTATTACATATACTAGAAATTAAGACTATTCATGCTGTTATGTTTGTTATACATTGAAAATGTATTTGCTACATTAGCTATCATGACCAGTAGGCTGGCTTCATAGAGTTGCATCAGGTTTAGTTTCCTGAAATCTCCAGAGACCCAATGGAATATTTATACATTTTTATGTAAACTCTTATTAAAGTTTGTATTCTCCTGTGCAGGGCTTCAATGTGGAGCGCAAGACTCGCCAGCCTGGTGTCATTGACTGAGCAATACGGAGCCTGGCCTGTTTGGTGGGACACTGTCTCAAAAGGCAACAGCAGGGGATAAGGGAATTTGATTCGACACATGCTTGTACACAAACTCATCCACAGACATGCGCACACATACAGTAATCGGCATGTGTAATCTTTGTCCCCAATGATACCTGCGCGGGAACTCCTCTTATTCCACAGTTCCCTGCTTCCCATGTATGATGTACTTGATACAGAGCTCCACACTGCAGTGTACATGGGATCTCTGAGTGTGTGCGTGTGTGATGTATCCTATAAGTGATTAGTGTGTAACAGAGGTATTTGTTTCGGAGGGCTTTGTCCCTCTAAATCAGATTGATGACTGTGTGGCTGTTTATGTCCTGATCTTTTGAATCTGCTTTGTCTGGAATTCTGCACCTGTAGTTTGACTGGGTGAATGAGTGTGACTGCTGGCATGTCTTTAAACCTCTGCTCCATTTTTTTGTTCCTCATACTTTTGCTCCTTTACCCGTGGAAAATTAAACAATTTCATTATCAAGTTTTCTCTACTGTATGCTTTCCTACAAAATGCATAAAGCAAAGTTCCCTCCATAAGGAGGATCATATTTGTCATATGTGCGAGCTTAAACTGAGGATTCTTCACTGCTCATTTTTTTTGAGCAGTTTTAAAATGCTTTATTGAAGAGCTCAAGTGAAAGCATGGTGTGTGTGTGTGATGTATGTGAATGTCAAAGTAAATCTAATGGGATTTCCTTTTACCAATATGGAGCCTTTAGATACCTTTTTGGTATTCACATGCTCCACTTAAGCAATTTTTCCCAGGTGCAGAATTTCTTGTGGCATCTTATATCTGCAGTTCTTTTATACTTTTTTTTTCCCCCCCTTGCACATATTTTTTCTTTTTTTTTTTCTTTTTTTCCATTGAAACTCAGTCTGCTAATGATTAAGAAAGAATAAGGTGCCTAAAACCTACAAGCAAAATGAAAAAGAAAAAAAACAAAAAAAAAAAACAAACAAAAACAACAAATTTAGATGTATCCTCTGTTCCCAGCCAACCGCCAAAATATTCAGAACAATCTTAGGGTGGCTTTCTTTTCTAGTAGAAATAATACTGATATGCATCCCAAACCTGTGGGTTGAACTATACTATATAATGTGTGCTTTTTTTTTTTTTTTTTTTTTTTTTTCTTTTTTTTCTTAGTGAAAGTTCAAACTTCAGATATGGCATAAATTTAACTTAAAGACGGAGAGGAGTGAAATATTAGAAACTTTAAAAAAAATAAATGCATTTAGAATCAGGATATCAGTTATCGTGCTCTGGAGTCGAGGTGGGCGAGCTGTTGTGCCTCTGCACATTAAGTTACTGTCAAATTTAATTTCTTTGGAGATCACCGGGTTTCAGTTGAACCACGTACAGAGGTTCTCATGTACTTTTGTTAATGGTCGAATGAAACGATTGAATTAAAATTTTATGAAAATCAAGAGTTGTTCTGTTGTCTTATTTCAGAGAAAGACTTTCAGTCTACTGAAACAATTTAAAAGCATGAAATTCTTTAATGTAGATCATTGGTACAATCCAAAGACTAAGTGCGTTAAGTGTGGCAGCCTCAAGAGACCTGCTAGCCAATGATTACAAAGAAAAGATAAAGATGTACAATGACTAGGTGAAAGTCAACAGAGCTGACAGCAGATTTCTTATGAAATGAGTACACCACAGTGAAGTTAACTGTCATTTTTTTTTTGTAATTGATTTCAGAATCCCCAAAATTCACAAATGAAGCTGTCTGCAATACAATATGCAATTCATAAAAAGCAAGGACGGTCCACATCATTGTATTTCCTTTTTCTTTAAAGACACAATGTGAAATAATACAGTATTTGAAAGGTTGGTAGATTGTCTATATTGTACCATATGTGCAAATGTAGTTTCATATTACAATATTTTGTAAACCTATGCCATGAACTTTGGGTAGTGACCAAAAGAACAGTACTGTGGAAACAAGTGGTGGAATAATTGCCTTACAGACGGAGTTAGTTTCATTACCTCTAAAGTATCTCGCTGAGGCAGTTTGGACATGTGGTGGTGCGTCCTTGACGTCTCCCTTTCAGAGGTTTACTGGCCTAAGAAGGCCTTGGGATCCTTCATGAGGAATTAGAAAACTTTGCTAGGGAAAGGGACATCTGGAATACCTTCGTTAGGCCACTTTGTCTTCGTCAGAAAAGCGGGCAGAAACGGTTAGATTGCTTGGTCAGTTCAAAAATGCACTGCAGATGGGGTTTTTACCTTAGCTGATATCCTGCTGAAGACCACATGGCCCCCCTTCTATTATGTCTATTTAATCACCAGGGAAGAAACCAAGGAAGGACTAATATTGAATAGTACGGTACAAGAGTACAAATATATCACTAAGCACTAAATGCAAGCATTCTGTGCAGGTTAGGAGACTGCAAGTCAAGTACGATGACATTTTCACCGTATATTCTGACTTGTGTGACCTCTGCTGATTCTAAACCTTGGTACTACCCAGATATATAGTGAGTTCAGAGCGGTGAATCACTTTCTTTTTAGTCTGTGATTGACAGCTTTGTGCTTCTGACCAGCGTGTCCACCACTCCCTTAGCTCAGTGGGTCCGGTGGGCCTCCTCTCCTTTATCTGGTTGGGAGTAACTAGAGCATGAGGAGGACTGAAGTCTTCTCTGGGTAAGAATTTCCTGTTAACATTTACATTCACTGGAAGAGATCGTTGCAGAGATTTATCCTCAGTCGGAACAGCTGGAATCTCACTGGCAGCATTCGCACAGTCTTTTGAAAGCATCTCTGACTCCTCTCGAGCAACATTCGGTCCACCCAGAAAACCGAATCCTTGCATTTTGCTCTTGTATTCCTCCAGTTTAGCCTTGCACTCTGCCGCCTTCTCTCTCATCTCCAGGAACTGACATTGCAAATCTTTCTCATAGCCTTCCTCTGCCTTTAACTCATTTTCCCAAAATTGTATCTGCTCCATTTCCTCTTCATCCATTCTCTCACAAGCTTCTACTTCGTCTTTTCTGGCTCTCTGTTTTGTCTCAAGCTCATAAATCTGTTTGTCTATGCTTGTTATCCTGACTTGTAAATCCTGCAAACGCATCATCTGACATATTATGGTTTCTCTGAGACTATTTTTCTCATCTTCAGTTGTGGCACAGCTTAAAGTGTACAGGTCAGATTTTGCCTCTTGAGTGTTTTTAAAGTGTTTGCTTTCTTTACTCCTTGTCTGATTCCCCATGCAGCAAGATGTTTGGTGGTCCAAGTCTGACATTAAACTCTTCTGACCTCTGGCTTTACCTCTGCTACTTCGACTTAAAATATCTTTGTCAATAATGAGAGAAATATCCAAAGAGCTACGATTCTTTTTATCCGTCTTCTTGCTTCGTTCTTTATCACAGGCAGTGCTGTAGACCTTTCCTTTCCCCAGACTTTCCAGCCATTCCCAGGCCTCCTCCATGAGGGTCAGAGACTTTCTCTTGGGCCTTTTCAGCTCTTCTTGTTTCTGTTCAGTTTCTTGTCTCATACAGGACAACGGTGGCAAGCTTCGGCGATGCAAACTTAGCGAACCACTGCCCCGTCGCATCCTGATTCCTGCCTCTTTCCTCCTTAATGGCGGACAGTGCTGGTATCTGCCTGTCTTTTCTCTGCTCGTTTCATCCCAGACAGAGTGTCCTTTGCGAAGTAGAGTGAGCTGGACCTCCCTGGCCTGCTCACCGTACTTCTGCAGCATCTCCAGAAGGCGTTCATCGGGCATCATGCACCGCTCAAAGTCCTTAAATTTCTCCCGCAAGGTGTAGCGTCCTGGTTGACCTAAAGAGAAAGATGACACAGTGGCTTTCAGCTCGGTAAACATGCCAAAACATAAAGTGTTTCGAACCGCAGACATGCTGTACTTACCCAGGGCCTGAGCCAACGCTAGAACCACTTCTTGGCATGTTGTTTCCTCTGTAACTCCACAAACCACACGTGGGATTCCATCCACAAACACCTTCACTTCCATTGTTCCCAGTCTGTGATCTTAAAACGACATATAGTGTGTGCTGCACTGACCAGGGGCTCCGTTGTCTCTGTTAGGGGGAAGTGGTGGAGACAGCTAAATGACCATTATTAACATTCACTGTAATCTGTCTGCCCATCATGCATTACTCAAGCTTGAGGGCAGTTAGATCAGTGTCTACATATACATCTTGTTCCAGTAATACAAAAAGAAAAAACAAATAAAATAATATAACAACTAAACAAGAATATTAATGGAAAATATTGTAGGTAGGACCTACCTTTTATCCTGCTAGTACAGATGCTCCGAGCCATCCGCTCTGTAGGATCAACGTTTTGGTTGGGAGGAACAGTAGAGCAATTAAGACCAATTTGAATTCCTGAAGGCGTCTACCCCTGGGTTACTGTTTACAATCCCACCCACGCTTAGAATCCATTTTGAAAGAAAAAGTTTATGTGAAATGAAATAACCCAAAAGAAAAACGGAGCGAGCAATTATGTACAATGCTGGATGTTGGATATCTTCTTCAATATTTAATATAGATTATTAGGCATAAGTTTAGACAAACAAAATGTGCTTAAACTTAAAACACAGAAACAGCAAATGTGAACTTCATTAAGTCCCCCTGGTGCTGGTGAAGAAACCCCTCTGGTTGCAGTAATCTCAAACAAGCAGTTACAGCTAGAAGACAGAAAAGAATCGCTTCAGCCACATTCTTTGAATTTTCACAGTTCCTTTACTGTATTCACAGTATATTTCTAGTAGTCATTATCCTGCTTCTGTTGAGTTTCAGCTGGTGGACAGCAATGCTGATATTACCATGTAAGCTACCTTGAGAAATTTGGGGATTTATTTTCCTCTCAGTATAGTAACATATCCCAGACACTTCACAGTTTTTAACCAGTGTAATTGTTTTATATTGGGATGTTTTTGCATTATGTGCAGTTTTGTTAGAAATTTCCACCCCAGTTCAGCAGCCTGCAAAACATTTTAGTCACTGGGTTTGTTCTTTTCTAGGCGCCCTTTGACAATCTTTAGGTAGACAGTGATGTTTCTTTTCTTTTCTTTTTTTTTGACACTAAGCATCAATGCACCCTGATGTGTATGTGGCAGACTCATGAACAGTAATGTCTTGAATGTGTTAAAGATCAGTTTAACCCTTTAACTATTAGAGTATTTTTTTTTTTTGTCTTAACTTCACAGAGAACTCAACAGAACGCAACAGAATTGTATCATCTATATCATCTCCACTTACGCAACTTGATTATAATCTAAACTTTAACATTTCCTCATAACCCTTCACAGCTCGAGAATATGTGATTATCATTTGGGAATAAAGGGTTTTGTGTTTGATTCATGTTTTTTTTTATGTCATTAACGTTTGAATGATATATTCAGTAATTGTGTCCATCCATTCATTATCTATTACCTATCTATTATTAAGGGACTGAAGCCTCACAAGGCTAACACAGGCTGTGAGGTGACCGTGCTAACCACTGCATCACTGTGTCTCTTAATGCAATTGTGTTTGATTCTTTAAAATATATGATGTTTGTTCACAATTCTAATTTAGACCAAAATCTGACTACAATTCAAAGTAAATTAATAGATAATTGATCCAAGACTTACCTTCCTGTTTCTTTCCACTGTAACAAATAAGAGATTATAATATGGACCTGCTTTTGCTGTATGTGTAGCATAATGTCAGTGCTGTATGTCAGTGGTAAACACAGAGTAAAAAATGTGAAATAGAATAAGTAGAATTAAGTCCTCTAACAGTTGTGCTTGAACACACGTACTGTAGGTCCTGTACGTGTGTTATCTGCAGAGGAGCTGCTGTATTTAGCTCTGGGTGTTCCTCTTTATCTTTCAAACAGGAAGGGTGATTATAATCCAAACGGAACATGTAAACATGCAGAAACCTTAAGAGCCACCGCTACTGAGGATATACTTATTTTTCAGTGGGACTGTGGTCATCCATTCATTTAAATGAGGAATGTTTCTCTGTGCAGTTTCCTTATGTCTGTAGTATATTTTGAACTGCAATGTCACATGCTCCCTGAAACTGATTAGAAAAGTGAAAATCACAGGAACCTACTGCATGTTCAAACCCAAACAACTCCCAGAGGACGTGCCAGACAGTGGAGCACCTGTTGTAATGTGCTAGAGTCTGACAGTCTGAGTGGTGATGATAGGAGTAATATGAGCTGGAGTAACTTGGGCTCCCTGCCTCCCCCCTGCTCATGTAAACCACATATCCAGCAGCTGATAATCCGTCAGGTTTGTGGTGAAGAACACTCAGATCTCTCTAGACCATGAAAAAGAAATTCTTCAGAGAACTTTTTAGTCAATGTTGTGCATTTGTTGACCTCTGGCCTTTGATGTCTTTGTAAGTTAACATCCATGTAGCAATATGGCACAATGTTTGACTATCATTGTAGCGTGTCAAGTATTTTTATGGAGAACGTAACCAACAAGTGTGCAGCTATTTACACAGTTTATGATAATGGTAGAGAATAATATGTGCTATTACTATTTGACATTTCACTCATCGAAGGTTGAAAAATCTGCCAAGTATTTTCATTTCTGGAGGCTGAACTGACTGACTGTTTCTAATTTGATCTCTTTAACTAGTTGCACTGTAAGAGGAACTTTGACATTTAGGATCACATTCCCTAAAAATAGATCCTGCAAACTACACAAACAGGAAGAAGGGACAGCAGGAGGAGGTGGTTACACAAACGAGAAGTAACCAAATTTACAGAAGGAATATTTTTTAAAAGGCATAGGGTGAATCGGGGCAATTCATGCAGATAGCTTGGGTTTTATTTTGTCAGATTCCAGGGTACCTGACATTAGAATTTATGTCTCCACCCTAATATAGTGGAGCTGAATGGAATGGCATACGCATATGGTGGAACACAAACAGTCAACAGAAAAAAAAATTCTCCAAGCCCAGCCCAACAAAAATTTAAAATTCAAACCCAACTCATACACACATTACAGGTGATTATTATTATGAATAATTATATTGCCAGATCATTAATACAATATTTTGCTTTATCTACACTTGAAAAAGATTTAAAAAGAAAATTTAAAAAAAGTCATATAACAACCAGACTTCTGAATTGCAGTCCTCCTGAGCCCATAACACTTTAATGTTCCTTTTTAAAAACACTGATTAATGAAATATCTAGCTATCTATCGTTCTCTCTAAAACCCTCCTCCATCTGAGTTAGTACTGAGAATCCCTCTTTGAAGACCTTTACAAAATAACACTGTGTTAATATAAATATAATCCTCCTAATAAGTTCTCTAAGTGCAGGTAATGGACCGTTAGATCAGCTATTTGTGCCGGAAGGTGAAAGTTCAGGAAGTGTCAGAGGTTAAAATTAGGGGTAAAGCTTGATGTTGCTGGATATGTAACTCAGTACCCAGTTATCCTCACCTCTGAGAATAATTTAGAAAATATGTTATGTAGGTCAAAACCTTGGTCATAATCAAATTTGCTTTATATCTTCTGACATACTCTCGCCAAATACTTCTAGAAAGTACCTCATCTCACTGTCTGCAAGGACTTCATAACTTTTCCAGTTGTGATCCACAATAACGGTTGGTCCAGGGATTTGGTTCACACTGAAATATCTAAACAATGACTGGATAGATTGTCATCGTGGTCTTCAGAGGATTAGTCATATGATGTTGGTGATGCCCTGACTTTTCTTCCAGTACCACATTTTGAGTGAAATGTCTTGAAAATGGCTCAGCTGCACTGTATGTTTATTTCTATTTTGTAAATGTTGGCCCAGTAACTCCTTAAATTGAGATGTTGTTATTGTATCTTCAGACAATGTTAGCGATGGGGTTGGGAGCATGTTAGCATTCCGACATGTACATTTTATCCTTAAATATGTTCATGTAATGTTCCCTTACTGTTGATGAGAACTTGACAGCCAAGTCAAATGGATAATTAGTGTCTTAAGTTGACACTTAACAAAATTAGGCCTACTGTGCAGCTTTTGTTCCTTATGGACTTATTATCATTATTATTATTTAAACTACATTAAATGATAGATTTCTCTTCTCATTTGAAGAATGTTGAAAAGTGCCAGCATAAAACTTTGGGTGTTGGTAACTAACTATCACGTGCACAGCAACTTGTGCAGCCATAAGTGTATTATACAACATGAGTCTCCTCATAAACACATGCCCGTCTCTTTGTCAAAGCGCTGTGCCTCTCAGTGAGTCCCGGGTGCACATAGATAACTTAAAATAGATCTGTATGTGTTCCCCTGTTGCATCAAGGCGTGTTCCATGTGGGCATGGCAGGTTCTGGTTACACGTGAGGCGGAGGGAGCTTAATATTGCACAAACCCCGAGCACAGGGCTCCACACTTCCACACTACAGTGGTCCAGTGCCTGACCACCGTTTACCAGTCCTCAGGGAGCGTTTCACTGGAAGAGCATCACCATGCCTAAAGTCTTAGTGCCAGGTGAGTTTGGGCAGAATGACTCTGGGCTTGAATGTGAACTACACCAATTGAAAAGTGGCTTGGATTGCATTTATAAAGGTTTGTTTTGACACAGTATAAAGTTCAGTCAAGGAAAGCCACCCTCATGTCTGCTAACTGAAATAGACGGAAGTGAGAACTCCCCAAAATCTTTCCAAAATACCGTGGTTGACTATTAGACATGCCAGATGCATTCAGGTAATCATTCAGGTAATAAATTCCCCTTTGTTTAGCAGTGTTACCCTACTCTGCTGTCTGTCTTGTGGATGGCACTGACAGCTTTAATGACAGGCTCACTGTGGTTAAATGCAAATAGTTTAGGTGTGAAGTACACTGACAGACATATTACCTATGTGATGTGTGCAATTCTCATAACTAGTTTTATCAACTAATTCCAACATTAAAATCAGATCAGATTTTGAAGCAGGACATGGGGCCAGATCATGTACAAACTTTTGTTCAGTCTCACTATGTTCTTTCTTATAATATATGTAGTATTGCCACCATTGATGCCATTCCAACATGCTGTTGTAATGGTTGCTAATTATACGCTTTCCTTCACCAGGCACAGGGCAACCAGCCAGTCACGTTATGTCTCAAGTGTTTTTTTTCATCGGATAAAAAATAGAAATGAAATGATATAACCAGTTGCAGTCTAGAAAGCTTGCCTCACGACTTGTAATGAGTTTGCAGTTATGGGTGAATAGGACTGAGACTGTGCGTCATGCAGTCAACGCAGGAAGGCTTTATGACAGGCAGATCTGTCAGAGCAGGTGCTGAGAGCTGAACGAAACGTCCAGCTAACCTAAATCACACACACACACACACACAAAAACCTGATGTTCCCACTTTCATAGGATTAAATTCAAAACTGTCCACTGACAATTTATAGAAGTCATTGTGGCTGAGTTTCAATGTGATTATTTTACACTAAAGGAATAATCCCAGTGGGAAGCAGAGTAGCTGAACAGGTTTTTTTTTTTTTTTTTTTGTAACGCTTACTTTCTTGTTATTGCTGCTTTGAGATATAACCACACATGTTTTTTCCCCCATTAACCCGGCCTGTCCCACCCTGATTGGGACTTTTCGCTAACTGAGCAGAGGAAGGAAGTAAGTATAGAGCTGGGAAATTTCAAGGCAGTTTCAGAGATAACGTCAAGCATTTCAAATGCATGGTTTTACTGTATGGATGTGAAACAGTCACATCACCACAAAGTCTGCATTTGAATGCAACCTAGTAATAGCAATATGGTTGTTGGTAAATGAACACCTACTCAATAAAAAATGGAATGTTAGAGGAACAAAGTGGGAACGGTCACCATTTATTAACATACTGTTCACATTCAGTGTCAGTCCTCTAATTCATTTTTGTGTATTTGTATCAGGTGTACAGTATTTGTGTATTTGTATCATCAGTCAGGACTGAAGTGAAAGTGAACAGTTACATTAATAAATGTCTTCTCCCAGCAGCTCACTGACTCATCCATCTTTCATGGGAACGCTTAGCGATTCATAACAAGGAACTCAAACAAGTCCTAACTGATGTTTGGACTTGTTTGTATGACCAAAGGATGGTCATGGAGAGCTTTTTCCTGAATGCCAAGGAGGCACATTTAATGCATCTACAGTACATACATGCACTGAGTTGTTCAAAAATGCAGGGAAGAAATGGATGAATATCCTGCACTTTGTTGTTGCTCCACTGGGAGCACTGAGGTCACAGAATAATCTCTGCATGTGTCATCAGGATGCATTTACCAGTTCTTTGTCCAGCGGCTGCATTGACCTCAGAAGCAACTCTGAACTCAACTAAACAGTCGTTGTTACCTCAGTTATCCATTTGCACTGATCCAACATCTCATTTCATTGATCTCATCCTAAACACTGACTACTGCATGTATTTCTAATCTACAGTAGAGTAGATGAGTTGTTGATACGGTACATTATAGTGTTCCAAAAAACATATGGATTCAGAAGTATGGCGGTTATGTGGTACATTCTTTCATCCATCTGCTGCAGATAATGTCGAGGCATTTTCATGTATAACACCATGAATATAACATTTTCTAACCAATGCTTTTCTAACACTCTTTTTCTGGATTTTACTCCGGATTGTGCAACTCTCTTGATGGCCATAATCAGGTCCACAGAGTAAGTATGAAGGGTTACAAGGGGAGCCCAAAATCACTTTAATATCAAACTCTTTGCTGGAGTTGTTGGATTCAAGTAGAAAGCCTTGGGTGTTAGCAAAATTGTGCATGTAACAAGTAGGGTTTGATCTAAAGAGTGTTTATGTAGTATGTAGAGGCACACAGGGTGTTCAGTGTCATCTGAGTTTCTTATGAAACAGCTTGGTTTATAACTCTGTGTCATTTTGGACCTTGACCCTCTTTTCTTCTTGTCTTGTAAGATATTTTTAATTCGGATTCTGATATCTATTCAGAGCCACTGAAGCCCTGGCATATAAACAATGAAAAAAAAAACTGGGTCTGGAGTTATAAATTAAATAAAGCTTTACCATCTTATATCCATATGGCTGTGTGTATCAGTGCTTCCATGTTGTAGGTCTTCTGTATGCATGAGTCTTTACAGCGAGTACTGGAGGTCCGAGTTGCAGGATTGTAGTGGCTCAATCTTTAGTCATATACGACGCATGTGCTGGAGTCCGTACACTTTAGGTCAAGTGACATATGTGCTTTGTGTGACATACAGTAGATGTCGGATGCCATGTCTAAAATCTTGTCATTGTGGATTTCATCGTCCAGCAGTCCTGTTCATTCAGTGTAGATTAGTGTTTTGCCTAGTTTAGTTTAGAGCTGCATGATATCGTGGGAGCAGAATATGTTTCTGTAATCTAAAAGACAAACTTTTGGTGCCTCACAGAGACCGATGACAAGATGAGGGCCTTTGCGGAGAAGGTCTTTGCGTCTGAAACCAAAGACGAGAACATCCGCGATGAAATCTCCATGTTTGATGTGGCTGAGGACTGTCCCATCCTCCACCATGAGATGGCCCAACATCTGCACAATGAGGATAATGTTGAGAAACGGTGAGATGGGAGATGTGCTTTCATTATGTCAAGAACTAACTAGCACCTTATGTACCTTAATGAAAACAGAACATTTTAAGGTTTTGTATTTTTTCAAGCCATCTAAAGACTAGTTAGTTCCATGTGAGAACAATGGGAAATGTTTGGTTAACCTTTGCCACAAAGATTTCAGAAGTTTTGACCAAAGATGAGCCTCCAAACTTCACCTCTCATCTACAGCAAGAGGCTTCAGCGCCACCGCACCATAGCCGTGCCCTCTGTTGTCACGCAGGCAGCTGCTGCCTCTGTAGTGTCAGTGGAAGTGGACACACCAACCTACCTGGAAGTGCCCGACTTCCAGAGGGTGGCCATCATCGGAGACTATGCCTCTGGGGTATTGTTTATTTTCCTTAATTTGTGGTTTTAAAATTATCAAAGCTCACTCAGGTTTTTGACTGACACAAATTCTATATATATCTAAAATTCTGAGTCCCAATGGTACGACTTTTTTCCGATCTGTCATTGGTGCCCATTCCCAGACACTGATGGTGTGGTCAGATGTGAAAGATAATTCCAGTGCATAGGATCGTGAGTAGGACACCTTACAGTGGGTGAAAAACATATTTAAGAATACTTTGTTTTATTTCTATTCTGGTTGGTCCCATACACCTTCTATCAGAAGAGATTAATGAATCACTGCTACACTGAAAATACCAGCACTCATTCTGTATTAACAAAGTAGGTTGTTTTCATTTCAGACTGGCTTTTCACTTACATCCTGTCCATAAGAGGGCAGTACTACTTTGCTCCATAGTCTTTGTAAAGTATGCACAGTGTGCTGATAAGTTCAGGGTATTAACTCTATTATTTCAATTAAAAAAAGTCAGGAGATCTGAAATGTGTTTAGAAATGGACGCTAGAGATGAAATCAGCAAAACACTTGTAGTCTCTATTTGCCGTCACATGAGTACATGTTACTTAAGACCTGGGTCAAATGGTCATGGATGCACGAGGTGTTGCCCTTGAATTTCACTGACTATGCGTGTTTGGGGGTTAGCATTCTTTGCCTCCCTCCCACAAGCAGAGGCCAATTTATGGAGCTCATTTGAGAGAAGGCTGGAGTTTAAGTTTCATGACTGTGGGTTTCACATTACAGGGATAGTAAAAAAATTAGCTGGATCTGATTATTATTTCTGCTTCAGCTTATTTGGAGGCTCACCTGAGGGGTATCTAAACAAATGATACCCCTCAGGTGTAGATATTGCATAATATCATAGAGCAAATGGTTGCTTATGTAGCGGCATAACAAAACAAATACATAAAGCCAATGTACAGAAAACTGTTTCCCAGAAAGCATCTGTAAAGAATGCATGTGACATTGTTTAAAGAGATAGATAATGTCGTGTAGATTGTGGTGGATATTGCTCACGATGCACCCGATTTTGTTCAAGGTCCTTTTAGCTGTATTGAGCTGAAGGTGGTTTGCTTCGCAACATGAGATGAAGTTGTTCACTAAGTTCTTGTACTCCTGTTCTTGTCCATCCCTGATACACCCCACAATTGCAGTATCGTGTTGTGCTTATTTATGTTTTTAATTTGAGGTGTGCGAGAATAGATTTATTTGCTTTCATTTTCAAAAAATGCGTTAAAGGAACCGTATGTAGGATTGTGGCCAAAACTGGCCAAAACTGGTACTGCAATCACTTTCAAAATACTGTAGAACGGTGCATCCCCTCCCCCTCCCCCCTGACTCGAGGTTGCCAGCTAAGCTATATAATATCACCAATGGCTATCACAAGGTTGTTTTCAGTCCCATCAGAAAAGATTGAGAGTAACTAAATAACATTAGCAATGGTCATACAGGTCAACTTGCAGCATGTGTAGTCCACAATATACGCGAAGAACGAATGAGGAATCATTTTTACCGAGGTAACGTTAGGCTACTCAATACGTCTCAATTACGTTTCACATTGCCATAATCGATGTGCTAATGTTGTTTCCCTCGGCGTTTCAGCATAATGACAGAGAAACGGGCTCATAATGCATTGCTAATGTTAGCAATGACGACTCGCCGTTTTTATTTCCCAAACAATTCCTTACCTTTTCAATTCGATGACCCACCTCCTCTGTATGCGCTAACGTAACGTTACTTTGCACGAACATGCATAACTTTGTTCGACTGTCGTGAATATTTGAAATGTCCATTTACATTATGTACAAGTAAGTTAGCCAAACATAGATGAATCTTACCTGTCCAGGAGAAAATTAGCAACGTTGGCGTCTGTCTTCAAATTCTTCTCCGTTTTCAGCCGTCTCCATCTTTCAAAGGCATCTATACAAATCCTTCTTTTATTTCGGACTTTGTCACGACGTATTTCGGATTCATAACGAGGTCTTTTAGGTTTAGTAACGTTATACATGTTTTATCCGACACGTTCGTAGCTGCAGCTGTGGTAACTAGAGCAGAGCTGGCAACCCGGATGACGAAACTCTACTGACTTCGTGATTGGTAGATAGGTGGAGGGTGGCGCCTCAGACCAAAACACAACATGACAACATCGACATCAGTTGAGGGCTGCAACTCTCACTTTTAAATGACAATATCCTGGCCGGACCACTGTTGTCAGTGATATAAGTATTTGAAATGAACATGATTTCTTCATGTCTAGTGACATATCAGGGCCATTTTATGATTAATTGAAATACATTTCTTGCATACGGTTCCTTTAATTCTCTCTTACTGTTGATTGCCACAGCCCTTCCTTTCACCCCCTGTCTGAAATGCTCGGTTTTAGTTTCTGTCTCTCAGGTATTATACAAATGTGTTACAAAGTGACGTAGATAAGTAACATTAATAAGAGGACGGACAACAAACTTGGTTTTTCAGGCAGTTCAGGAGGTCTCCTTCGGCATAGACTTTGTAAAGCTGTACATTTGTATATTTACATGCACATAAAGCTTTGTAACATACTAAAGAACAAAACAAAAAGCATCAGTGGGCCTAATTTGGCCTAATCAACTGCAGTCAAAAATAGATGAAGAATTACTTTTTTCTGTCAGGTTATTAATTATTAATTCAATTATGTTCATATGCAACTATTCACTTTTTTTTTCTTTTTTTTTTTACCAGAATACTTTGAAGAGTTTAAGAAATATATTTCACTCACATTCTTAACAATCCAGCCTCCATCTCTTCCATAAAACAAATATAAGTGTGTTCTTTAAGATCTTCCGTCTATTATTTCACTATGTTTGTTATTAATTGAATATTCTCTGTGTGCATAAGTTCAAATCTTTAAATTTAACTACTAATTATTGTAGGTATTTTGAAGGGAAAATCTGTAGCATTTCTTTTATGTGTTATTCAGGTGACCATGGATGACTTTGAGCTGTCGTGTAAGGGTCTATACCGCGCCTTGACCATCAGGGAGAAGTACATGAGGCTGGCATATCAGCGCTTCCCAAGAACAGCCTCCCAGTATCTGCGTGACATCGAGGGGGTAACCTTCAAACCTGAGGATCAGGTGCAGCCAAGTGAGGAGAAAAGGGACTGATGATGAGCAAGGTGATAGACCTAGTGCTAAGATAAATGAGATCAATACATATGTTGCATCCACAGTCTTCACGGCTCCTCCAAAGAATGGAGAAGACCCCTTTGACACCAAGGACCTGCCAAAGAATCTGGGCTATGTTGCCCGTATGAAGGACGGTCTCATGTACGTGTACAACGATGCTGCAGCTGCTGACAAACATCAGCCCAAAGACCTGCCCAGGCCCGACTACAACACATTCATCGACGACATGAACTTCCTCATTGCTCTCATTGCACAGGGCCCAACGTGAGTAGTTTTGACAGTGTTACTCTCTTACTCTCTCTTTGAACTTCTTGAACTGAAATTCCGCAGCTTTAAAAATGTCCCCCCATGACTTCTCCTTTAAAAGTGCGTCAGTAATCGATCACTTTCAAATCTTCTTTTAGATGACCCCAAGGTTGACAGACTGCTAAGTCATTTTTATGACGAGCTCTCAGTGTGTGGTCCTGTACGCGGGCTCTTGAGAAGTCCACAGCAAAACAAAAACATACAGTAGCAAGACACATTTCAGCAATGTTGATATTCATTAAAGTAGCAATAAGGTGTTTTATCTACACCAGCAGTTGAAATTTAACTTTCAAAGCACAATTGTGGCATGTGTATCACCTCACAGTCATCTGAAGTTGCTCCTTATTTTGCAGTAAGACTTACACTCACCGCCGTCTGAAGTTCCTCATGTCCAAGTTCAACGTGCATGAGATGTTGAACGAGATGGAGGAGATGAAGGAGGTGAAAATGAACCCTCACAGGGATTTCTACAACTGCAGGAAGGTAACCATGAGCTGCACATTTTGCAAGAATACAGCCATGTTGTTGTCCTTGACATATAAGCTAAACCAAAATATGCTAATGTGGAATCAACCTTAAAACTAAGCTTCCTGCCAGTTGAATTTAGATGATTTCTAATAATTCTTCTCTACTATTCCTTCATGGACTGAACTTAAGTAATTTACACTGGCTTCTAGTTTGTAGAGCTAACGCATCATAAGATTTATTTTGAATATGTTTAAATGATGACTTAGTTCTCTATATTAGAATTTTAGACCTTACATTTCCTTATTACCTTTTCTGTGGCTTTCCTCCTACTGCCATGTTCTTTAGCTCCCTCTTGTGAGCACTCGCTGTTATTACACAGTCTAAATCCAAAACCTCAGCGATCCACTCTGCGCAATTTCTTTGCCATTCCAGGTCGACACCCACATCCACGCTGCCGCCTGCATGAACCAGAAGCACCTGCTGCGCTTCATCAAAAAGTCTTACCGTGTGGATGCTGACCGTGTTGTCCACAAACTGAAGGGGAAGGAGGTCACCATGAAGGAACTCTTTGAGTCCCTGAAGCTGCATCCCTATGACCTCACTGTGGATTCTCTGGATGTGCACGCCGTACGTCTCTTGTGTGGAAACGATTACTGGTCTTAGATGTGAAAAGGCTCTCTCATGGTCAGGGAAAACTTTAAACATCTAAAGATTGGATACTAAAAGCAAAGTTGTTGTTTTTTGTAGACATCCATTATTGCCGTATTTAGAACTTCTTTGATCTAAATTTCTTTTCTTGGGCCTCGTGTGTTGTTTCTCTAAAGGGAAGACAAACCTTCCAGCGTTTTGATAAGTTCAATGCCAAGTACAACCCTGTAGGAGCCAGTGAACTGCGTGACCTGTACCTGAAGACAGAGAACCACATCAGTGGAGAGTACTTTGCCACCATCATCAAGGTTGGTTTCTGTACAATAATATATTGTTAACATTAAACATCCCGAATGGGATGACAGATAGACTGATAGAATAACCATGATTCCACCAAGTGAAGATCAGTACTACTGTAACTCATAGACACGCACTGGTATGATTTAAACATTGATTCATTCACACACAAAAACACAAACAGATCACTCACTGCCTGATTTGACTTTTGTGTAAACCAGGAAGTAGCCGCTGACCTGGAGGATGCCAAGTACCAGTATGCTGAGCCTCGTCTGTCCATCTACGGTTGCAACCCCAACGAGTGGAGCAAGCTCTCTGGTTGGTTCGTCAAGCACAGAGTCTACTGCCCAAACCTTAAATGGATGATTCAAATACCCAGGATTTAGTAAGTGTCTTACTCTTTCTTCAATGTAATTAGATCTGAGTATCAAATACTCACCTCTAAGCCTGAAATGTCTCAAAAGGCTTACATAATCACTATAATTAAATCACTTGTTTTGTCCCTTTTTTTATTATAGTGACATCTTCAGAGGCAGGGAATTTGTGCCCCACTTTGGCAAGATGTTGGAGAACATTTTCCTTCCTGTGTTCCAGGCCACCATTGACCCACAGTCCAACCCCGAGCTCAGCATCTTCCTCAAGAATGTGAGTTGAAGTTCAGACACAAGAAAAAAATTAATCTAACCCTGGCAGAGGACTGATGTCCAAGCCAGGAATTAGGAAGACAAATGTGGGAAAGATAACAAAATACAGATGGGTTGTAGACAACTTAAAGTTCTCAGAACTTTAATTTAAGTACAGGCAGAAATACTACAACTTAAAAATACTCTGTCACGACTAAAGCTCCTACATTCCAAACCTTAAGTAAATATGTGTGTATGTAAGTATAAAAGTATTTACTACACACCAAAATGGGTTCTCACAATGTTCTCAAAACATATTATAGTGTTATATTATTATTATGGATGCATTCATTTACTGTATAACTATTCTCTGAGTTTTACATCAGTTATTATATCTACTAGAGCCATGTGACCACTCATCTGGATAACAAACGAATAGAATATCCACATTTCTGACATTAATCTCAAGCAGGAATGTTCCTGTTTGTTATAATGTTGTCATACATATTCTTCCAGAGGAAAGTTAAGGTGTTTTCCACTCTAATCGCCTGTTTTCCTCCTGGTGTCTAGGTGACGGGCTTTGACAGTGTGGATGATGAATCCAAACACAGCGGTCACATGTTCTCCACTAAGAGCCCCAAGCCAGAGGAGTGGGACATTGTCAAGAACCCCTCCTACACCTACTACATCTATTATATGTATGCCAACATCGCTGTCCTCAACCAGCTCCGCAGGTTGGTAACGGTGTTTCTTTACACGTATTCACGTTGGATTCCTGACTTGAATTCCTATATAATGACTTCTTGACATTTTGCTATGGTTTATTATATCTCCTCTCCTTTCTGTGCTATAATTCTTGTTTAATATCCGCTCTCCAGACAGAGGGGGATGAACACATTCATGTTCAGGCCTCACTGTGGTGAGGCTGGTGCCATCACCCACTTGCTGGCTGCCTTCATGACTTCTGACAACATCTCTCACGGCCTCAACCTCAAGAAGGTCAGTCCTGTGGATGCAGGAATAAAACATGATTCATTTGCTTGTGCTATGTTCAACACATTTCAATGAATATGTAATTGAATATGTAATGATGTTATGTATAAATCTAAAAAAAAACAACACAGAAAGATATCCCATGAGGTTAGATGATAGAATGTGCTTTCCCATTCTCAAATAAATGACATTGACTGAATCTGATCTTCTAATCTCTCAATCCTTCCCAACCAGAGCCCTGTGCTGCAGTACCTGTACTTCCTGACCCAGATCCCAATCGCCATGTCTCCTCTCAGCAACAACAGCCTGTTCTTGGAATACGCCAAAAACCCCCTGCTTGAGTTCCACAAGAAAGGCCTGGTGGTGTCTTTGTCCACCGACGACCCCATGCAGTTCCACTACACCAAGGTCTGAGAACATGCAGAGAAGGCCTTTGATGATAATGTAGACAATGGTGCATGCTGTGCTGTGTATATTATATTATATATTATATTATGTGCATCTACAAATGAATGAATTCCATTTTCCTGAAGTCAGAAAAATGCTCTATAGTGTTTATGTACTGTAGCCATAATATAACAATAGTAGAATACAATATGCATTGAATGAACATGCATGGTAAACACAGTAAGAGGCTTATGCCACACACAGGTCATGCAGAGTCACGTGAGCAAAGTCAGGTGTTCAGTGACTGCAACTTGAGGTAAGAATGATCATCTTATTAGAGTGTACATCTTGGCCTTTGCGTCCACAGGAACCCCTGATGGAAGAGTATGCCATTGCAGCTCAGGTCTTCAAGCTCAGTACTTGTGACATGTGTGAGATCTCCAGGAACAGCGTCCTGCAGAGCAGCTTGTCCCATGAGGTAACACACCTGAACAGTAAATGATGCTGCGTTTCTTTGTGGCAAATCACGCACTGAGAGAGTTTTAAGTGAATATAACTCATTAAGCATCTCAATGTACAGTATAACACCAGTCCCTGCATGAAATCAAAGTTCATGATTTGGCCCCACAATACATTACAGTGACACAGCCCTATGATCAAGTGTGGCATTTCCACCCAGCCAGGCATTAATGCTGATAGTTTTGCAGCTTTATTCAATCTATAGAGCCTGTTCAAATGAGCTCAATGATATATTATTCAGTGGAATTGCTTATCTTTTCTTCTGTCCTCCAAGGTTGTCCCCTCAAGACTACTGACTACTTAATATTAATTAATTAATAGTTTCCCTCTCTGGATCACAGGTGTTCCCTTGTTCTTCCGTTTTCATGCTGAGAAAATAAATTCCAGTATTTTAGAGGAGAGACATGATTGGTGAATATTCAACAAATCCATATTCCCAAATTGTGTACGCCTGAGGACCACATTTCTAACACTGAGCTGTCATTTTGTCTCTACTGTAGTATTTTCCTGTCATTAATTTGCAATATATTAAGAGCCTATTTTCATTGCTGGTTATTTTATATAAAAGATTGAATAATTTCTCCAATTTTTGTGGAACGAGTCAGCAACTTGTGGCTAGATAACTGCATGATTTGTGCATACAGGTGCAATCCCTTTTGGATTTTATATAATCCATTTGAAATTACACATTTTCCCTTTTCTTGTCATTGCATTTTCATAATTTCATCATTTTAAATAATTCAAAATATTTATTTTCCACAAACTTTAGTGACAGGTGTCATGCAAATAGCTGATTTCAGTTTTTAAGCATGGAATAGAATAACTGGATAGCATTTAAAACAAGAATGTACTTGTCTTTAAGATATGGTTTGCAAGTGAAATCTAACAATGCTCCAAAGGATAAAACACAAAAGGTTAACATTAACGTTTTTTGCATCTATAACGTCAAGATCTTTAATTGTTATACTTGCTTTTAAGCAATTATTCCTATTATTACTCTCAGAATCAATAATAATATTGTACAATGCAACTGGTAGTCATTTATTTCAGTCCCTTTTGTTTAGAATCTTCTCTGTCTTGAGTTTTTCGGCTGCAAATGGTTCATTTTGGTGATATGGATTTTACCCAAATTATTGTGGACTGGATGTCTACCAGTCATTAACAGGTTAGGTCATTATGTGTTTGGAGATTCTATTTTTTTCCAGACATGTAATGTACTATTGATTGATTCCTTAATTGGAAATGAGAGCTATAAATAAAATATGAGGCTATACTGATCTGTTTTCAGTACATCTCCCCTATTCCTTACTTCACTGCTGAACATATGAGCTGTGCTATGATGAGCATTGTGTGCGAGGAGCCATCGTTCCTCTCGAGGATATGGAACAATTTTCTCCATAATCTGTGAGATTCATTAGATCCACACAGATTCTGTCCTCACGCTGTATAGATTGCTCTTTCGTCAAAGGGATTATGCATCACGTTCCACATACAGACGATCATATCCTTGGACCTAAACCTCCTTTTGGTTCCCTTCTGTGTTGTAGGAGAAGGACCACTTCCTGGGTAAGGATTACCTGAAAGAGGGTCCAGAGGGCAACGACATCCGTAAGACCAATGTGCCCCAGATCCGTATGGCGTATCGCTATGAGACCCTGACCTATGAGCTCAACCTCATTAAGGAGGGCTTGAAGGCTGAGTAAACACTTTAAAAACCATCTCTCAAGGGGTTTCCACATCTGTTTTTCACAGCAACTCTTAAACAAGCAAATCTTAAAGAAACTGACCTTCTGACACACTGATGTTCTCTTCTATGGAGGAAGAAAGGTTTTGATGATTGTCTTCACTGTATATCATCTGCACATCTTGTCCTAGTGACTTGTACATTACAGTATGTGTGCTCCAATGGGAGAGACGCCATGTATCAGAATGAAAGGAAATAAATGTGAAGCAACAAGTATCTTTTTGTATTTGTTGCCACATTAATGCATTTAATAAATGAATAGGTAACCTGTCATTGTGACATTTATGTGTTGACTTTGTTATTAGGCAGTGTTTTTGTTGCTTTTTGTTTTACTCTACGTCCTACATATTTCTTTACCATGAGTAGTTTTCTTATGGCTGTTATTTCCTTCCTGTAGAAGTTCAGCCATACAACATTGTGCAGTATCAGCAGAATTAAAATAGAAAAAAATGTGCATCTGTCATGAAAAATTTATGAAGTCATTAGTCAGAGCTGTTGCGTGATGGATAGCTTTTACCATCATGACAGAGCCTCCAAAGAGTGTGCCTTTTTCATGTTTCACGAGTTCTAACTTTAAGAATAAGAAAACCTTTAATTGTCCCACAATGGGGAAATTGCAGTTTGCAACAGCATGCAGAAATGACAGAGATAGAATAGATGATAGATATATTGCACAGACTGGTGACCATAAGGTGTAATAATATTGCACATATTAGGAGTGCTGGTTGTGGAGCCTAACAGCAGCAGGAAGGAAAGACCTTCTGTATCTTTCCTTAACACATTGAGGGTGAAGCAGTCTGTCACTGAAGCTGCTCCTCAGTCCTGTCAAGTCCTGTCTTGAACATTATCAAGTCTGAGATCTGCTTGAAAGTCATGTCTAAAAAAGAACAAATATGACAGGGGGTTACTCCGAAACTAATGCATCAAAACATCACATATAGTTACTTCATAAATCAAAGCCACGATTACTAACGTGCGGGTTCGCAAGTGTATCTCCAGTATCCATATTTCCCAGGACACTTGAAGACAACAGTATTTATTCATCGATGACAGCTGCAGGAGTTGATGTGATGACGTCTTCCCTCCTGGAGGATCTGAACGAACTTTTCACAGGAACAATTGTGTCAAGTTCAATAGAAACACCCACAGTAAAACCGGAAGAAGAGTGAATGGTATAGTAAATTGCCTATAAAAATGGTATTAAACCATACACATATACTGTATTTATTGTTAAAGACCTCCAATGGTGTCATGAAAACGATAATAGCTGATTTTATTTTTCAAGCATGGAAAAGAATAACTGCCCAACAATTAAACAAAAACGTACCTGTCTTTAAAATCTGTGTGGTTTGCAACTGAAACCCGAAAGTACTTGAAAAAGTACTTGAAAGAATAAAACACAAAAGGTCAAGATAATATATATTTTATTAAGTTCTCTCAGGAAGTTGAATCAACTTCTGGCGAATATCGCAATATGTCACGCTGACGATTATTGGTTTTATTTTGAAAGTTACAACCGGAAGTCAATTTTTTTCTGCCTGACTTAACGTTTTAATTGTCCCGACAAGGAGGGCGAGGAGTGCTCACTGCTCAGCTTTAGTTACTTTTTCCTCAGCTCGCTGGACACTTTCTTTATTGTTATGGTTCTGTATATTTGTAAGAGTAAGCGACGCGTTTTTACACCCCATTCTAACGTTTCTTTACTATCCGGTTCCCAGTAACGGTGTGCAGGCTGCTTTTTTCCTTGATCAACGTACATTGAGTTAGTCCGTTAACGTTACTCGAACTGCAGACCTCTCCAGATACAACGATGAAACCCAGTGGATTTTATCTCTCTTTTTCATTTTATCGAAAGGAAAACGGGGAAAGAACATGAGCGTTACCAGTTATGTCAAACTTCTGTGGTAAGTAATAGAAACATGTTGCTGTGAAAGCATCTGCCCATGTGGTATTTTGTTCTTAAATCTATTGCAGAGCTTCTTTAAGTTAACTCTGGCTAAACTGTTATATTTCATCACTTTCATTAATTAACGTTACCCAGTGGCTTCCTGTAAATAGTGGAGCTCATCCGTACTCGTGGTTTCCTCTTAAAGAGATAAGTGTACGCCAGACTCTATTAAAAAAAATAGCAATTTAAGACTTAAATTATTATCAACACCTGCAGTGTCATTTTAATATAAATATAAGTACTAATTCTGTATCTGTAAGTCATTCTGTTAAATTCGGCGTGCATTCAATAAAGTAAAACGCCTTTTCTTCAGCGTTATAGACATTCAAACTTATTGCTCTTCCAACAGGTTAGACAACACGTTTCACCGTTATGAGTCTGTGATTTTTGTTTATATGTGCTTGTTGCGAGAAAAATAAAATGTTGTTTATGTTGTTCTTCATATTTCCTTCTTCATCTTCATCCTCTGCTTTTATTCCAGTTTACATGTACACATTAAACTGTATAACCTGTAATTAAACACTTATTTCAGGGTACAGCTGGAGTATGGAAATTATCTGCAGGGGTTGTAAAATATAGGAAAAACGGCTGAGTTAATGAATAACTGGTTGACTGTGAGGGAGGTCATCTTTGTATCATTGTATCATCAAAATATGGTCAATCTGAAATTTAATGGAGAATCAGGATCCAGTTTCTGCTGAGGGATGTTCACAGTCATCGACAGGCAACTCTAATCGATGGCCCTTGTCACATTAAAGCGGTCTTATCACTCATTTACTGGAGTTGAGCCTGCTGGATGCACAGAAACTGCTCTGGCTGCTGGTGATGGATCAGTCATTTTAACGTACTTAATCTTGGTTAATCCTGACGTGTAACAAACCTGCATTTTTCCTCTATTATAACGTTAACTGTCACTGTTGATGACAAACCACAGCGGTACAATACCTCACCTACAACATGTCCAGTCACGCTGCACATCTCTTCTGAGGGCGTGTTGTGGTAGTTTTGAAGGTGCAATTAGGTTTAATTTAGCTGCCTACTGATGATGGGGTTCTTCAGGTTTGTGTGTCCCCTTCGTCTGGTTTCTGCGTGGATGATTCAGTGAGTTTCACTTAAGTAACAAAGCCAGAGGTCAAAATGAACCTGATTGACATTTGTGAGGCTGTCAACTCAACTGGGCAGAGTGGCATCTGCACAGGTATTTTTTTTAATATGACAGCAGTTTGCTTCTCTGGCAACAACATTTGATTTGGACCGTATGCAATAGAAAAGGGACTCCTGGCAGTTTTTAGTTGTGTTTGCAAAAGTTACCGTAACTATCCAGTGGCTGATATATTTCTGGATTTATTGTATTTCAAAGTTTGATACCATCACAAGGTTTGAATATAGCTGATCTAAACATAGCTCAAATCAGCGGTTGCAACGGGGTGAAAAACTCTCCGCACCATAATTATGGACAGTTTGCTGATCCTTCTTCCTGCAGCTCAGGAAACGCAACTCATGCCTTCCTGCGCACCATACTGCACACAGACAAATAATGCAAGTGGGTCATTTCGGGAGTCGCATTGTCATTGCCGGGTCTGGCAGAGATAGAGCAGCATTCCGGAGCAGACGTATTTCGATTTAGGTCAAACCAAAACAAAGGCGTCACTTGCAAGACTGACTGACCGACTGTCTATAGTTAAATCTATCCCCCCCACCCCCACTCTTGTACAGGTCTCCAGGAATGCAGCTTGTAGTTATTATGATTATGAAGTATGCGGTGGAATTTTACCGTGATCCTCTCAGCCTCTGTCCTAATGTGCAACGTGTCCCAATGGTTTGGTTCCAGCGAGCTGTATAAAGTCACATTAATGTTGAGTCAGGCAATATGAGTCGGGGTGGAGGCGTTGTTTATATGGGATCTGTCAGGGGTCTTTCATAATTCTGAATCGGTTGTAGTAACTTAATTTATAGTTTTAGATCATACATACCAGTGTCCTTGGTTAATCAAACTCTTTTCTTCTCATGTACAGATAAATGGCTCTGAAGCACTGTAGAGCTCCTGTTCCACAAAGTAGATAGGTGTGGTTAAAATGTTTTCTATTATCAACTGACCCGTCATGTATTCCGTGAGATTCTTGTCTTGTCTAGCCTCTAAATGTCTTTGAAATCACTTAAAATTTCCCAGTCAGTTTACCAAGAAGATTAAATTAGATGTGTTGCTGTACTGTATCACTGGCATTTTGTATTTTGCCAGCTACAGGGTTTAGGATGACAGCTACATAGAATTCCCCTGGGGCTAGACGAGAGTGGGAGCAGCTCCAAATACAGACACAGAGCAGCAGAAAACCGTTGTAAACTTGTTCCTGTCACTGTCTTCCTTTATTCTAACTAGGTTTATTTTTGGAAGCCAAAAAGTAGACAGGAGCTTGCCCTTCCTGACCTTCTCTCTGTCTCTGCCGACACCTTGTACACAACTTGGGATGTGTTCCGTTTCAAAAAAGGAGCTGTTCCTTCTTGTGCTCCCTCAGTATCCCTTTGACCCTGCGGTGTGCAGTCTGGGCTTGTTTTTAAGTGCAGTGATGAGTAATTTTACTGTCTTGTCTTTGTTATAGGTTGTTTATGAAGTGAGTGGGAGAAATGAGACTCTACTAGCACAAGAGGACCCATGAAGAGATAAAGGAAGCAAGCGCAAACCTTGCAGCACCCTTCCTTTCGTTGGTCATTTCTGGATTAATTTATACCTGAACCTGTGGATTTTTGTATTCGTCTTTGTGAGGAAGTCCGTGATGCATTCCGTTATGGAAAACTGAGGGTTGGCTGAAACTTGCCCCCTCTCAACATGCTGGCTCTGAGACTGGAGCAGGGCAGGCGGGGGGTTGGTGAGGTTGACCGTTTGCAGAAAGAGGCCACCTCTGCCTGGCAGGGCCGACAGTCTGGGAGGCCACCTTCTCATGAGCATGCCGTCAACATCAGGGAGAAGATCTCCCAGTGGGAAGGTCGCAGTCAACAGGGCAGCAACCAGGACGCCGGAGTGAAAGCACACCCTCCATTCCGAACTCTGTCTGGAGACCTCCTGGGCAACAGATGTTCCAATGAGATTTCAAGAGGAGAACTAGAGGCAAAAGCCAGCCTCTCCAAAGCAAAGAGCTTCGGATTAGATTTTCGGGAATCCCCAGCACTAATTGGGCGTGATGTGGCTGGTAGAAAGTCAGAACCTCTGCAGAAATCTGCCATTGAATTGTCAACCACAACACCAGGAAAATCTTCCGAAGCTGAGGCAAATGCAGCTATCTCTCTAGCCAAACAAACTTTTACTGCCAATGCTGAAAAAATGGGACGCATCTTGGGTGTTGCATTAGTCCCTAAATCTCTACCTCTCTCAACGGATGAGCAAGAAGACAACATGCCTGCTGGAAACTTCTACACTTCAAGGGGTTTCTGGCGGAAGCTTGAGGGAGACAGACTGTTCTGGGAAAAAGGCAGGGAGTCTTCAGGTGAAGCTCATCCCCCTCCCAAACCTCAGCGGACATTCCAGTATCGAGGAGCCAACAACAACAACAACAGCACGGGGCACACGGTGCAATGGGACAGCAGATCACCTCATAACAACCACTCCAACGCGAGGAACAGGAGGGTAGCTCAGCCACCTAACTTCCCACCTCCTCCGTGTCCGGTTGCAAAAACTGAAGGACTTTCAAGGCATAAAAAGAACAGGTGAGTCAATGTTCTAAAATAAAGAAAGTAATAGAAATTATTATTATTATTATTATTTTTTTTTTTTTAGAGGAGTTTTGGGAGGGTGCTGTCTAATTGCCGGCTGGGGTCTTGTGTGTGGTGTCAGTGATATCTGGCAGCATTGTTCTCTATTGTGTATAAGTGTCCCAGTTTCCTTAGCGACCATGGGTGAAGGGTCATCACCAACATTCACGCACACATGCTTTCTCTCATTTACTCAAGGCTAAGCAAAACCTTACAGTGGCCGAGAGAGCTTTGTGCACTGCACCTCAAGCAAATACGTTGACGAATTAACAAATTGTCTTCATTAGTTTGACAGTTTTGTGAGTATTTGCAGCATATTTCTATATTTGCTGGTGTTGTGAGTATTTGTATCACACATTTTGTTTAACTGATGAGGATGTTCTCTTAATTTGCCAGTGTTTTATCTGTCTGCATTAGTTTTCTTCAGCTGCAGTGCTTTGAGCTCTCTTCACCACTGTTATGCTGCTGTTCAGCGTGTCACAGATTATTATTTTAAAGCATGCTAACATTTTATTTGAATGTAAACCAATCTGTGGTTTACTGGTTGTTGTTTCATCCATGTTTCACCATGGCACACCTAGATGAAATAATCTAATGATGTCCTCAAACTAGTTGTGTGTAGCCATTCACTCGGTTGTCATTCATTAGCTACACCAAGCTAAAATAAATGCAGTCGAATCCAGCAGCTGTGTAGTATATACTGCCTTTATGGAGGTTATGATGTCCGGTTTTGATGAAGCATGGCTAAGACTTGACAAGTTTTCAGTCATATTTGCAAAATAAGATTGGACTTCAGTGATAAACCAAACCATTCCAAGAAATGTAACTTCTCAAATTATGGGCAAAATATTCACATTTCACTTGGCTCACATTAAAATATAAAACACGTTTGAGATGTGCAGTTTTATATTAGGAAGTGTTTTTTATTATTAAGAGAAGTGTTCCGTTAATTTGTCCACTCCCATTTACACTCCCATTTACAAAAGTTTTAGAACACCACCATCAAAGTAGCCACCTTTGGCAGATATAACAGCTGAACACACTCGTGGCATTCTTTCTTCAATAGAAATCAAATATTCTTCAGAAAGTTCTTCCCAAGTCTGTTGCAGAAGTTCTCATAAATGTGTGGCACTTGTAGGTTACTTGGCTTTCACTCTTCTGTCCAGTTCATCCCAAACAAGCTCGATGGGGTTCAAGTCTGGAGACTGTGCTGGCCACTCCATGTTTTCAAGCTTACCATCTTGTTCTTTTTTCCTGAGGTAGTTCTGGCATAGCTTGGACTTGTGTTTTGGGTCATTATCTTGCTGTAGGATGGACCTCTGACCAACTAGGCTCATACCAGAGGGTATTGCATGGCGCTGCAGAATGCTGTGGTAGCCGTTTTGGTTCAGGGTGCCTCTCACTCTGTACAAGTCACCGACCCTGGATCCAGCAAAACAGCCCCAGACCATCACACTTCCTCCTCCATGTTTGACAGTTGATGTCACACACTGTGGAACCATCCTCTCGCCTACTCAACGGCGTACAAAGATCCTGCGTGATGAACCGAAGATTTGAAATTTTGTTTCATCGGTCCATAATACCTTCATCCAGTCTTCAGTAGTCCAATGGTGGTGTTTCATGGCCCAGGCGAGCCTCTTTGTCTTATTCTGACATCTTAGCAATGGCTTTCTTGCTGCAACTCGTCCTGTCAAACCTGCAGCTCGCAGTCTTCTCTTCACAGTTGAAACTGAGACTTGCTTACTACGACCACTATTAAGCTGTGCTTGAAGCTGTTGTCCTGTGAGCCGCCTATAATTTCTGTAGCAACACACTACTTTCTGCAGTACAGTACTGTTCACCTGATGCTCATGAGGGTCTGGTACCACAGTGTGTTCCAGCTCTGCTTTTATGCAGACAGAGGGGGTTGTAAGTAACCAAGAAAAGTTGGAACACCTGTAGGAATTAGTAGCACCACCTTTCAAGGCTGATTCAACCTTCATTGCTGCAGAACAGCTTTAAATTGTTAACCCACGTCGTGTTCCCTGAAAGAGGCCTTTTTGTATAATTCTGAAAAGTACATTATTTTTCAGATTTGGGTAACCAAACCTTTTTATTTTTTTAAAACCTCTGGCTGTTCAGTACTTACCTTTGTACCATTTCAAGCTATTCATTAGACTTGCATGACTTGAATTGCAATAAATAACTGGAAAAATTAGGGTATTCTAAAACTTTTGACCGGTAGTGTATATAAATGAGTTGGGAGGAATAATGGAAACATTTGAATTTCTGTAAATATGCTATATTATACTCCATTTATTTAGCTGTTTGTGCCTAATGAACTGGCAGCTGTTTATTAACATGAGGGCTGCTTTCCAATTAAGCTGGGATGGAGTGAGACCTTGTGTCACACTGTATTTCTTAGTAAAAATGATCCTAACTAAACACATGTTTTTGAATAGGCTACTCTATTCTAAGTGGAAACTGCCCAAATAACTCAGGGTATAGTCCAGATTAATACAAGTTGCTCAAAACATTTTTAATATACACTTCCCTGTCAGTGTGACAATATCTTTAAAGTGAATCATCAAGAAGATCCTAAGAATGAAGGGGGAATTCAGTGTTTCCCTGTCTCTTAGCTGAAGTTCCTTCTTTTAAGTCGCTTTATTGTCGTAACTATGTTCTTCAATACTGTAAAGGAGCCTTTTCAAACTAATAATTGTAGCTCATTGTTGTCTTGATGCTTTTAATTGATTATAAATCAATAATTCAGTCTTGCTGTCATGTCTGCACACAGTTTGCATATGTGCACATGGCTTCATTCTTGTTCATTATGAAATACCTTATCATGCCCAGTATTGCATCACACTTAACCTAAATCCTGTAACGGTTTTTGTTTCTTCACTGAACCGTAGCCACTGTTTCCGTGCTCATGTCCTGTATAGAGAAGCCTGAGAAACAACTGAAGCATGTTAAATGAAATAGTTCTCACCTAACACCCTTTGTACCATACTATCCTCACTTTTGTCCTTCCGTGACTGTTTGTATCTCTCTATGTTTTCGCTGTCTTTTGTGGTGAGATATCAGGAGACAATAGAGCTCGTGCTATACTGGCTATCTTTAGGACAGCAACGGCCTTTCTCACTGCCTTCCCTTCCCTCCCTGTCACAGGAAGTCCTTTGAGTATGAGGATGCAGCGCGTCTGACAGTGCAGCGAGGCACGCTGGGAGATGAGGCCAGACGCTCGGGTATTTACCATGCCTACTCTGATGACAACATTTACGAGGATATTGTGTGTAAGTTGAGCTGCCCCTGTCATATATATTGACGCAGACATTATGAAGCTTTTGACTGACTGCTGTTAGCTGATTTTGTTACAAAGACAGGACGTCAGCACTGTTGGGCGCCTGTCATTGGTTGGATGTACAGTTCCAAATACATACAAGGAGTTTTGAGTGATTAGCTCAAAAGGAGATGTTTCCCGTTCCCTTTTTTTTGCAGAATTACAGTTGCTGGGATTAAAAACCTAAAGCAAATAGTGGTGTGATATTAAAATTATTCATTATATGTTGCATTTTCTTTCTTCCACAAACTGAAGATACAGTCCTCAATGCCAGTTTGCGTCCAGCCTGTGCCGTTTGCTGCACGTCGCCCCCTCTCTTTCTCATTAATGAATTCCTGCCTCTCTCCACTGAACTATCCAGTTAAAGAAATGTGGCTATGGTGCTGTTTATTTGTCTAATCTCAGACTTTATTAAGCATCCTGTGTAATCCTCCCATCACTCTGACTTCCTCCAGGTGAAGGGCCCAGCGATAGCCCCTATGAGGATGTCAAGCTGTCTCCCATGTGTCTTCCTATTGCAAGGCCTCACGTCCCAAAGGTAAGGGAAGTATGTCTCCCATTCAGAATAGAAGAGTATTTGTCACTGACCTATCTAACTTCAGATTGTAAGGGAAAAGAAGGAAGTCTTGTAGTCTGATACTGTTTGATTATCTAAAATGAAGAGCTAACTTGACATTTCTCACCATTCCAGTTGCCTCCTAAACCCCAAACATTGCATGGCTACGCTGGCAAAATGGAAAGGAAGGGTTTAACAGCGTCCAAATCCACAACCCTTGCAGATAAACCATCTGCAGCCCGACGCACAAGCATTCCAAAAATACTGAAGTTGCCTCAGGTAAATTAGAGTATTCACAAACCATTGTATTTGGATGATTATGTATGACTGGAAGACATTTTTCTGTTTCCATACCGCCAAATTGGTTTGTAGTCAGTGAATCATGTGTTAAGAAGGAAAGAAAAGAAGTGGGTGGTGACTTGTTGAGCAGGAAGGAGAGGATACTGCAAGAAATAGACAAGAGAAGAGCAACTTGTAAGAATGGTACTTAAGATTTCAGACAGCACATACATGGCAGATTTTAACTTACAATCCATGGCCGCGGAAGGATTGTGGACGGGGAGAGAGTTTGATGACAAGGTAATAAAACAGACTTATTGACATGTATCTGTATGACTAGAAAGGGACTATAGTTTCAAAACAACCCTGCGCTGTGCCTGTGAACAGGTTTGACGGGCCGGTCAGGTTTTTTTTTAATTTTTACATGGTATTTTAACTGGTAGTCGTTGTCAGACTGTATTATCTTCCACTGAATTATGTAAAATACTATCTGAAATTGTTTCAGTAAACAAAACGTTTAATTAACTGGCTATTCTTTAAATTCGTACCATTAAAGTTTTAATCAAATACTCTGCTCAGCAACAGTGCCCTTATGTTAGTAAGGTAACTTTAGTTTCTTTCCATGCACTGTCATACAAGTTTGCTTCCTCAAGATAAGACTGAGCTTCCTATATGTGCTTGTTTCTGTGTTGGTCTCTGTATTAACACAGAGCCGTAGTTAAATCCACTATTAAATATTTAACTGTTGTTTCAGGGCATTAGCAAAAGAAGACAGGCATGTAAAAAAGTGATGAAAATCTTCTATATAACTATGTACTTAGAGGTTGTCATATCATGATTCCCTGTTATCAGGATTCTGTAATGTCTCTTAAATTATGGAGTTGAGAAGTACCTGTGTATATGTTCTACTGTGCAGTATGTCAGCAAGATCGAGACCATCTTTGACGACAAGCGAGGGAGGAAGAGAGTGAAGAGCCAAGGAGTCTCAGTGCGAGGTGAGAGACTGTCGCAGATGCCCAAATGTTACCCACATCAACACTTCAATGAGATTAAGTTGAGCCTCTTGGTGGAAATACCCAGCTTTTTGATGATGCACATAAGGCCAGCTGCAGAAGGCGAAGCCGCTGATTATGAAACAAAGGCTGACTGTCTGCATCTGATTATGGCTTTTTCATTCCTCTGCTTTTGCCTAATCTCTAACTCCTTTAAATCATACCAGTGGAGGAGAACAGCGGGACAGAGAGCGACCCTGAGGACAGCACCAAAGGTAACACCTCAAAGTCAGTCTGTCTAGTGTCACTACAATTTAGAGGTACACATTTTACATATAGATATCTTACTTCACATAAGTGAAGTAAGATATCCTGGTAGTATCTATAAACATTAGTATCAGCATAGAAAAAAGAGAAGATACCAGAAAGGAAATAATTCAAAGTGCTTATTAGCATTAGGGAGGTTGTGTTCTCCAGTGCTTCTCACATATTTCTGTGTATTTAAGTAACACATGACCTCTGTGGGAGAAGAATTCAGCTGTACATGATATATAGGAGAGAAACCAGGACTAGTGCTGAAACAAGTAGTTGACTAAAAATTAAATTGAAAGAATTTTGCATTCAAACAGTTAAATGTCAGTCCAAAACACCCAAGTCTTCAGTTGTCAAACATGTCGACATATGTCGAACACAAGCATCAGGTTAGAAAAATGAACACTGGAAAATGTAATGGTTTCAAAAGAGTTGGCAGTAAAAATTTTCTGAGAAATCTATTGATCACTGCACCTCTAATGTAATCAGATTAGCGCCACAGTTATACACTCCAGTGACATTTAATAAGATTTCTATGGCTCTCTGTCTGCAGGGGAAATGTCCCAGGACAGTGACTACTATGTTGTCTCTTTGTGTGCTGTCTAGCAGGCTCCAGAAGATCAGTTTACAAACAGTCTACACTGAAACGTCGGCCAGGCTACCGCACCCTGGAAAGAGACTTGATCCAGATGCAGCAGCAGCAGCTTTTCCAGATCTTTGTTGTGGTGTCGCTGAGAAAAAGCTCCTCAGGAAACACCTACTCCCCTGAAATTACACAACAGTTCCCCAAAATGGTTAGGAGGAGCTTTTACAGTAACATCACCACACCGCTGGCGATAGACACAACTGTACTTTGATGATACTGCTTTAATTGAATCACCCATTGTGGGACAAATAAAGGTTTTCTTATTCTTATTATTCTTAAAAACTAATGAAATTTTTAACGCACATGACAAGCACTCATTTAGAGGATTTCCTATAAGGGGGAGTTTCCCAGTTGGAGTTAAGTCAAGAGCTGTCACTGAAGGAAGCTGTCAGTTTGTTTTCGATACAGTTTTTTATTCAGACATTTCCTTATTGTCACATTACAATTTAGAAAAGCTTGGCTCTGGTGATTCATTATGCTGTGACTTCACAAACAAAAGCAGATCCATTTGAAGTTAATTCTTAATTTTCTATACTTAATTATGAAAAACAATTCTATTCAGCGATATTATTATGTAGTTGAATTATCACTGATTCTTCTGGGAAGCTATTTGGAGATCTGTCGTTGTACTAAACTATACTCTGTCTGTATTTTAGTTTGACAAGTCATCCCGGCTCTCCAAAGAAGCTGAGGATCAGCTGAATGTGATTCCCAAATTCTGTTTCCCTGATTCTCAGGACTGGAAGCCATCTGCACACATGCCAAGGTTAGTTTATATGGCCGTGGTAATATTTTAACCCCATACTAGAACTCCATACTAGACTAGCTTCCCTCTTAATAAATGTGTAATGTTGGACACATTTCATTGTTTTCTATTTATATCCCCAGCTGTCAGCTGTAACCCATAAATTGCTGCTGTAGCAACTCAAATTCCCCACGGGGATAATTACATTTTCATCTGATCTAATTAAATCTGTGAATACTAAGGGGCATTGGGCATTCTTTTCATTTTTACTGTGCATGGTTCACTAATGTAATGTGGGTAATGATCTCAACTTACACTGCTTTGTTGTATTTAAAACATTAATATGTATGTCAGTGCAAATTCCAGCCCATTTACCTACTTTTTGTACACTCTCTATTTATTTATTTTCAGAGATAACAGTCCTGTGTTTAGCATGCCTTTACCCCAAAAGCTTAACACAAGGAAGGGCGCTTGTAGTTTGGTGATGGTTGCCTTCTGTAGTCTTTAACAGCATCTGCTTGTTTTTAATGTGATATATTTACAGTGAGACCTTTTCGTTTGTCCTGACTGGAGAAGACGGCAGCCGCTGGTTTTGTTACTGCCGTAAGATCCTGGTGAGTATGGATGTGGTTGTGTCTGAATCATTGACTTGAGGGTTTATGTGTTTATATGTGTGTGTGGGTGTGTGCACGCGCGCGCGTGTGTGTGTGAGATGACATGGCAGACCGCCATACGCTTACTCAACATCTCTGTGGAGATGTGAATCAGACTATAAACCACTTCTGAATCAATGACAGAGAGCAAAAAGAATTTCATCATTTTCTCCATTTTTCCCTCCTAAACACAATACAAAGCATTGCTTAGGTTAAATTGTGACAAATCGCCTGTTTTTTTGTGAAAGTAGTGTGGCTGTCTTTTTAAGCACAATTTTTATTCTAGATCTATAGTATCTTTTATTGGGTTTATAGTTTAGATAGATTTAGGCCAAATCTAGCATGGAGGGTTTTATATGTATTTTTGTCTGTAAGGGCTTTTTTGATTGAAGAGTCTACAACTTTTAAAACATTGTTTCAAATCATATGTAACCTATCTGTTCTGAAAGCAGTGAAAGGTGTTTACTATAATTACCTTTCCTTTGTTTGTCTGTTTGTCTTGTTAAACTGCTGTGTTTTGTTGTTTATGGTTTAGACAGAGGCCAAATCTAACATGGAGTTTTATCTTTTGTTTTCTTGGTGGATAAGCTTAGTGCTGCTGTCATAAAAACAGAAGGAGTTTAGAGTTTGGACTCTTTTTCCACTCCACAGTGCTGTGTCACTGAAGATACTAACACACTTAAAATGGAGAACAGGCTTTTGATATCATAGCCCTAATTGTACTTTTTTTGATTGGTAATCTAGTGGATGTGTTTTATGATGTGTTTTTATTGCACATATGTTTGTTATTCTCCTCTTAATGACATGTGAAACTGTGTCTTCTAGCCCAGTGGAAAGGGGAAGAGACTACCTGAGGTGCACTGTATTGTCAGTAAGCTGGGCTGTTTCAACCTGTTTGCAAAGGTGCAGTAACCGTACATTACATCTGTTTCCTTGTTTCTGCTGATAGAAATCTTTATAGGGAGATGAAAGGAGCTCAGTTGACTAAAGTTCATTGCTAATCCTCTTGAGGAGTGTGAACGCTGCAGCCTTGATTAGGCTTGAATGAGGCTGCACGACAAGATAATCCTGAGCAATCACTGGGTGTGTTTTTCAAAAACTAAATGCATCGCACCCATTCTCCAGTTGGCCGAGGGAAATTTACAGTGAACATGTGTGAATAATAGGGTCAGAGGGAAAACTCCATTTCTTCTGTCTTATTGTCAAGGCTTTAATCACCACTAGCTCCTTCAGGAGTCACGATGTTTCATCTGGCTCTGTTTGTCCAGATTCTGGAAGAGGTGGAGAGACGCAGAGAAATTTCCCCACCACTGGTTTACCCTTTTATGCGTACTGTCATGGAGGCCCCTTTTCCAGCCCCCGGACGCACAGTCACCGTCAAGAGCTTCCTCCCTGGCTCTGGGAATGAGGTAACGCTGAAACCAAAAGAGGAAATGTTAATTAGTAGTTTTGTTCCTCCTAAACACTCCCATCTGCACACTCAGAATGACTCAGAATTGGAGGGTATATGTGGAAACAATAGGTCTGGCCATTTCAGCTTTGATGGGTTCATGTTAGGACAGTTATGTGTGTTATAACAGTAAATGCACGCAGTTTAGTTATTAACATTTATAGGCTCACTAATTGAGGCCATGATCCTTCCCATAACAACTCAGGAAAAGCTCCCAAACTAACTTGTTGCTCAGGTTCAGCAGAATTTCTCAAGAAAATAATTAAAATTTCTATTTCTGCTGATCATTGTCTTTAACACCATGAACGTTGCATGCACCCTTCAACCATACTTAGCCCGACTTCATGTCTTCTGTCATGTTACACTGACAGGTTCTGACTTTGTGTCGACCGGTGGACTCCAGGCTGGAGCACGTGGACTTTGACAGTCTTCTGCAGTGTCTCAGTGTCGGTAAACTCCTGCAAGTGTTCGCCTCGCTTCTGCTTGAGAGGAGAGTCATCTTCATTGCTGATAAACTCAGGTACTGAGGTGGTAAAACATAAATTGCAAGTATCTGAAAATAAAAGCAATATGAAGACTGTAAATTGTAATGTAAACAAGTTAGACTCCTCCTTGATGTATGCCAGGTTAGGTTAATACTTTATTATATCCCAATCACTGTCTCATTTATCTGTGTGTACTTTAACCTCCGTGTGCTGGTTGTCTACATTATTAGCGGTATCACAGTCCCAGTGGCACGCTTAGTGCCTCTGCCCAAGATAAAGATCCTTTTGTCCAGCACATACAGGATATCACACACATTTTGAACTGTAAAGTAAATGGAAATGAAATGTAATTAAATAAATAAAAAACACAAGCACAAAAATTGACCATATTACTGTGAGAACCTACTTTAGGTCTCCTTGAACTAACGTGCCATTAGTTATTGTAAAAAATATATGTATCTTTTCCAGTTTTGAATATCATTTGCACATCAGTTTATACAACACTACAACCTGACCATTTGGTGTTTAACACTTGGCCATGTTACGGGGTAAAGCTGACCCTCTAAAATAGCTAATACTGGATGACATGTGTGACCTGTTTGACTGCCTGGGCCTGAATACATGCAAGTGTACCGAGACCTATATAATTTCCAAGGTGCTACGGAAAAATAAAGTGACCAGCATCTAGAATTAAGGGGTTCAGGTGTAGTTGGCAGCGTAGCAAAGACCTAAAATGGCTCAAAAAAGTAATTAGAAACACAATTAACTAGCAGTCAGCAGCAAGGATTTTGTGGAGGAAAAAATAGCTGTATATAAAGTTGTCTTTTTGCTATCAACAGCAGCTGAGAAAAATGAATGACTAGTCACTTTTTAAATGCAGAAGATAATGGACAGGATGAGAAAGCTTTGTACAAAGTGCTGAGGTCGGCAGACTCTTAAAGAGTGGGACATTTTAGTTCTTAACATTGACCTGTCAGTAGGAAATGGAGGAAGTATTCTCAGCATGTAGACAACTGACCATAAAGGGACTAGAAGTATCGGTACAAATAAATACTACACTACGTGTTAGTGCAGATCAGTCACATTCTGGGAGAACTCTTTCATATAAAAGCTTTTGCTGGTGTTTGCTGTGGTGGAAAAAGAACAACAAATGTGAGTCAGAAGGCAGTTCCCTTCTGTCTTCAGGGAACTGTGATTGATACCTTTGAGTTATATGATCTATTTGTGAACTGCCTGTGTTCTCTCCTATGCAGTGTGTTGTCTCGATGTGGCCACGCAGTGCTGGCGCTGCTGTACCCATTCACTTGGCAGCACACTTTTGTGCCCGTGTTACCAGCCAGCATGCTGGACATCAGCTGTTCGCCCACCCCGTTCCTCATCGGGGTGCTGGCACCGTGCCTGCCACAGCTGCTGGACCTTCCCATTGAGGAGGTCTGTAAAATGCTTTAAAATCACTGTCTAATTTGCAATTGAATAATTGATCTGTGTAGTGGTTCAGTGCCAGACTTTGGTTGTATAAAGAGGCTTCCACTGAGCAAGTAGCTCACCTTGTTGTAGCTCTTGTTGCAAAACAGTTTATAACTGTCATTCCTTACTCTTGCTGTCTCCTCAGGTGCTCATAGTGGATCTGTGTGCAGACAAGTTTGTCATTCAGGTGTGTACACATAGCAGTGTATAATGGGAATGGTAGGTGTGGTAGTTCCAGTGGGAATAATGACTCTGCCTACCCTTGTCCTTTGTTGGCATGAAGAGCATTTGGAGGGTGACAAAGAAATTGATACTACTCACACAAACACTGCAGTGATGAAGCTGTGTAGGGTGTTATTCCAGAGCAGAGTCCTCTTATGAGTGTGTAAACCGGATGGTTGATCCAGAGTTGCAGGTTTTTCACTTAGCTATGTTTCCATGGGTACAGTTGTTCTTCTAATAATCTGAACAATAGCCCAATCAGAATAAAAAATAAAAATAAATAAACATACATTAGAACATTGTGAAATATAATGTGAACGATACATGAAACATCCTGCCAGAATTACATAATGTACAGCATTTAACTTCAGTCCAGTGGTTACCCAGCTATTTCCACAGAGTCCTGTAGATGTGTGTTTGTAAATGGTGTCATGTGACTGCTGTTGACCTTTTCTGTGATGTTGTGGCAGCTGGGTGATGAAGACTGCATCCTGCCCAGTAAACTGCAGGCAGCACTTCAGCAGATCCTTGAGGAGAGAGAAGATATCCTGAGACAAGACACCGGAGGCACATGTGGAGGTCAGTACCACAGACATTACAGGTCGCAGGTCCTGTTTTTCATCAAGGCAGCGTCTGTTTTTTCTTTAGTTCAGTCCACTAAATCTGTGATCTATCTGCTCATATTTTCTGTATGAACCTTTTCGTCTTCATCCAAATGTTCCCATCCAGGCCAGCAGGCTGAGCTGAGCTCCTTGGTGTCAGAAGGCTTTGTGCGGTTCTTTGTGGAGATTGTAGGCCACTATCCTCGCCACATGGTCGAGTCCTCCAACGGAAGCAAGGAACTTCAGCGTGACACCTTTCGCAAATCTCACCCTTCCCGTGGAGTCCGCCAGTTCCTGCAGCTCTTCATGGACACGCAGATGTTTGCCGGCTTCATTCAGGACAAAGAACTGAGCAAAGGAGGAGGAAGAGGTCATTATGAACCTTTAATTATATCATCCACTTGGGGCTGTTCGATTGGAATTACTTTTATGGTTAAATCAGTGGGAAAAACATTAATTAGTATTGTCTTTCAAGCTAATACTTACTTTTAACTGTTAATGTTGTCTTTAAAAACTGTGCCAACAAATGCTATGTATACAGACAACAAAAATAAGAATTCACCCATTTTTCTTTTTATTTAGTTTGTGTTGTACAACTTGTTTTGTCACCAATACACCCTGGAATTTCAAGGAATATACTCAACGTTTTAAATATCATCCAAACAAGATGTGCATAAAAGTTGAAAGTTGTCAGATGTTTCCACATAATAATCTGTTAAATCCAGAAATGCTAGTAGTGTTTAATTTGATCATACTAAACCAGACATTTCTCAGACATATGACCAGAGTTAAATAAGTCAGTGCAGGTATTAAAAGAATTCTGCCTGCATGCAGACAGCAGCACTAAAAAAACCTGTGTAGCGTATTAAGACACTTAAGACACAAAGTTGAAACCTTTTCAAGCCAACTATTTGCTGCTGCACATATCCCGTGTCGATGGCTCAGAGTTTTCCCTTTTCTCTCAGGTCTCTTTGAAGTAAGAGTGGCCGAGTATCTGGATTCAAGTCCTGAACCTGAGCCAAGTGGCGTGAACAAATTTCTTAAAGGACTGGGTAAGTAGTGCTCTGGCACATCTTCACTGTGAAAGGTTCATTTTCAACTATTAACTGTTTTTTTATTATTATTATTCTGCTTCATTTAGGAAACAAGATGAAGCTCCTGCAAATGAAATGAAAAAAAGAGCTCAATTTAAGCTTGTAAATGAAAGACTTTGTTGCTGCTGAATTAGCCTAGAGAAATGAATGTGGAGTAAAGCGTCTGGATGTGAGTAGGAAGAGTTTTAATATGTTATAGGCCTGCATGTCTGAAAGCAGTGCACTTCTCATCGGATGAAAACTGGAAACACTTTTTATGAAGCCATGCGTATCTACCGTTGTGTCTCTGTGAAAACTATAAAATGTCATTGTAAATGGAAACTTGTTTACTTTTCTTACATTTGGATCAGGATATTTAACTCTAAGGCTACATTTCAGTCTTGTAAGTACTCAACAGATTATGTGCATGGGTTGTTTGATTGATAATTTTAATGTAAATATCATCCTTGTTCCATTCCTTTCAGCACAAGCTGTACATTCTTTGAATAGTTTCTGTTTGCATTTCAGGTTTAATTGAGGTTTATTAACTCTGATCAGGACCTTTTAAAGAGTGAACCTCAACCAAATCAGTCTGTTTTGATACTTTCTATCTTTGTCTTTCTCCCTGTTAACTGGAGTCGTACATATTTTTTTACATTTTGCACATGTTCAGAACCAATGTACAGTATTTGGAATATTTTTGTATGAAAGCATGAAGTGTCCTACATACTTTTTAAATAAATAAGTTCCCAAGGACTGTATGTAATGTTTGGCTGTGCTGTTGATTGTGCACATCACCCACTAACACTGCATAATCCAACACTTACCAACTGTATGCAAGGCCATCGTTAAATGACACCACTTTAAACGGATGAGTAAAACAGTGAGATTATATATTATAACACAGTGTGCATATATTGTAAGTTGTTAAAAGCGATCTCGGGCAAAAAAATTTTAAATCTATCTATCTATCTATCTATCTATACTGAGGCACACCTTTATGGAAATGGAAATTTGACACCAATTTCTCTGAAGAACTGCTTTTCATGGTAAAAAGGAAATACAAAATTGAGTCTGCCCTAATGTTCATGGGAAAAAATATAGCCTGTTGTCTCTCTACCAAACTTAGCATCTTTAACTTTTATATTGCATGTTTTGGCCATTTTATGAGTTTACTTCTTCCATGTACAAAATCCTACTTCTCACCTTCAAGGCCTTAAACAACCTCGCCCCTCGGTACCTCACTAACCTGCTCCACATAAACATTCCTGCCCGCACTCTTAGGTCATTCTCATCACAACAACTCACCATCCCACCTGCTCGCTTGACCACCATGGGGTTCAGAGCTTTCTCCCATTCAGCCCCCTGCCTGTGGAACGCCCTCCCGGAATACTTAAAAAATTCACACTCAGTCACCACCTTCAAATCTCACCTCAAAACGTATTTATTCAGACAGGCCTACTCCATTCCATAGTCTCACTTCTATCTCCCATTCTATCTGTCATTTTTATGTAACTATATGTTCTATATATGCTTGTGTGTACTTTAATTGTGTTTTATTTTGACAATTTTGTACGGTGACCTTGAGTGTCGTGAAAGGCGCCTATAAATAATAATAATAATAATATTATTATTAATACTATGTTTTTATGGTCCATAAGTAGCTTGATCTAACTGAAGAATATGCTTATTGTAAAAGAACTCCAGTTCATGCTACATAGACAGTATGTTTTGAATTATTGTGATGTTTCTTAGAAAAAGGCATAAGAGAGAGACGGTCAAATTTAGTTGAAGTTTGATGTTTCAGTCTGAATTTAAAGAATTTATTTTATCTCCAATTTTGTCTCGACTCACTTTGCAGCCATGTATTAAAAAGTCATAATCTCTGCACAATCACTGCATAACAATTTAACTCTGATTTGCATTTTACAGAATATTATGTAAAACACTTCAGCATGTTCCCCCTGACCCTACTTCACTCATTACACTCCCACTCAACCCCATCAGGGGGAAAACTCTTTGAGGTGAACTCATCTGCCAGTCCTCAAGAGGATCAGTGTATTCAACGTTTTGGGACACACCCAGAGAGAGCCGGGATCAAGGATTGTGACAAAACCGGTTCTTCTAGAGCAGCGATATTCTTTTCCCCCTGTGCGCAGTCTCTCAGGCAGTATTCTCCAGCTGAAAAAGAAAAAAATAATCCCCCCTCTTCCACCGACACCTCCTCCTCAAACTCTCCCAACAGAAATACCATTTTGTTAGCAGAGCTTGCTGGGATGAGGCGGGAGCTCAGCCTGAGAGGCACTTTCCAGGTCAATAAAACCGCAAAGTACTTTTTATTACCCTGAAGCCCAACGTATCAATGCGTACCACACAAGAGCGCCCACTGTCAAACAAGTATGTCTCCATCGTGACCACATGGGGGCGCTGTCTACTCGTGCTTCTGAAGAAAAGTCCAGCAGCGCAATGAAAAAAAGTCTCTGGACCTTTTTATCATCTGCAACCTCACATGTAATATGTTTCCTATTTACTTATCAAACCGAGAATATTAATATTTAGACAGAGAGTAAAACAAGTGCTACAGGGTGGAAAAGTATTGCTATTTTAAACCATTTATTTAAGTTTAATTTCATAGACTCAGGTGGCTTGAGGTTGTTTTTCCAGTGGCTCATTGCACTTTAAAGCTGCACAGTATGAAATGTTATGCTACATATAATCAGATAATAATGTTATTGATCAGGTTAAAGGATAATCTAGGGATTGTTGATTAGTCCACCGTTGAAAGTAGTCCCCAACCAGTGCACTTTCTGCGTGCCACATTGTTGTTTCATGCATGGAATTTGTGGAAAATATCAAAAGATGTGTATGAGTGTGGCCTGACTGTGAATGTCTCATAGGTCTAATGCAGACCCATGCATTTTTGATAAAAACGGCTTCCTTTCACAAATCCTGTTGATAGCGTGCAACAACTCAAATCTAGGTCAAACAAAAAAAACTCGATGATTTTATATTATTTTGATTTACTATTTGATATTTTAAAGGATTTGCATTCTAAGTAATTTTACGTTCATGTTTTCACGCGATGTCATTCACAGACGCTGGACCTTAGCTGCTCACAGAGCCTGGATAGTTTACATTTTTGCATAGTTTGCATGTTACATTCACATCACCAGACAGGACTGACTGCCACAGTATAACAAGATATTTAACCTTGGCAAGACCTGGAGCTGTAGCTCGTTCATTTTCATGGACAGCCAGGTTCAGCATTCACTTTATTTAGAGAGAGTGACAAGGAATCAGTGCTAAAGCTAACTACTAGTAATGATGTAGAGACCTGCTGTTGCTTCTTCTATCATAATACTGCCATCACTATGGTATTATTGTACTACATCTATGCTATACCTTCCACACTACTTGTCTCTGGCACACTGACAACTATTTACATAGAAGGAAATTCTCATTTGTAGTAAAATTACTTAACATTGTGAAGTCCACTCAATCTTCCAACTAGTACTCCTCTGATTTAATTTGTGAACACTGGAGAGCCACTGTAATAAACTAACAAGTGAGTAGTTAAAGCTAGCACCACAGTAAAATAAGATTTGCATGTTTTTGCAGCAGTACAGAAACTGAATAATGTCAAATATAATGGAGTACACTGTAAAAAGCCTCTCAGTGGCATTGTCCATATGACTTTATTTTTAAAAGTATATTTACTCCAACAAATTGATTTCTTTTTGTTTTCTTTGTTTTTTGAGTTAACCCTAAGTAAAACGTGTGTATGTTTTCGTAACTTAATATTTTCTATAATAAAATTAATTTCATGGGATTTGACCATCAATTAATTTCACAAAACTCAGTTTTAAATCTTATGTCAGACGTAGAACGACACGCCCCGCCCACCAGCAACGGAACAACGAGCCCGGACAGATTCTTCATCTTCTCTGAGTGTAGCTTCGCACGTTTTTCACTGAGCGTGAGGATAAAAAATACTTCACCCACCTCTGGTAAGTAACTATTTGTATTGTTCAAAGTTAGATTTTGTCCGAATTAACATGACTGTATTGCGCTTGTTGCAAAGGCATTACTACATTATGCTAGCTACATTAGCGGCCGCCAACGCCATTTCAAATATACACAACAGTTCGTGACCTTGCTTCAACCAGTTAGCTAGCTAGCTAGCTAGCTACTGTCTATACCTGTGCGCGTTTTATGATAAGCAAGTTATGTATTTGCGCAGTAGTTTATTTCATACAGATAGTGCATAACTTCTTAAAAAACATTATCGTTGCTTAGACTTCCTCACTGTCTGTCTGGCACACACACACACACACACACACACACACACACACACACATGCTGGTGGTGACTGTCACATACCCAATAAACAGTGGCGAATATTACCGTTTATCCGCACAAGGGCTTCGTGTGGAATGACCCGAAGGGTCGGCATAACAGTCATTAGCTTGTGGTGAGCAGTGCAAACTACCATGGCGTCTCGGCACCATAATACAGTATACAGTATTCTCAGCCAGCGGAGCTCGCTGCACCTTAGCACGGAGCCACATTTCCCGCCAGCAGTAACAGATAAACAGTAGTACTCCTCCAGGTGTCCGAACAAGAAGCCTTGCTATGGATATCCAACAGTATCTGTTGGTCCCACTGTGGTACATTCACACATTTGTCAGTCATTCCAGTTGTTCCACTAACACACCTTTTCACTGAGAGGCCCCATTGGCTGCAAACATGGATTATCAGCACTGATTTGAATATACCAGTTTTACAGCTTAACAAGTGTATGTTCACCATGTACTGTACGCATCATTCATTCATTCATCTTATGTTAATCGTCTGCTTATTCCTGTTAAGGGTCGCAGCTGTCATCAGACGAGAGGTGGGGGTCCACCCTGGACAGGTCTCCACAGGGCTAACACAGAGAGACACTCACATCTACAATTTAGAATCACCAATGAACCTAACCAGCATGTCTTTGGATGGTGGGAGGAAGCTGGAGAACCTGGAGAGAACCCACGCAGACACAGGGAGAACATGCAAACTCCACACAGAAAGGAACCAGTTGGCCCATGGATGAGAACCCGGGACGTTCTCGCTGTGAGGCATCCGTGCTGCTAACCACCTCGCCTCTGTTCCGCCCCTGTACGCATAATTTCATTTTTCTGTGTATTTGTTGATTGAAAATGCCTAACCCAGATTTCTTGATGTGTATTAACTTTGTTGATATGTTTTAAAGCCATTTAAGTTAGATTTTTTTGGAATTTTTGCCGAAAGTTGGGTCCGTGATGAAGGACCTTTGGACACAGCCACGCTATGCATTCATTTAGATTGCCCATGTGGTTTTAAATGCTCTGCTAATATCTTCTGTGTTCTGCTAATATGAGGTCAGATGTTCATGCTTGTAAATTGTTGCAAAAGTGTTCATGTTAATGTCGAAATGTTTTTATTATGTACTTAAGGTGTTTTCCTAAACAGCACATTATAAGCTCATGTTCTTTTATGCACTGAATATGGATGGACTTGGTTTTTCTACTTACCACTGTTTGGATATGGTAGTGATTTAATAAATGTTCAAAATTGATATCTCTCTTTATTTGTTAAGTGTATGATAATGCTAACTAAAACAAAGAAATAATAAATAAAAAAAATAATAAAATAGAGTACACAAGTTATTAATTTTTAATTTCATGTTACTTAATTTAATTAAGTTTCATATTCTGATGCTTTTTCATTGATTTTACTCAATTTATTGCAAATGCTACTTAATATTTTAGCATACAGTGAAATGCATATTATTAGGTTCTACTTACTCAAATTACTAGTTAGTTCGCTAAACTTCGAAAAAGTGGTTGGAAAATGTTGCCTTAATTTTTTTGAGTTAGATCTAAGTGACAGTTTTTACAGTGTACTTTTACTTCAGATAAGTCTGTTTTCTGATAATACTTATGTATAGGGTAGTATTTTGAGTACTTTTACTTACTAATCGAGTATTTGAAAAGAGGTTAATATTTTTCCTGAGTACTTCATCAATAATTGTTCATTTAAATTTCTTCCCACTTGGAAAGCTGTCAATTAATTTCTATTTTCCTATTTCAAACAACTATTGTTAATATCTCTGACTTTTACACTAAAAAAAAACAAGTTAATTTTTGATTTGAAAGTTAATGTTCTAAAGTAGTCTCAGAGACTGGAACAGTGGTGCATACAGAATGTGAACAGTTTACATTTCTGTAGTAGAAACAGGCAAAACTCCCCTTTGCCCAGGACCGGTTGTGACAATTTGCCAAATTATTTAGCCTTGCCATGCAATTGCTTTATATTCGTAGAAATCCAAAGATTTATCTTTTTAGTCCTGGAAGCAGGCGTAAATTATGCATATTTTAAAGGTACTCTCCTTGACCAAATCCATCTAGTTACTTTATACTTCTGTTGCATTACATTTATCTCACAGTCTGTAAATTTAAAGATTATGCCCTCTCACATGATGGGATTATAAAATATATTTTATTGTAGTTCAAACGTGTGGTTCCCAGCCATTTGACCTCTGATCCCACGCAACTGTGTCAACACTCTAATTGTTGTCACGTGTTCCAGTGCTTTTGACTTGGGTGTGTTAAACCCTGTGGCCCAGAAAGGTACGACGTGTCTATGTTTTACAAAAACAACTTTCAAAAAAAGATTCTTAAAAAAGATCTTAGAGAAAAGTCAATTCTTGTGACCACTGTAACCAATATGAAACCAATGAACTAAACTTCTTGCATTTACTTCAGACAAAAGTCCATTTACTGTCTGAATAAGCTCCAAGCTTGATTTGTGCGCTACAATCTAACAATATGTTATATCAGTATATCAGTGTTATAGCACCAAAGCAGAGTTTCAGTCATTTATAATCAATTCACATCATAGCAGAAAAACTGTGAAGTCTGTGAAGCATGAAGGAGCTGTGAGACTGGAGACACATGAGTCAGTCACAACACATCTGACCTGAAAACACCTGGAGTGAGTCACTCATTCCAGTCAGGGGAGACACAGTGAGCCTGAGTAAATTGTTTGTTTGACCAGTACGAGGAAATCCAGAGCTCTGCAGAGACAGACACTCACATATAATATTAGAGGAGTACAGTGTGTGTGTGTGTGTGTGTGTCAGGTCCTCTGATGTAGGTTGCATTGGTTCTATGGTTAATCTTTTACTTTTTACATATATGTCTTATTTTTTTATCTGTCTATCTACTGCTATCTATCTAATGCTCTGTGCTATAAATGCACTGGCCTAAGTGCAGCTGCCACTGCAACATCTCTTACTGTTATGTATTGCTGATACTTCTTGGGGAGACAGGTCGGATTAAGCTGCTAAGGGGCCTCGTGGCAAAAACAAGCTGTTGGCCCCTAATGACTCCAAAACCACAATCCATCCATTCCTATCACTTTCTTCTCTCTGTGCACTGCAAATATCCTGTTGTCTTGCTCGTCTGCACACTGTACACTGTCTCTGGACTGCTGTGTCTGGTTTTCAGCACAAATAATAAAGATTTTTCAACTAGATCTTCACAAAAGAACCTATTCAAACCCAAGATTTGTTAAAATACAGGAGCCTTTGTCATATTTGGTTATATTGTTTTTCAATGACAGGGTTCATGAAGGTCTGTGGTCCCGGAGCAGTTCTCCTCTTTGTCCCAGACTGATAATCCATCTTTTTTTCTTATTCATCCTTCGTTTCATTCACCTCTACCTCTCAGTGCTAATTTCAGATGTTTCTTATGGATTTTCAAGGACATGTGCGCACATAATTCCGCTCTCACAAAAAACATTGCTGCTGTTTTTTGTTTTTTTTTCCACACTGGCCGTTTAATTTCATGTAAAGGCTCAGTATTGGCTCTTCCTACTGAATGAAAAGTCACCTGGGACAATTCATCACTAAAAAGACTGGCATAGGCAGCTGAAGCCTCAAATGAACAGGGATGGTAGATTTTTGCCAAGCATCTTCTGCACTGGAACTGTGTCATGACCGTAGACAGTATAAAGATTTATACTATTACTTATACAGTCTATGGTCATGACCAGCAGCCAGACTGAATGACTCAAAGTATGCTGTTGAAATACACATGAGTAGTGACTCGCAAAAACGGAGCCTATCCTTAAACAGTTTTTAGTATTTTGCAGTAAAACAGATTCAGGGACGGCACTATTGATTCAATGCAACTCATAGTGGCAAATTACCAAACCAAACCCAAACCACACAAACAATTGTTTATATTCATTGTTAAATACAAGGAAAGGGTGTGTGTACGTGTGTGGCAGCCGGTGTTTTTACAACACATCCTCATTTTCCTGGATGTAGTAATTATAAAACTGACTCAGCATAATAATAAAAGCCTCACGTTGGCAGTAAAGGTCAGTGGGACAGAAAATGATAATTTCACACTAGATAGGAATACTCTCTCAGACCTCAGTTCAAAAGTAAGCTCTTGGTTGTGGAAAACTATGCTTGGAACCCGTGGCAACCTTCAGGAATCATATGCAGCACATGATTTTTAGATGTGCCAATTTCTTAATGGTAAATGGCCTTGCTTTTATATAGCGCTTTTCTACCTATTGGTACTCAAAGCGCTTTACAGTCATAGACACATCTACCCATTCGCTCACACAAGCACACACACATTCACCATGCACTGGGAGCAACTGGGGGTTCAGTGTCTTGCTCAAGGACACTTCGGCATGTGGCACGTTCCGGGGATCGAACCGCTAACCCTCTGGTTCGCGGACAACCCGCTCTACCTACTGAGCCGCAGATAAGAAACAAACTGAAGAGGATATCCTTCAACTTTTCTCGATAAATGGCTGGCAACCCAACAGTCAGAGTAGCAGGGCCAAAGGTTATTTGATGTGAAACGTGACTGGTTTTCAGTTGCGGGTCATAAAGATAAGCTTATGAGATGAACTAGCTTACAGTAAACCGTAAAATAGGGCTCGTAAACCAATATCCCTTGTGTTTACCTGTGTTGTTTTGAAGTCCTTTTGAATCTCGCCTTTAAGATATGACCTACACAGAGAAACCAAAATCATGTTTACACTAGTCTAATGTGTTTATTTGATTGATGTGATTGGTTGATTCATAAGTCTACTTTACACAAAGACTCCAGTATGACCTAGATATATATACAGTATATATAAAGAGCGAGACCACACAATACACAACACACAGTTTGTAGGGTTTCATTAAAGATGTGACATTTGCTCCGAATTTAAACTTTTGTTCTGCTGACCTGCATAGCCTCCCTTCACATCTCAGTCGTAGCATTAACTTGATGTAGGCAGTTTAATCTGAGCAGCGACCTTCTCTCAACTCTGGCATCTCACTTGTTGACAGTGTGGACAAGACAGGGGCAGGAAGTGTAAACATGCTAGGTTGCTGCTCCAGGAACGCATTTGTATGTTTCCACCTTCCTAGCACATTTTCCTCTGATAGTGGAAACACCGGTGTAAAGCTGCTGCTGGTTACTTTTGTTTAGTGAAGCAGATGGGTGCTGGAAGGTTAAAAAGCAGCCTCAGGTGTCTGGTGTCTTCATCTTTCCTCTCCTGAGGCCCAGTGCTAAACTGTTGAACATTACAGGTAGCTTCGGTGTTTCATGCTTTGAATAACTGAGCCGTTTGTTGTTACTTCTGTTTTTTGTGTGTGTTTTTTTTTTCCCTAAATTGTTATTTATTGATTAATTTATTTAATTAATTTATTTATTCCCCCTTTTTTTTATTTTATTTTTTATTTTTTTTCTATTTAATAGATAAAGGTTCTGTATAATTCTTATCATGGAAGATATTATTCATCTTATTATAATTAAGCAAAACATAATGTAACAGATAGCATTGAATTCTTGTCACCCTCTCCACTCTTTGTTTACTAGTATTGCAATTTATTTATTTATTTACTTACTTATTTATTTATTTATTTATTTTTTCTCTCTTTCTTTTTTTTATTTTATTTATTTATTTATTTATTTTTTCTCTTCACCCACCCACCCACACAACACAACACATACAACTAGCACAGTTTATTTTGTTCAATGTTCTACACTGTTTTTGTCCTTGTCTTGTAAGCACCTTGCTTGTTTTTCTAAATAAATAAAAAAAAACAAAAAAAACATGCTAGGTTGCTGCTCCAGGAACGCATTTGTATGTTTCCACCTTCCTAGCACATTTTCCTCTGATAGTGGAAACACCGGTGTAAAGCTGCTGCTGGTTACTTTTGTTTAGTGAAGCAGATGGGTGCTGGAAGGTTAAAAAGCAGCCTCAGGTGTCTGGTTTCTTCATCTTTCCTCTCCTGAGGCCCAGTGCTAAACTGTTCAACATTACAGGTAGCTTCAGTGTTTCATGCTTTGACTTACACTTTGTCAGATGTTATTTGTCATTTAGATTTACGTTAAAATGAAATTTCGGTGCAGTGGCTCAGAGCACAGCAGGAATACTGACAGAAACAATATATACAAAAATAGAATAAATATACATATAAAAACTTTAGTATACAAAGATAAATGAAAGATAAATATATTGCACAGTCTAATTACAGGGTAATATTTTATGGCAATACGGAGTGTTAGTGGAGCAGTCCTGAGTAGGTGGGCGTGGGTGATTAGGGGGAAATATTATAATGAGTATGTCACTGTTCACCTAGAATCTAGTCATTAAAAATGGCTATTAGACTATTAAAATGTATTAGAATTTGAAAATAGTTCACGCTTTAAAAAAAAAGTCTGTCAAGCATTAATTCAAATTAAAACTAATTGTACATTTTTGATGGCGAGGCTAAATTAAAACTATGATTTAAAACTACGATTTAGCCTAGTTGTGTTACACGTATTACATTCCACACGTCACATAAACCAGCTGGGGATCTCTGCTAAATGTCATTCACCTTTTTTTTCACTTTTCCCTCAGTTTTCCACCTGTATTCTGCTATAGAGTAGCATATCGGCTACATAAAAGTGGAAACGTGCAAGAAACCGCCTGTAAAATGCTGCAGAAAGTGTGAAGATATCAGCAAACCTGACACACAATGTCACCTGACACACATTGTCACAGAATGCCGAATCCTCTATCCTCTGAGGAGCTTGAGTATGCTCAGTCAATACTTATGATAATCCCATTTGATTTTTAAGTTTCTTCTGGACATGTGGAGGTTGTAGTTAGACTGTGAATAAAATGTTAGGAAGACATGTGAACACTTTGGTCCATAAGATGACATAAAACTTAGGGGATCAGGTATGGAACAAGATGAACAGCTAGTCGCTCTGTGGGAGTCATATCAAATATTTAACATCTTAGTTACGCTACTTGGTACTATACAAAGCAAACAGGAATTTCAGGGGTTATGCAGGAACGTAGTCATAAGCTAAAGTATTGGACAAATTCAGTCCTTCTTACTGGTGCACGAATGTGTGTGTTTTGCCTTCTGCTTTTTTTTTTTTTTTTTTTCAGTACGTCTAGTAGATGTTTCACTGGAGAAGTGACTACTCAGACTTGAGTGTGGTGGGACTAAATGAATAGTCTGGAAATCATTAATATCCAAGATTTCATCCTCTGTGGGCACTATGCATATCATTAATGGATTCATTTCATCAGTCCAATAGTTGTTGAGTCTAGAATTGACTACAGACATGAGACACTGCCAAAATGAATCTGAATCAAGTGTGATTTTTTTCACATCCTGATGTAGCATCATTTTTATTCTTTTTAACTTATATGGCTAAGAAATGAAAGCTACTATTAAGCTACTAGTATATATATATACTACCAGTCAATAGTTTGGACACACCCTCTCATTTAATGGTTTTTCTTTATTTTCATGATTATTTACATTGTAGATTCTCACTGAAGACATCAAATCTGCAAATCAACACATATGGAATTATGTACTAACCAAAAAAGGGTGAATGACTCTAAATATGATTCATATTTTAGATTCTTCAAAATAGCCACCCTTTGCTTTGATTACTGCTTTGCACACTCTTGGCATTCTCTCAGTGAGCTTCATGAAATAGTCACCTGAAATGGTTTTCCAACAGGCTTGAAGGAGTTCCCAGAGATGCTGAGCACTTGTTGGTCCTTTTGCCTTCACTTTGCGGTCCATCTCATCCCAAACCATCTCCATTGGGTTAAGATCAGGTGACTGTGGAGGCCAGGTCATCTGGCGCAGCACTCCATCACTCTTGGTCAGATAGCCCTTGCACAGCCTGTGTGTTTTGGGTCATTGTCCTGTTGAAAAAATAAATGATGGTCCAACTAAACGCAAACCGGATGGGATAGCATGTCGCTGCAGGATGCTGTGGTAGCCATGCTGTGCCTTCAGTTTTGAATAAATCCCCAACAGTGTCACTAGCAAAGCACCCCCACACCATCGCACCTCCTCCTCCATGCCTCACGGTTGGAACCATGCATGTAGAGACCATCCGTTCGCCATGTCTGCGTCGCACAAAGACACGGCGGTTGGAACCAAGAATCTCAAATATGTACTCAGACCAAAGCACAGATTTCCACTGGTCTAATGTCCATTATATACATATATATGTATATAGATAGATAGATAGATAGATAGATAGATAGATAGATAGATAGATAGATAGATACACATATCCTGTAGCTTTATATGTAGCTTGTAGCTATACATACATATACATTTTATATAAATTCCACCAATATTAAGACCAACACATTTTGTATTGTTGCAAAATTGGGATGTGCAGTAAAATTAAAAACCCGCAAAAGGAAAATGTATATATTATATTAACCATTTTTAGACACTCATAAACTTGTTTGATCGACCAAGGCGGGCCACTGTTATGGTCAATACATGACAGGTCAACAATACTGACCACGTCAGACTGGAGGTTAGATGCAGAAAAACAAGGGAATTATCAGCAAGCCAGTGCACACACAGCCCACTGCCACCAGATGCTTCAAATGTGACGTCGTATTTTTTACTCTGGGTAAAAGCAGAGCACAGATTTACCCTATCTCAGTGAGAGAGGTTGAAAATATCATACCTGCTCTTTAGCTTTCAAGTGGAGAGACAGTCAACACTGTGTCATTTTATGGCCTTCCAGCACACACAGCCGCCCTCCTCACGTGTATCCCTTCCCAAACGTAGCAGCAGCTTCACCCAACCCTCTATCGCGCAAGATAACTTACTGCGCCTTATTACTCTAACCCAGCCACCCACTAAATCTTTGTCATGTTTACTATGAGGCCAAGTTCATGGGTTCCAGGAAGAGGAATTCAAAAATTAAATCAATCATTTGATTATATACCTGCTCCTTCCTCAAAGCAACCACAACTCAACGTCCAATAAATGACTTTGCTGATATGATATGAGAGTATTTGTGTTTGGGTTACTAAATAACCAAGTCAGTAAAGCAGCTGCTATTGCAGAGACATGCCATTGTTAATGCTAATGGATTATTAGTCATCAACATAAAATAAAATGAGTAATCAACCAACACACGTCCTTATTGAGCAGAAGGATTTGTTTATTTTTATGCTTTGAATTTTTAATGAAAAGCAGATTTGGAGAAAACAGTTTCTGCTAAACGCCAATCTCACCCTCTAAGATCAAACATGACATCATTTATGTCATCACAAGACACTCTTCCTGATGGAGCGTAGCTGGGACAGTTTTCAAAATACACTTGCATCAGTGAAAGAGTCTGGATTAACAGCCTGTCGGGCCCTGATGTGTCACAATAACCAGCAACACTGTATGCCGGTAAAGAAATGGAACAAGTGGCTGTGCACATAGAGTGGTGCTCCAGTGGGAAGATAGTCTTGTATCACCACCTGTTACCTTATCACAGACTAAATGGAAATGAATCCTTTATATGTGCTGTGCAGCTTAAGCACACTGGCTGATGCAAAGGCTGTGCAGTTTGTGTGCCTTTTGTGTTTGATGTACTGTGCAGTGGTGTTTGACCTCAGTGGCTGTCACGTTCAATTCGTGCTTTGGGTGCAGCCTTCCTTTTGAGAGTGGATATTGCTGACGGTAAAGGAAACAGTGGCTGAAGTTTTAAAGTTTTATTAATTTGTTTGTATGTTGTGCTGGAGTTGCAGGGGATTTGCATTGTGTGTGTTTTTATGAGGGTGGTGTAAAGACAGATAGAAGGAGGTGAGGAGGAAAACAATATCAACATAGAAAGAGATAGGGAGGGGTGTTTAGAGGACAAGAATGAGTATTACCATCCTAGAAGTCCTGAGTTAACCCCCCTCCCCTCCTCCCTGCCTCCAGACGTCACCTCAAGGCCGAGACTCTGCCTGCAGTCATTTGCATAGAGTGTTAAAAGGGAGCTGACAGAGCAGGACAGGTGATACTCACCAACGGACGCCGAGGAAGGAGGACCTAGAGCTGACACTGACAAAGAAAGCTATTACTCACGCCTCTGAACACACCTACTTACACACACCCACAGAAACATACAACTATAAGTCCAGCAGTACACCTCAGCCTCAGCAGAGACACGGATTCCCTACTGGGACCTCAGAAGATTTTGACTCCAGAAAAGAAAATGCACTGTCAAGTGCAAAGGGACTAAGGAGAGCCCTTGCCACAGAGAGGATCATTTGATATCTTCATCAACCAACAGGTAAACCTTTGCTCTAAATGTTGCCTTGAGGCTTTTTATGCCATATAGTGGATTAGTATTATCCGGCTAAAAGGCTTTAAATCGTTTTTCATTTGATAATTTTCTTTGGAAGTGAAGCCATAATTAGGACATAACTTAAATTTTAAGAACTGCAAATGCCAAATACTTCCACCTCCAGACAGTTGAGCTAGTCTGTAATAATAGTTCCTTGTTTTCAAAACGTGCTCAGAACTACTGTTATGATGGCAGCACAGGTGGATCAGATCCATCATGAAGTGCCTGTATCAACTCAGTCAGTCAGTAGTCAAGTTTTAAGAGCAGTTTTCTGTATATTCAGTTTGGATTTTGAAGTGTCTTGCATTGTCTTTCTTGTTTGCACATGCTATCTACTGCTCGGGTCTGTTTTTCCTTCGGACACATTCAGTTAAACAGTCACCAACCCCCCCCCTCCTTACTTAAACGTCAGGAAGATCCAGTTTCATTTACTTTTCCATCTGAGAACAGGTAGTGCAGCATTTTGGATGACAGTTGAACAGAAGGGGATACAGAACGCTGACTCTCACACAGAGGAGCCGAAAGAATAAGAGTGTTTTAACAGGGAGCTTGAAAACTCTCTAATTTGACTGACACAAAAAAGAGCAGCCGTTTGTTTTCCAGGGGTTAGTAGGACAGGTGAACTTTATGTGGCCTGATACGACCAGGGATCATAAAGTGATGACCAAAGCACAAACACCATAAAAAGTCTGAAGGTTGTATTTTGGGTTGAGCAGCAGATCACTCTGATAATGTTTGACCCTGATCTACATTACACGTGCCTTTAGCTTGGCCTCTTTCCTCTGTGCGGTTTCTGGACGTGTTCACTCTGCTAACACTGAGCAGTGGCCACATGTATTTACTAATGATAAAAGTTGGCAATTGTCAAGTCAGTTAAATAAACCAAGCTAATGTTTGCTAACATAAACTATTGGTCACACCGGACCAAATAATACACTAAGAGTATTGATTTGATAAGGGGTGTATCTACTACACATGCTCTTCAGTTTTTATTTGTGATGGGGAAAAAATTATTTCCTCCTTTAAATATATAAACTCTCACTTAAAGAGAAAACAACAAGTATGTATGTGCTGCGAAAATGAATCTTCAAAGTGTGACTGATAGTTGTGGAGCCTGATGTAGTATTATTTTAAACATCTGTAAAAGAGCAAATCCAGGCTGAAAGTGAAAGCTGTGCAATATCTTCACAAACTTTTGCTAGCAATCACTAGAAGTGGAGACACATTTAGACCTCAAGCAAGAGAGCCCACATCGAGCATGTAGAGTCTCAAAGTTCAGACTTAATTTCAGTGTGATTACACGGAAAAGCAAAGATCAAACAAAGACGCATAAGTACAAAGAAAAACTACATTTGCCTTTCAAACAGGGGTCATTATGAGTCCAACCGCCTGAGGCTGTGCTTTGCCTTTTAACAGTGGGAGACTTGGTGCTCGGCTGCTTTGTGACTTTAAGCGCATTGTACAGGTAGCATAGCCCGCAGCTTTGGACCTTGACTATGTGCTCTGTGACCTGTGAAACATATTAAACATGTATCAGTTTATCATGCATGAACCTTCATACATGTGGACAAACACTCTACTATGTTGAAAGAGTAATTAAATTTGCTTTGAGTTTCATTTATGACAAGTTGTCAGCATATATTTGAATACTGTTAATATTCTCTATATTTTGTTTCTATTTTATTTGAAAGTGTAGGACTTTGTTGCACACAGATATTTTTCTTAGTGGTTGGTGAAGTTCCTGTCAGCAGTCAGTTAAGTTAAATGTTATCTGAGGTTTCACTTGCTGCAGCTGGGAAAGACATCCAGTAAAGGACGTCTGCACCCGATAACCACATTTCACTTTAAGCAACAGGGAAGTTGAGTCACAATCAGTGGTTAAGAGAGGCTTGAAACTGATAAGACAGGTGTAATTATACAGAAAAATCTTTCCTCATCCTATTAAAGCATGTTTTAATTCTGCAAAGATGAGGAGAGTGAGTTGGTGGAGCAGGAATGTCAAGGATAGATGGAGCGATTAGACGGAGAACAAGCAGGGACTTTGTGTAGATGGGAGAACTGGGCTAAGACCAGCCCTGAGGGCACAGAGAGGAGGACACCTGTGCTCTGACAGCATTCATGACCAATGCACAAACACAGTCTTCTTCACATTAGTGGCTTTTAATACTGAACCCACAGCACCATGGCGTAACGTTCTTATGATTCTGAAAGCAAGGAGACTGGCAATAGAGCAGCAGTTCTGTCCTCAAGGGCCGGTGTCCTTTAGATAAACCTGCAAACCTAGTGCAGATCACCCACAGTGCCTTAAAACATCATCTATGAAAAGACAAACAAATCACCCATAACAATTTTTCATCCACCGCTTGAGGCAAGGAAAACTCGTAGTACTGGCTTCTCTACTGCACACACTATCCTTCTATACTCACAGTTAAACTTAGTGCTCAAACTGAAGTTGCTCTGCATGAATTAGACACGGTGTACAGGACATTCTGCTGCTGTCTGTGTCAATTATATAAACATGTGTCACTCTGTGTGTATTAGTTGTTAGCAACTGTTCAAACAGATTAAGGAGAAATGCTGTCAGTCACAGATGCCAGCCACTGTTTAGCCTGATGCTAACAGCTGCCAACACCAGGTTGTTTCCAGTGGGGTTAAAGGTCAGAAAGCAAACAGCAGCAGTGGATAGTTTAAAAAATAGCTAGCAAGATAGCACTTTACCTACACTGTTTTGGTCAGACATTGTAGAATTTGTACTACATTGAATACAGGGAGTTTTAACAATGCAAATTAGACCATTGTAAAACATATCTCTGGCAAAAATACAGTCTGCACTCTGACTCTGTGCACAAGTCATGAGCAGAGAATCACCACACCTACAGTCAGTGCAAATCCTTCTTTTTAATGCGACGCCTCTGAGTTTCATTGCTTGTCCAGAGCTAGTACAGCGCTGAGGTCTGATTTGAAGAGGTTTATAATTTATGGTGGAAATAAAGGTCTTGCATATGTTTTGTGTTAGCTTTCCTTGTTCAAGGCCTGAGGAGTGTGTAAAGCGTTGTCATGACTGAAACTGCTCCGTGTCGTTCCCTTGAGAACACTGTGTCCATCAATCAATCAACCATCACGCTGCACCTACAGAGCGGCCCACTCTACACTCGGGGGTGGACGTGCTCCCTTCCATTTCTGCCTTGGCATGTCACATAACTGACTCATTTATTTGAGCTTGTTGCCGTTTTGCATCACTCCTGTGACTGAAGTACTCATTGACAGAGCACAATCCTGTCAGTTTTGTACTATTCTGTGTGTGTGTGCTGAGTGAGGACAAAAATAGTTCAGAGATCAAACAGTCAGCTGGCCTGTATACACTGTGCACTAATCACTTGTTGGGATTATATCTGGGTATGACTGAATAAATGGTTACCAGCAGCAGGACAAGGTTAGAAATATGAAAACTAATCTCTGCTTTTTCTTTCATTGTTTTAAGGTAATCCACAAGTTAAGGACAAACCGAGAAGAAGAAAGAAAAGACAGGCGAGTCCAAAGGAGACTGAGCAAAAGGAGAGGGAAGCCTTATAAAGATGGAACAGCCTGCGCAGATTTGGCACACTCAGATCGACCCCCAGGAAGTGCCTGGAGAGCGGAGCAAGAAGGTGTCGGTGGTGGACCAGCCGGAGTGCTCCATTTGCTACAACACCTACGACAATGTCTTCAAAACACCAAAGCTGCTGGAGTGCACCCACACCTTCTGCCTGGAGTGCCTTTCCCGCCTAATGGCAGTGTCAGTGCCCAAAAAGGATGGTGACGAAGGCACCCAACACCTGTCCTGCCCCTTTTGCCGTCAACCCACTACGCTGCCAGAGGAGGGACCCCCGGCCCTGGCCACAAGCCAGGAGGTCCTGTGCAAGCTGCCCACTCATCAGCAGCAGGAGCAGCAGGTGTGGATTGATGGGCAGAAGCTGTGCTACAAAATCTCCAGTCCGGATCCGGGTGCCCCTGACAGTCCCACACCCTTCTGCATCTGCATTGACATTGGGGCCACCAAGACGGCGGCTCCAGTCCAGACTAGGCGTGGGACTTTTGGCCTGCTAGGCAGAATGGCTGACTGGAAGAGGTTGACCCTCTTTACGGTGCTGGTAGTTATGCTTATTGTGGTTGTGTTGTGGCCCCTGCAGTGTGTGTTCACCGTTGGGAACATCCGCTGTATGAGAGACGGCGTGCACACCACCCCCTCCCCTACTACCACTTCTATCTTTGACATCACCGTAGCATCAGGTCTTACAAAGTAAACTTCTAGACATGCTGTACATGTATATACTATTGTATACAACATGTTAGTAATATCTTTAATATCTAACATTGTAAATATTGTGCGCTTGGTTATTGCTACACACAACTGTCAAAACCTCATATTTTTACATTGCAGAACTACAAAGTTGAAGCTACTGACAACAGGCTTTTATAGACTGCTGATTTAAGTGCCTCCACATGGCGGTTAAAGTGACAAAAAAGTGACATGACTGCTCTAAATTCCATTGGATTTTTGTAATAATGTTTTGATATTTAAAACCATTATCAGATCAAATTTCTACACATTGCAGCCTCAGCTCTTCAAAGCTGGAAATGTTCCATCTGATTGTTATAGCAACATGAGAACTGACAGTACCTGCATCTGTTCACTGACATGAAGTGAACATAAACAGATAGATGCCAATGTTTTGCACTTTAATATTTGTACATTATAATTAGATTAGATTTGACAAGTTGGGAAACAAATGGTTTGATTTTTTATTATTATTATTTTTTTTACTACTCAACTCGCCTTGCTCTTGAAATCCGAACTTTGTTTTGCAAATATCCAGCTGGCTGTGATGATCCATTGTGACAAAGAATGAATGTAATGCCTGTGTGCCAACGCAAAACTTTATAGTGTACATTTCATTGTTTTGACACTTAAATTTTGTTTTTTACAGAACTGTAATAAAGAATGTTAACTAAAAAAACCCAACAGCCTCATTACTGAGATTAATATCATCTGATTGTGGTTTATTATACTCTTGGATTTTCTCACGTTAATACAGAAGTGCGTTTTAATCTGTCTGAACAGCACAGCACAGTTCATACAAATTGGGACAACGTATTACTGTAGTTTCAGGCTTCAGTTGGAAAATAAACCATTCCCTGCCCACTGTTCATTTCCTCCTTTCATGAACCTTCAACCTATGACTATAAAAGCAAACTCCTCCTTTGTCTTCATAGGAAGTCGCCTTTATTTATTCTGTGATCGCTCTAGGTGCGTCAGATAAAGGAAAAGTTCAAGGCGGCGGGGCTTTCCAAATGATAAGAGTTATGTGAAAGTCTAACATTCATTTAGAAATGACCATACAAGTACAACTTCCTGAAGCACCCTGCTCGGAAACATGGTTAAACTCTAAAATTAGCATTTTAACTGGCATAATGTAGCTCTTCAACATTTGAGCATTTCTGAGAGGAACTTATTATGATTGTTTCCAATAAAGCATTGGCATTTTTGTTGTGAGTGGCACCAAAATAATAATTTTATCTAAAATATGCCGGTCATGTGTTATAATTCTGAACATTAACAGAACTCATCTCAAATGCTCTCTTGATTTTTTCTCCTGTTTTACTTACTTCCAGTTATACAGTACATTTTCTACAGGCTGCTTCAACCAGGGAGAAAAAAATATATATAATTACTGGCAACACTGATGTTTTTCTGGAATCTGTTTCCTGCTTCAGTTTCACTATTACGTGCTGCACGTGGTGGTCACTAGGCAATATTGTCTGTCACAATGCAGTTCACGCTGTAGAGCACTTTTCTAATTGAAAAGACAACTGGAGGTGATCAGACGGGAGAGCCACAGCGGGGCTCGGCACAAACACCGCTTCACAAGACACCGCCTGTGTTCTCTGCTGCTCCTCCATGGCAGGGATGACACCTGGAGGCAAGACAGTCCAAGATACAGAAAGCCCTCCTCTGCTCAAGATTTGCACAGACAAAGAAACAAGCAAAAATAAACATTGCCATCATAGATTTTTATTAAACAATATGATAATAAACCACTTCGCTGCCATTTCTGGCAGCTCATTGCATCAGCAGTTGTAGCCTGTACAGCAAAAAGGCGTCTGGGTGGAGCCAGTGCAAGAAGGAGAGGAGAGGGGAACTTTAGTATGACCACTACTCACTTTAAACTTAATGCAACCAACAGAGGATCAAGGAATCAAAACAAAAACACGTGTACATCATGTTCAAGTAAATGTAAGAGGATAAGCAGACTGAAAATATCGTGACATTACTGCATACCTCCATGTACACTGGTTCAGCTCAGAGAATCTGCTCAGATAAAAAAATAATGACAATAACTCATACAATACAAAATCCAAAAACAAATAAAACAATCGGTTAGAAGTTAATTTAAAATGAGAAAAAAGAGATGGCAAAAATCTAGTGCACTACCAAAGAAAAAAAGAAAAGAAAAAATACTTCCATCCACACAGCCTGAGGCCAAAGGTTCAGCAGTTTCACATGTTCAAGTACTGATGTTTCACCCAATCAGAAACAATTTGACCATATGGAGGCAAAGTGAAGTACGGTGAAAATTCATCTAAATTACACACGGCAACAGCTTAGAAACAAGGAAACAAATCAAGTTGTTTCTCATTCATTGGACAAATATCACAGCTCAGAGAGGAGAATGACGAAAGGAAAAACAGAAGGATTCAAATATCATCAAAGTGGTGCAGCATTTTACCAACAGACATGCTGCAGGCCTTCACTGACATTCATTTCATAAAACAGAGTCTTCACTCGCAGAAAGAATCAACGTTAAAATACATGGCATTGATCTACACCTGGAAAAGTCTCAAAACTGAAGATAAGCGACTGAATTTGTGCTCTTCTGAGCCGCACAGCTGACACGAGGATATGGCTGCTGCAGGTTACATTCAACGCATCAAATGATAGGCGTATTTACTTAATTATAGTTATTTCAGTGCAGTGAGTTGAGTTCTGTTGCTTATGAACAGTGTGACTGGGCCTGGCTAGGATTTTATTATTAAGAATTATGAGCTGCAAGGACTGAAGAAAACAAGGTGGATGCAGCCCGCCAGTATCCTTGACCTGGTTGGTTGGTGTGGTGGAGAAAGAGGAATGGTCTGAACTAAAACCCTTCCAACATCTGCCTGTGGTTTACTTTTGACACTTTAAAATAAAAAAATAGAACATTACCATGACAACTTCCTGTTGTCTTTTTTCTAAAGGTTAATGGAAGTCATTCTATTCGAGCTCTTTCAGGTTTTACTAACATATCTCCACTTGTTTCTGAGGTTAAAAATAGCCCACAATCCGCCAGACAGCACAGAGGGCTCCGTGTGCATTCAGCAACACCACCGGCTTCCTTATCACATCAGTGACGTCGGCTTACTCGCCCCGCTATCATCAAGCCTGGATTATGGCCATCTTCTAAATTACTTTTTGGAGACAAATCTATTCTTCAATCTCAGGCAGATGGCCATCTGGCCCACTGTAATCGCCCCCTTTCCCTCGTCTCCTTGTGACGATCTCCTCTGACAGATGTTGAACTACATCAGACCTGCTGATTAACGAGGACAGCCAGTCAAACCGAGCTGAGAGTCGGCAGTCAGCCAAGCTCAACGCCAAGCGCCCATTCAGGAATCCTCTCCATCCTGTTTCCTGTCAAATATGGACTTCAAATTACTATTCTCGTCTAAATCAAAGTTAGTGCTAGGGATGCTGCTATGACATGTGTTTAAACATGAACTTTTCCACCGTAAAGCTCCTTTATAAATATATATTTAAATAAACATCATATCATATTTACACAACCATGATAGCATCGACAAATAATAATATAAAATAACAGAAGAAGCTAATTAAAACAACAGGAACTAATAAACCCGCACAATCTTAATGAATGAATTTGTCTTCATGGTGGGACCACTGGAGGCCACGTTTAGATCACAGACAGGATAGATGTATCGTAAGTAAAAATGGTCTCCTACATTGGAACAGCTGATTTGTGTTTGCAACAGCATTAGAGATTACATACAGCTCTTTCACAATAATCAGTCACATCTAAAAAATAAATTATTTTTTAAGCCTTAAAAAGAGAGGTCTTGCCTGCCCTTATTGTGCCTCTGCATCCTGTGGCAGGTTACGTAGCTGCCCTTGCTATCACTCAGCAACTACGTTAATAACCACCACAGCTGGAGAGACAGAACGCAGCAAAAACAGTCTTAGGTTGGAGTTCAAATGACAGGCAGCGAAGACAGAGACAGAGGGACAACAGACAGAGATTTCTGGCCACGAGCGGACAAACTGCTTAGCTTTGACCTTTTCTCAGGCCCCCGTACAGCGGCGTTCAGTTCAGGCCGGGGCTGATGACAAGTTTAATATCAGCCACCCCAAAGTGAAAACTGCTCGCTTCTCATGTGGGTTTCCAGAGCTTGGAAAGCAGCATCAGCAGAGATGTAACAGCAGATTCAGGGAGAGATTACAGACACGTCCTGTGACAAGGCACTTGTGCTGGTAAAGAGAGGAAAGGGCTGGAGAAGATAAGGGAGGAAAAAAGGGGGAGTAGGGGGACAAGGGCACTATGCTGTGGAGTCCTCCCCTATATGGAGAGTAAAGTTTGACTCTGAGAGGTCCAGCAGAACGACAACAGGACAGCTCTCCACCTCAGCCCAGGCCACATCCACCGACGTGGAGTGCGGCGCAGAGCACCACACTCCCTCTGCCCCCTGAGGGATTTTCAGCTGCTGACGAAGCGACACCTCCACTGAAACTGAAGCAGACACAAACAGACAGGTAGACAAGCAGAGTTAATGGCTGGTGTCACTTTGAATGATGAACACTAGGTTCTGATGTAATTCAGGATACGCAACTAAAAACCGTGATACCTCAGCATAAACCTGCCAGTTTATGTTGACAGCCACATGCTGAGCTCTTACAGTAGGAGTGGGTTTTTTAGATAAATAATTAAGAGTGCCTTCAGTCCGTCACACAAACCTTTATCGTTTCTATAAAGCCTCTGTGTGAGAGTTTCAAATAGGGGAGCAAAAACAGTAAGGCCCGACAAGCAGAACCTAAGGTTTTAAGTCAGATTACAAAATTAAATATTAACTGTATAATAAGAGTTCAAGGATTCCCTATTGGTTGTTTATGTCCAGTACAGTGGTCTTTGACAGGTATTTTAAAGGTCAGTTTCTGGAGACTTTGTAAATGAAATCCGAGGTGCAGAGGTTCCCAACATCACATGCAGGAGATAAAATCCTACTAATGCTCAAGGAAGTCAGGGAAAATGGGCTAAGATGACATCTTGATCTGGTTAGGCCAGCAACAACACAGTGACATGATGATTACGTCAATTAAGCAAATTTATCATTTACTGGTTTTCTGGCTTCCAAACAACTAGACAGCAGTGTCAGTGTTTGGACTATTACAGTGAGTTGTTGTTTGTTGGCTAGTGTTCATTGATAGTATAACTTAATCAATAGATTAACCAACTAAACAAAAAGATAATCTACAGATGAACCCATCCATCACACACAAACTAATTATTACAATGTCAAATAAAACACAGAATGCTGTTCAAATAATAGGAATAAAAGTAGAAATTATAGTTTGGCGTTTGGTGTTAAACCTGAGAATATGAGCTGGAAAAAGGAGTTCCACTATGAAAGAGACACAGAGGAGCTGAGAACTTTGATAACTGTGTATTCAAACTCAAAGAACTGCTTTTCTTTTTAATACATGCAAAAGGTATTTAACATGTATTCTAAATACAATCACTGGTAATTAAACAGCGTTTAGTGTATGTCTTGTTCTGAGTCCGTTAACACCCGTGGGTTTCCTCTCTACTGTATTTTATTAGTCGCTATGAGACAGAAAAGAATAAGACTGTGGGAATTGAGGCTGATTATTATTTGGACTTAATTGATTCTTTTGTTGCTTTAAAAGGGAGCTCTGCTTGTCTTTAAAGTGCTGCTCTGGGCCAACCTATAATTTGAAACTTGAAAATAAAAGAACATTACTCTTCCAGTTACACGAAGTAAATGATTTTTATTCCCTGGAAGAAACTGTCAGCAGAAACTGCTATCTGTGAAAAAGCACCCTGGGTTTCAATTTTAGCAGAGAATTCAGTTTCTTTGACACTTTCGACCTGAGCCTCAAGTTCTCGATTGTTCCACCAAAAGCTACATTTATACCAAATGGAATCCAACATATAATAACAGCATCTGCTGGGTTTCTATCTCCCTCTACCACTTGCAATGCCTGCATTTTACAAAGTGCTACAATAGAAATTTTTTCTCCAGCAATAGAATCTCTGGTCACTTCCCTGCAGGAATAAAAATTGTTTTAAACAAAAGTAAAATGCAAACTATGCGTGGAATGACATTAACAGACACTTACAGAGAGGCAGACAGAGAGAAGTGGACGTCCACAGCAACAGTTTTACCTCCTGGTGTTACTGCTAAAAGACGTCTGAGGGCTTTTGAAGTTGATGTTCTCGTACACACTCGACGAGTCATCATTTGTCATCCTACAATAACACACACAGAAAATATTCACTGATAAATGTAACATTTTACATGTCAGTTTTGCTGTTTTGGTATGCGTTATACTTACACAGAAGAAGAGCGTGAGGATGCCATGCTGGGTTTGGACCTTGAGTTGGTCATCTGGGGATATTTGATATTGGAATATTCTCTCTCCTTCATCTTACTCCTCTGAAAAGTGACAATACAATTTAAACAACAGAAGAAGAGCACTAGGGCTGCAAGAACTCAACAGACTGGCATGGCAACGCTGCTTTCCAGTGCATTTGGAAATTGTAAGCAATTTGTATACTGTTTGCAGATGTATAAAACTAAATAACACAGATTTCCATTACCGTGACCCTGTATGTGTAAGCAGTCTTTTGCAGAATAATAATACAGTTGCATTTCTGATTAAAATTCACACAGCGTGCACAGTAAGTGCACAGTAAGTGCACAGTATCTTTCTGATTTAGGTCTACACTTAATAAATCCCCATTTTTGGGGGGGGCAGTCAATGGTATCAATCCCTTCATCCTCCAGGAACTGCCCCTGCATACTCTTGCCACATGAGACATTGATGTGCATCAGGAGGAACCCAGGAGCCAGTGCTCCAGCACAGAGTCTGACAATGGACTCAAGGATTTCATCCCGATACCTAATGGCAGTCAGGCCACCCTCATGAAGCCTATTTTATTTGATTGTTTGGTCAGAGACACTGAACCAGTGTCCTGCTGGAGGTCATTTTGTAGGGCCCCGGCAATGCTCATCCGGTTCCTCCTTGCACAAAGGAGCAGATACCGGTCCTGTTGATGGGTTGAGGACCTTTTTATAATATGTTTATATTATTTAGTTAACCAAAGGATTCATCAACTACTCAGAAAATAATCAAAAGATTATTCTTCTCAAATAAAAAATAGTTTGAAGCAGCCTTAAACAGTTCTGGGATTCAGACTGTGAGATTACACGTCCTCATTAATCTGTCAAAAAAGAATTATTTTCACCGGATGATGACTGAGTGATTATGATGTACTTCCAGGCCCTTATTCCCCTCTTTCTCTTTTAGAAAAGTAGTAATTTTGACTTTTGGTGCAGGCAAGTACCTGCTCCTCCTCCAGTCTCTTCTGGGCTGTGTCTATGTACTGCTGCATAGCCATGTAGATGAACTTATACTGGGCCTCAGTCTGCACCATGCCCGATCTCTGCTGCCGTACCCGCTGGATGGTTTTGGGGATGTCAATGTCACAGTCGAGACCTAGAATGCACAAATCCAGAGATGAGGAAAGATATGATATAGAGATGAATAACAATATGAAAATATCCAGTGTGTTGACTTCATATTGGACATATTGAGTAGTAGTCCTACCTTGGCGGTTAATAATGTCAATAAGGATGTCAATGACAATAATAGTGCCAGTCCTGCCGATGCCCGCGCTGCAATGACAACAGAGTAAAAGGTCAAAACCATGTGAAGTTGAAACAAACGTCCAAGTGAAAAATCTACGTGACAAACGTGGAAATAATACATAAAAGACCAGCCACTAACCTATCTGTGAAGGTGGTGAGTCAGATGTGTTCTGTCAGTATGTCATCATGTTTGTAGTACATGTGTGGGTGGGTATGTTTAAAGACACTGAAGAACACCAAATGTACAAATCTATAACAACATTTGCAAGCAGCGTTCTTGGCATTCGCCCACCTTGCTGTTGAATTGACCTCTCTATAACCGTGCAAACACTGAAAATAAATAACAAATCTGGCAATCCAGCAGGAGCTGCTATATGATCAACTAAAACCTGTGTAAAACTGTGATAAATGTGAAGTAGTGAAGATTTTCAGCTTGGTACTGATTTATCACAGCCTAGATTGTAATTTGGGGTTTTATTAAGACAAGGAGCACATTCTGACTACAGATGAATCCAGAGTGTGCTCTTGCAAAGCAGAGTTTTATAAATCAGTCAGTAAATATAACAGCAAATAAATGTCGATATGGAACGTGCAATTAAGAACAAGTATGTTTTACTATTAATAACCTTGTCTCTCGAGGTGGCAGAGGTGACACCTCTGATAAACTCAATTTCATGCCTTCATTACAGCGCACCCATGTGGCCAATTGACACTTCTTCAATTTCAACTTTTTCTCTATGAAATCTTGATCTTATAAAGGTGCAGTTAGTTTAGAGAGCTGAAATTCAGAAATTCAGGTGTCTCTTTGTGTGTCATAGCCCTAGAAATATCATGTGGCCGCATGCCACCTCCATGACCAAGAACATACTTGGTTGTTTACTCATTTTGGCCAGACCATCAAGGAAGAGAGGTACTTTAAAAACTTCTTCGAGGCCACTGGGCATGATTTTATACCACACAGGTCCTAATCTATGCCTTATTTCAGTTTTGTGGAGGTCTACAGAGGGTTCATTGGACTTCCTGGCTTGCTTTTTGTCCTGACATGCGGTATGAATTTCAAAACTATGTCCAACTAATTAATTTAGCAGTATGAATAACAGGGCTAACTTTATTGCAGTTCAATTAATTCTCCAACCCAATTAAGTGTTCAAAAAGTATATTTCCTGTAACACAATCGTTCCCAAAGTGGGGGGTGCGCTGGGCGCGGATGGAATGAATTAATCAATAAAGGACACTGCTAGCGATGAGATGGACAAGTTTTTGATGGGCTCCCATGCAAACGCAAACCTGTTACACTGAACATAATTACACAGTAAAGTTTACTTTTATTTGTTCAAAAAAGGTTGAGGTTTGTATTAATTACAATGTGTGAAATACAATGTTTGAAAACATGTGATCTTCTGCGGTTGTAGTCTATCTTCCTCATGGTTCAATCTTTCAGTCTATTATTATAGATTTCTCTCAGAAGGTGTTTTTGTTCACCAGACTGCGGTGACTGGATGGTTTTTGTTGTTTGTACCATTTTCTCTAAACTCTTGAACCTGTTTCAGAATTATTCAGCCTATGCATGGACAAAGACAGTTTGATCGCATTTTCCACCACTGTGAAGTTGTAATGTGAACATTGACTGAAGCCCCTGACCTGCATGTGCATAATTTTATGCGCTGCACCGTTGCCACATCATTGGCTGATTGGGCAGCTGCATGAATAAGCAGGTGTACGATGAGTGCACACTTGCATACATATATAATAATGAGCTGTACTGGATAGAAAAATCACATTCGTACAAAATCACATTTCTTTTTCTTTCCTTTTTTTTCCAGACCCCTGAATTACCAGTCTTAGTATCAGTTGCCCTTAACATCCTATCACGAAGCTAATGTCTCTTGTCCCTGTTTCACAATACCTGCAATGGACAACAATGGGTCCAGTGTCTGGAATGGTGCTTTGGGTGCGGTTGACCTCTTCTAGGAACCAGAGGACACCGCCTGGCTCATTGGGAACCCCGTGGTCTGGCCAGCTCAGATACTGATAGTGCCAGATGAACCTCAGAGGCTCTTTCTAAAAAAATTGAAAAAGATAACAAGATGACATTATTTAAGCTGTACAATTATAGCATTATTTCTTTCCATTTTTTATTGTAAGGTTTATATCGTTTACTTGTCTGTGACATGATATGTACCTTTGATATGCATTTAGTTTGAAGCTTTTGACTCCATGAATGAGAAATAACTGACAGAATCTATCCTCATCATTCCGAAAAGTTCTGCCAAAACTACCTTCAAAGTACTGTATGTACTGTATGTACAATGTACTGTAATTTCACATCATCCCATCTTTCAGAGAAAGTGGTTATTGTTTTTGGACTTGAATGTGAAGGAATATGGATTAGCTTTTTAGTTGCTGTTTTTTTTTTTCAAGAGCTTGGCGGTAACATCTGCAACTAACACATAAGATTTACCCATTATTTGAGTCTAACATTAAGGATAACCTTAGGACACTCTTTGGTGAAAATTTTATTACACATTCTCAGATATGTCTGATGTCAGGCATAATTCTCCAATCTGCTTGTGATTCCTCATACAGTACATTCACATGCTATGCCAACCAACTCAAATGAAGTAGAGATACTACACTGACATCCAAAATGTACATTCTCTGACAACCTTCAGAAAATCCAGACTCAAAATACATCTTTTTAAAACGGCTTACTCCATTCAAACCCGTTATTCCTTTCTTATATTCAATTTACTTTTAAGTTATTATTTTTTTAATCTTATGTTGTTTTATCCATTGCTATAATTGTAAGGTAACCTTAAATACCACAAATAAAATGTGCCATTATTATTATCATTTTTATTATTACTATTGTCACTGACATAAGTAGTATGCCCTTGTGCTCTTGTTTATTCCTACAACAGTAACTTCGTAAGCTCTCTGTATATCCACTAAGCATTTCTACAGTGAATATTTGAATTCATTCTGTTTATTCATTATCAATCTCTCATGTAACATGCATCAGCTATATCTTATACTCTTGTCTGTATCATGTTTATATGCTGCATGTTTGCTTTACTTAGACGTATGAATGAGTTCATCCTGTTCCACCTACTGTTCTCTTCTCCTCCCTTCTCATCTGTCTTTCTCTGTCTCTCTCTACCCGGCTGGCCTCAAGCAGATGTGTCCCCCTGTATGAGCTGGGCTGAGGGAGTTAAGAGGGAGTTTTTTTCCATGCCACCTCAAGGTTTGCCTTGGTGCTTGCTCTGGGGCTCTGGTTTATATGATACTATATTAATAACATTAAATTGAATGAAGACAGTCTTTGTAGATTGGGAGCTCTACTCTACTTTTGTAATTCTGAATAGAAAGACCTCTAAACTTCCACCTACATCAGGACTGAATATCCAAACATCTAAAAGTGTTCTAATTCTTTTTAAATTATTGAAATTTTTCTCTTTTAGATTATATCAAAGCAGATGGAGTGCTGTGATCAAAGCAATTTACTTGACAGTGTTCACTGTGCAGACTGGGGGTCGGGGGGGGAAACTAAAATATGGGCATTTCCTTTTAGCCTTGCAACTTATCGTATAGATGTTTCAACAAACACCGCATCAAAGCGTTTTCATATCAGACTTTAATAATAGAAAAGTGAGCGTTTTTAGAGTAGCACAATTGCAATCTACTATTTCTGTGTCTTTCTATTTCTACAACGTGTGTTCGAGAGACCAATGTAGTCGACCCTCTCATAAGCACTGGCACATGCTGTAGAATTGTGTGTGTTTGTTTGTGGGGGGTTAGATAATCTGACCCCAGGTCAGTAGGTCAGCTCAGGCTGAGTACACAGCTTTCCCTACCCGGTCCAGTCGTGTCACTTCCAGCTTCCTCAGGATGTAGTCTTGTGCTGGCCGTTCATCCACATTCCTCACCAGCACCTTCCCAAACTCCTTAGTGGCGTGAAGGTCTGGCCAGTAACGGACACATTTATTCTAAATCAGAGCCAAGACAGAGAGATAGGAAGAGAGAGACAGAGAGACAGAGAGAGAAAGATGGGGGTATTAGACAATCTAAAGACCCAGCTCATCTCAAGCAGCTTTTCAATCAGCTTAACTGTCATACTATCCTTGTGAGCCCTCTCCCTACCCACCCCCACACCTGACAAACACACACAGACACACAACCAGGCCTATTACACACTAACCCTCATGTCTCCTAGATTTAATTACTGCTATCTAATAATGTCTTTCATATGAGAATGCAGAACAAAATGCCCGACTGCAACATAGATTTGTAAGTCAACACATTGTTTTATACTGAATCATTAAATCTTAAAATTTAGTCAAATATGCAAGGACTGTTCATGTTTCCGCTTGTCAGTTTTTGTCTAAAAAGGAATTTAGCCCATCACCAATCACCAGATGTTAATCCTCTCCACTGAAAGAGGCTGAAAGAAAGTGCTGAAAAAAACAAAAAAAAAAAACGAATAACAAGAAAACTAGCTACATAAAAACAGTTTCCTTTCAGGTCAACAAACAGGCTTTATAGAAGCTATCACAGGCCCACAGCTGAACTATGTGTCTGTATCTTTGCAGGATGTTTAAGGCAAACTGCTCACCCTTCCTCGTTCCATCTCCTTTGTGGTCATTACGATGACATGTGTATTCTCTTGATAAACCATCTTCCAGAAGTCATTGACTGTATTCTGTAAGCACCCTTGGGTGGCAATGAAGACTTTGCCCTCTTCCATCCGTCCATCTTCATGCATACTCTGTATGAGTGGAAAGCATGCACGTATTGTGACAAGAAGACGAGTAAGTAATGATTTAATACCTGATGTTAAATTAAACATCTACAAATTCATTCACTGATTTATTGCTAAATAAAAATATTCTAGTTGCAGAATAAATATAAAACAATCCCATCTGAAACATGCCCAAATATTTACCATCCTCTTAAATCACATCTATCTAGAGGGACTGCTGAGTGCTGTGTATTACTACTATCTTTAAATTAAGCATAGCTGTTAACAAATTGTCTTGTCTAATGCTGTCTAATGCTGAACACACTCACTCTGATATAGTTGGCATTGATGTAGTCTGAACCAGGAACATCTGGATCCATTTCACTGATTTCAACACGTGTTGTGTCAACTGAGAACACAAAGTTAAACTCATGAATACAGCAGTTTTCTGTGATCATACATTCAAATTGATAATCTGCAAGATATCTATCAAAATCGTCATGCTCTGCTTAGGCCTCTACGTGGTCTCTTGTCTATTTGTGTCATTCTTTCCACAGGAAGTTGGAGAGGCAGGAAATGGAAAGTTGCTGCGTGACTCACAGGGGAGGATATTCTTGTATCTGTTTTTGCTCTTGTTTTCTGGCTTCTGGCCTTCTTTCCGGGGATACAGCAGTTTGCACTCCTGCTGCTGAAGTACCTGATAATTAAGGGCAAAAGAAGAAGAAGAAAACAAAAATATTACTTTTCTAAGTAATATTCAAAAGAATATCCTACAATGCAACTGCAGATTCTTAGCACATGTAAACGGTATATTGGCTATACTCAGTTTTACATTTGAATATTGTTCTGAACAGTGTAATGGGCCTCTAACTCAGCAGGGGTCACCCTGGAGTGAGAGAACAGGAAAACTGAATTCTTCAGTGTTTCAGGTTGTACAATGAAGAGGAAGTGTTTTACTATGGAGTTTCCTTCAATTACAAACAAAGCTCTTCATCCATACTTTCTACTTAAATCCATTTTAGATGCATGTCTGTTCTTGCAGAGTTGTGTGCCACAAATAAAAAGCCATATAGAATATTTTCACACTGCATAGATATTCTATCAAACTGTTTTCATGTTGTGTATATTATGTACTTCACGCACACTTTAATAGGGTAAGACCCAATAAATAATTTAAACTTAAAATTCAATTATATTCAACTCAATAATGATTCTAAACCTGGAGCAGATAGACCTAGTAAACAAAAAAAAAACATACATACATTGTAAATATAATACACATTAATTGCATAACAGAAACATGAGTGTAGGTCACAAAATGCATTTCTAATTCCTTCAACAGACAAATAACTCAGTGAGTAAAAACACAGATGTAATTCTACACAAATAGGTAAGAAACAGATGAACAACCAGGACGTAAGTCCATTCTGATGACAATTTATGATATTTTTCATAATAATATCATAAATTATCGAAAAAACTGAATGACAAAAAGTTAAACTCTACATGACTGATAAGTATCTGTTTAGCAAGGAAAATGAGTCTGAGTCCCAATTACTGGAACATCATTTCATAAAACTGTTGAACCCAGAAGTTTTAAATTGACCGCAGCAGCATTGAGTAGGACATTAATTACTTGATTGAAAGAAATGAGACCAGCATACCTCAAATTCTTCCCAGAATCCTTGTTTGGGCTTCTCAGAGTTGTCTGCTACTTTGTTGAGCTCTCGTACCCGGTTCTCAATGTTGGCGGCATTTATTCTTGTGGCATTGAAGGGCTATCATTGTCACATTGAGACAAGTAGATCAAATTAGTCAACTGAAAATAACAAGCTTCTGTAAAGTATAAAAGTAATAATCTCATGGGGTTTATTTTAACCTTAATATTTCAACTCAATCCATGAATCCTAAAAATGTAATTAAAGATTCAGCAGGCTAGATTTTGTTTGTTTTATTTGTTACATTTCTCTTTCACACCTGTTTGAGGTGCACTACGATTCCACTCTTTTCCACCATGGGGTTCTTCTTGTAGTGATCCACCAGGTCAGCCAGAGTGTCAAACCTCTCTCCACCGCCCACATCGTACTTCCCGTCCTGCTGAAGACACACATTGACAATTCAACTACAGTCACAGCAGCTCTGGGGAGTTCGTCAACTGGATAATAAATCCTGACCTGCTTAAAAATAAATGACTCAAAGTACCGACAGTATGCTGAGGTAGTTCGAAAGGCATACACATGGAGTCTGTATATTGTTACCCTCCGAGTTCAATCCAACCCTAAAATCCTAATACTCACTGTACGCTTCTGTACATGTCATGAGGCCTTTAATGAGCTGTCTCACCTGATAGCGTATCATAACATGGGTGACTTTGGTCTTGCGGTCCAGATTCTCGTGTTTCTCCTCATTGGTGAGAACTGAGAGGACAAAGTCTCCCGGTTTACTCTGGCTCTCTCGTACCAGAAAGCTGCCAGCTTTGCCTTTGTCAGTGAGCAATTTCTCTGCATCTCGCCCAGAGAGGTGTCCATGGTACCACCTGGAGAGGAGTGAGACAATTTCATATTAAATTAGCTATTATAAATTCTTCAGGTATAATATTTATATTATACCTGAAGAATGGTGTCACGTGAATTGGGCTGTTTCCTCAGAAAATAATTGTTAAATATGTTGAGAACAATACATCCAGACCATACTGATTATACAGTAATAGGTAAGCCTTTGTATCTGATTCTCTTCTCTGTTGAATATACACATGAACTCTAAGTGATGTTATGACCTTATTCAACATCAAAACCCTCATTTCAGTTGATTGTGTTTGCAAATCATTAAAGTTCAACTTGCATAAAGTTCCAATTTCTGATTTTAGAATGGCTGTTTTGCTTCTGCAACTAAAATCATGATTGGAAATCTCAAATTTACAAGTGCAATGAAATGCGAGAAGAATTTGGCCAACATACAAGGAGGACTAGTACAGCTGCAATATATTTCCTGTCTAAAGTGGAAACTGGAAAGTTCCATATAGTACCTTTGGGGTTTAACATAATGTCTGTCTCTGTGTGCATTGTAAGCGCAGACTCCTACTCAGCTATCATAGTGTCTCTTATACTGCTGCAGCCTCACTCACTTACTGATGCTAAGATGTAAAACGTGCGCGTCTGCATTTTTTCCTGTGTGGTGAAGTACACGTAGGAAGCTCTGACAAGAGACGCTTGTAGAATGGAAAAACCACATAAACCAAAACCATAGACCTAAATAGAAACTAAGATATACACATTGCAATGTGCAGATGTATAGAAGCAGAGAGTGTACATATTCTGCTCAGCACAAAGTTATACCGGACACTTTTTTGCAGAATACTTCCAGAAAGGCTTCTTGTAAGTGTGCGAGTGCAAGTTAATTGCTGTTAAAACACCACTTTCCCTGGTCTCCTATTTCAAAAGAAAGTGTGTAGGTGTGATGTGTATAGCTGCATCCAACCTGTGTATACTCTCTGAAGGGTGTTTCTGTGTGGATACTTGGTGTGAACAGACAAAAACAGCAGCACCACCCACTGAGTTTGTTCAAACGTGCATTTGGGAATTTGCGCACTATTCACACACATGAATGTGAAGTGCATTTAAATTTAATGTGTGGGAGTGTGTGTGTGTGTGTGTGCAGAAAAGTGCATCCTCTGTGCACTTCATTAAAGAGCTAATGCCTAATTCTAACCTATTATCATTCTATTGAACTGTATTTGTAGCTTGGCTTGGACAATCATTCAATATTACTGTTCCAGGTTTAGTGGAATTGCACTGTGCAGTACCATCACAAACTGCATTTACTTTGTTTCAGCTTTCAGCACCACAACCTGTTGTGGTTCATTCTCAGTTCACTCATCAACATTTTTTCCAGTCACAGCAGGTGGCTGTTTTCAGCAGCATGGCTTCAGCTCTGACAAATCCACTGTATGCCTGCATGTGTATCACCTAACAGCAAGGTACCAACTAGAATCTGAACAAAGTGAAGCAATTAGTAGCTAAAGAACCAGTTGTTTTGTTTATTTTGGAGGTGCATGGAGACCAAAAACGAGCTAAAAGCATTTTTGCCAATAGGTAAGCATCGAAGTATATCATTTATCTGTGAAAACTGACTCTTAATTTATTTTCCATTCAAATATACATTCATTTTGTTCTGTATTAGTGGTTTCCCCTTACAGATTTGTATTCAAATTCTAAACTCATTTCAAAACATTGTGGTGTACGGGTGGAAAAGCCTCATAAACAGAATTTAGATCTTAACTTGTAACTGACAGGATGACATTTTCCATTCTGATAATAACAAAAAATAAATAAAAAATAAAAATATATATATATACTGTATATATATATATATATGGTCTTTCAGTCAGTTCTAAAGAGTGTCAATAAAATATATGCAGCTGAACTCAGACAAACATATATATGATTGCATCTGTTTGCCTAGTTTTATCTACAGAGCACTTCAACTAAATACAAATGTGGGTCTATTTGCAGGCATGGGTGTCAGTGTGCATGTTTATCGGCACCTCTCAGAGGTGGGGTCCTTGCAGTTGAGTGGATGCTTGAGCTCGATGACATGGCCGTTCCTCTCGCGCAGAAGATCCTGTTGTTCAGTGTAATACTGCACCAGCTCAGCGAGCGTGGCGAACTTCTCGCCTCCGTACAGGTCATAATAGTCGCCTGAGTTCTGGATCTTAATGTGGGTCACCTCATCGTTACGCCTGAGTGGAAAAAAACACAGAGGGAATTTGGTCACTAAGTTATTTATCATGCATGTGAACAGTGGTGGGCTCACTCCAAAGAATACTTTGTTAGAAACATCCTTGTTTCACTGAATCCCTACAGGAATGGAAACACCGAACAGCCACCCACTCACATGTCCACAATATATGCTCAGATGAAGAGATTCGAGACTCTTTCGCCCACACTTAGAGCATAAATGCATGAATACTATAAACATGTCCAGTTTATCAAGCAATCTGCTCTCATTCTTTAAAAATAATTTTCTTCCATGTTTAAGAGTTACACAGATCAGCTGACACTATTTGATTCTTTCACTTGAGCTAATCTACGGTACTTTACACATCTGTAACCCTGCAATGCAGAAGATTGTCCAGCAAAGTTGAACATTATATTTCATAAAGTACAGTTAGTATGTTACTGTTTGACATAATGAAATAATTTGTGTAATTATTAAATAAGCCACAAGCTTAACAGGAAAGACAAATTCAAAAGCTACGAAGCTGCAAATGTAAGAACATGGACATTATTTATCACACAACAGAATACTTTTCATTTTGACTTTTAGAAACCAGACAACATAAATCTCTAAAAGGGATCATTCCTTTTTTTAACTCTCTGTAGTTTTCATATCCAATTTGGAGGAAGGCTGTACCGTGATTACTGTACAATAGAAAAGAAATGCAGGCAGCTGTGGAGCTCAAACACTGATAAGCCAGAAAACATTTGGTACCACTTTACATATTCAAAGTCCTCAGGCTGGTTTGAACAGGTGCACATGAGCGTGGGGAACGCAGACACACATATACAGTTCAAATGTGTAAGATATCTGCCTGGAAGTGAGGGAAGAACTAGAGGCGGCTTAACAGCTGAAAGCGTAAATGATAAATTCTACAATATAAATTTGCTGTTTCGTGAGCAGAGATAAACAAAACACTATAAACATGTTAACTATGACGACACATTTAGGGAGTGCAGGGGGTTAGCAGCCAGTGCTATCTGGTGTCCAGGTTGAGATACAACAGTCGGCCTTCTCTCTCAAACTGATTATCAGCTAATGGTCATATCAAATGGCACAAATCCTGTTTCCCTCCATCACTTTTCTTGTTGTTCTAATGAATTTCACAATCCTTTTTTCTTTTTTTTCATCCTCCCACTCACCATATTATAAATCATCTCCTCCATTCTTGTATTTATCTGTTCCATAATCCACCCCCCGCCCCCCTTCATCCCCCTCTCTCAGTGTTTCCTGGTAATTGCTTTATGGTTCTATTAGTGGCTGTTGGCAGGGTGCCACAGGTCTATGGGCCTGACACAGGCTCCTCCTCAACTCTCAGGCCAAAGGCCCCTTTTCTCTCAGAGTTTAACACCATTAACAGTGGAATGAGCCAAACACATCCCATTAGATTTCCATTCACTTCCCTACTCTCCCACTCTCAGACATTGATAACCTTTATAGATCTATTACAATATGGTAGTCTTACAGTTACAGGGAGACAAGGACTGCATCAATTTTGCTCAACTCTGGATCACCTCTGTCTGTTCCAAAGCGGGATATGTAACGAGATATGTGGATCATCCCACAGATACTTGATCAGTTTGGGATCTGGTGAATTTGGAGGCCAGGTCAAAGCCTTGTGCTGTTTTTCATGTTTCCTGCTGGGAATGGTTGCTGCCATCAAGGAGTGTCATTGCTATGGGGTGGGGGTGTCTGTTCAGCTCATATGGAGGGACCCATCTGTCTAATGCCAGCCGAGTAGAGACAGAAAAGAGAGAGAAGAGAGAGGATACGAGGAACGAGATAAACATACACCTGTCATAGAGACATACATCTGACTAAATCATTCATGTAGAATCTGATGATGATACAAATACAACAAATAGCTGATGATGTTACATGACACTTTGAGAATATAAGAGGAATCATAGGCAGGTTGGAGAATTATTCATTCAGGTAGGAGTGGATAACTGCAGGAGGCCATGAAGACTGGGCAGGCTGATGAGACCACGACAACAGAACACACAACTCCAGGCCAGAGACACTCACAAGAAGACCCTTGAACATTACATTTTAATCATTTCATTTCTGAATCCATGTGAACATTCGCAGATAATCTGAAGAAAGGCTTTCCTGAGAAATCACATTCAAAGGAATGGGGCAGGCGGACGGACAACCCTAAAGCATAATGCCTCAGCAGTGGCGACAGCTGTGGATGGAAATTCAATATTCAGTGATAACCTCCAAAACACACCGGATGCTCACTGAAGCAGCAACAGCTGCAAGTGAGTGCGTTCCATGTGCCATCCACAGTTGCTCACTCACAGGTGTACTAAACAAGTAAAAACACAGTCTCTCTAGTGAATTTCACTTTTGATCATGCGGAATAAAAATTCAAGACTTACAATGACTGAACTCATCTACTGGGTCTGTATCTTATTTGTTATTTAACTGTGGAGAGATTACAATATGCCTTTGTGCCAACGGTCAAAATGCACACGTTTGTGGACAACTGTTTTGTACTCCGGTGTGCACACTTGTTTTGTTCTTGTTGGTGCTCACTAAACGTATATTGTAACTAAATGTATATTGTAACTATAATTAGACACATTTTCCCAACAATTACAACCATTTATTAATGACACAGAACCCGTTCTTGGGCAGTAATGTGATCTGAGTATGAACTTTATTGGTTGATAATGCAAATATAACAGTGAAGGAGGTTAAATCCAAATAATCCCATGCATGGTCATCCTCTCACTATATTAACAACCATCTGAATCCTCAAACCTGAAGTGTGAGTTTGTTACATTCAAGCCCTTACCAAACAAGTCGACACAGTCCTGATTAAGCTATTTAAAGCCAGATACATTTTTCTGTATAACTAGAGTCTGGTCGTGATGTGTTTTATGTCAACCCGCAATAACTGTTTGCCAGAGCTGAGTAGGTAACAGCAACAGTCACAGCCACAGTCCCCTCAATACTCCTAATAGACTCCTAGGACACTGATCAGTGCTTTGTTATTCTATTGCAGCTCAACAGACCAGTAGAGACATGGCATCTATGTGTACTATTATTATTATTATTCTCAACCTTTAAGGCATTGCACTAAAAAATAGTGAGTAATAGTTAGTAATAACCATTATTTAGATCAATGTGAATAAATTAAGGTGAAAATGGGCAGCTGGGAGATGTATCGCTCAAAAATGCACATACTTGTATGTGTACAAAGCCCAGAAACTAAATAATTGCTTGCTCTGCCCTGAAGATACTCCAAGCATTATCTTTTTTTCCCCACTAAATACAGCCTGACACCACAGAAAATCACTTACTGTATACTGTATCCAGTCCACTTGTCAAAATGATGTTGATAAAGATTTGGTCTATGTTTCAATGCTCCTTTGCGCTGTTATTAACCCAAATCCTACAGGGGTCACGCTCAAATCTCACACAGAATTTTCTAACAATAGGTCAGCATACTCTGTCCTTCGTAACGCATAGTCTGGTAAGAAGCAGACATATTTTTGTATTAGGTGCGTCTTCCATTTTCCGCAGCAGGCTCACTTCAGCAGGAGTAGAGAGTTTGGTTGTCAGAAGATATCTTTCTTTTCTTCCCTTGTTCATAAGCACCACAATATATCTGGGCTGTAGGACAACAGACTAAACAGATTCTCATTGCGTAGTCTAACCTTGAACAATGGCATCAACAGTTGCTATTATTTAGCCTAGTTAACTACACACAAGCAGTCATTTTCTTTTTTTAATATCTATTAAAAATATGTTTATATACTTTAATCATGACGATATTATCAAAAGAGAAACAGACAAGTTGGCTGTAAAGTGACACTGGAATTAGTCTGCACCGGTTTCCGCTATGTCCGTCTCATTTTTTATGATAACAACTGATTGATGTCACTAGTTTGTGGAATAAATATGAAAAACAAAGATACACCAAAGGCTGCTCTTATCTGACCGTGTCTAACTGTAATGATGTAACGTTACATTTAAACATTCGCACTGCACATGGACAACGGCTGAAACAAGCTGGAAAGAAAATCATTTCAGTGATAACTGGGCGTCGTTCAAACATTTAACTTCTTCAGTACAGTTAACATTCACAGATCGACGTCCACAGTAATAATGGTGAAATCCTCTTTTCCTCGACTGTGTATATAAATAACCTGGCTGCAGTGGAAACATATCTCAGTAAAACCAGGCTAGCATTACATAATACAGAGGCTGGGAGAAAATCATTTGCTCTCTGTGGTAATTTGCCCTGCAAAAATTCTCTCTTGCCCTTATAATTCCTTCTTGGGATCTTTAGAGAGTATAAAGAGCATGAAAAATGATGGAGAAAACTTGACTAGACTGCTCTCTTTACAAAGTTGAACTTGTATATAAATTATAGCCAAACTTTTTCTGCTTCAAACTTTCTCTCTCTCATCTCTCTGAGCTTCATGAAACTCTGAATTGATTGCAATTTCAAAACCCTCCAAAAGCTCTCATTAGCGTTTCAGGCTTCAGAGCTGCGGCTCTGTCCGACCCCTCCTCCCTCTGTTCTGGTGAACAGAAAAGACGAGGAAAGAGGAGGTGACGCACAGAGAGGAAGATAAGGCTCAGGGAAGGGGACATCCAACTCCGTCAGCGTCCAATACAATCTGAACATTTACAGTGACTGGTGAGACACTCAGCCATTAGCCATAATGGCCTGCCCAGGCAAGCTGCAATCTGTGTTTGCTTACAGCCAGTCTCAGAGACACTTACAAATGATTTGGAAAGCTGTGGCAGCTAACACTGCTTGTCCTACACACGTCTTCCTTTCTAATGACTCGCTACGATGGAGGTGTAGTGACTAACATGTTGTGTTAGGGCTATATTATCCACATTTATGGGAAATAGGCTCTGTTGAAATAAAGCAGGGGCTGCAACAATGCAATAGATGTCAACTTGATTTGTGTGGAAGAGTTGTTGCAAAGTTTATGCTCTTTTCCAATTATGACAGCTCCCGCTGCCAGTCATACCGAAAATGACAAAAAAAAGAAAAAAGAACCTGATCATCAGAGGTGTGAGAACTCTTTAAACAGATACCTAACAAGATGCACGCTGTGTAAAAAGGAAAAGGCCTGCCACAGCAGGCCAAACGCTACGACCAAGCGTCTCAGTATCTGCCAGCTTTCTGACCTCAAAACAGAGTCAGTATTTGGACTATTACAGTGAGTTTCATCTGATTCTTGGTTGGTGGCCAGTAGCCGGGAGTTGTCATTAGGTTCTTATCTGTTGGTGTTCAGAGAAACAAAAAGAAGACTCCTAGAGCAGATACTAATGACTAGTATGGCAACGTTGCTTTCCAATGCACTTCGTTGCAAATAGTTTCTTTAGTGCGCATATAGGCCTATAAAACTTAACAATGTAGATTTCCATTAACGTTACTCTCTGAGTGGGTGTATGCAACCTTTTGCAGGGAAATAATACAAATGCCTTTCCAATAACAATCAGTACGTGCAACTGAAGTTAAATTATATTCAACACTAGGTAATTAAGGGCAGAATATAGTAAAGAATAGCTTTCCTAATTTGGCCTGAATACATTTTAACTTTTGTGAAGAATAGTATCATTAGGTAAAAGAGTAAGTTCTTCATTCATACATTTCGTGTAGAAATATCTTAAGGTAGAAGTTATGTTTATTGTTTTGCAGTTTGTGACATGCACAAAACAGTACAGAATTCCTCTTGAATCCAATTTCTCTTACGTCCTCTACTTAATGACTTTACCACTTGCACACCCAATTCAATACATTTTCATGTTTGCACAGCACAATCTCAACAAAGGCCAAGCAAAGTAGTCTGCAAATTCTTTTAAATGTGATTCAGTTCCCAGCTAGTGTAATAAATAGCTGAGGGTCATGCAAAAATGCAATCAATTTTTAATCTGACAAATCACTGGTAAATATCAACAACATTCATAAACAGCACAAGTAGATTAGAAAACCTCAGCGATTGTGTGCAGACCAATTAAGGTCGTATTGGAAGAAAACATAAAATCCACTAAATTGTGCAGTGGTAGATTTGATTGAAATAAATTTGGCTTTTCTTTTGTGAGACTGTTACACAGACCCTAAAATATCCACTTTAGCCTGCGTCCCTCTGAGTTCAATGTGACCTACCTTCTCTAGCAGGTGGTGAGGTTCTAAACATTGGTCACTTGACCTCAGTGTGTGTGCATGTGTGTTTAAGTCTGTCAAGACCACAAGCGGCAGTTACAACTCACCCCATCGAACTTTCTGAGGTGTATGTGATTTATGACACCCTGCACCACACACACACGCACAAACCGCAGGCGGGTGAAGGTCAAAGCCTTAACATGTCCTTCACTCATTTACCATCACTTAAAAGCTACTGCCTGTCTAACTACCCTGATTCCTTTAATTTTTCTTGCTCTGTTTCATTTTTTTGCCTTTCACACACACAGCCTCTCCCTGCTCATGTCGCCATGCCAGCTACGGCTACAGTCACAGGGTAACAAATGCGTCTGGGCTTTCTTCCAAGCGCTTGGCCGACTGATGTATCTCTTAAAAGCTTCCGTTGCCAAGGAAGAGCCACTCTTCAAACTCTCCCTTCTTCTATCTCAGTTTGTTTCCTGCTCTCTGTAATCACCACAGCATGCAGCGCTGACTCTACTTATCCGACATTTCACACTGCACGCATTGCACACCAGGGCTGGTAATTAAAGAGATTAGGAAAAAAAAAATGTGGAAAAAGGCGCGAGTGACAACTTTCACAGTGTGTCACACTTGACTGCTCGACCCTGCTGACAAAAATTAAGATTTTGTGGTTATTTTAATTTTTTTGTCAGAATGTTCCCCAATCAGGCATTCCTAATGTGTTATCCAATATGTTCCTAGAAACACTCATACAACACAACTTCTGTTTAAATGCCATCTATTCTGGTTACATCACTTGTTGACCCATGGGTAGGAATTTCGGAAAGGCCTTGCCTCCTCTTGGGGGTGAACTTTCCACTTCTTTAAAAACCAGCACAGTAACTCTTCATTCTCAGACTGAAAACAGAGGAAATTCATGCATGTAGAATTATTGTAAGGGTAATGACTACCTGACCTTTATATTCCTGAAGTTTGTTTCTCTGCAATGTTTAGTCATCTGGTCATTCAGCCTGGTTTACCTTTAAATCACCATGGCTTTGGTGGATCTGATCCGTATCAAAGTATCTAAAATGTCATAATGTTTTATTTTTATTTTTCAAAAACACTTGCCTCCTTAATCACCAAACCACCCTCTCAACACAACTGCAGAGAGCTTTGTTTGCTCTCAGGGTTGAACTTTGTACCAGTGAGAACTGTGAGGTTAAATATTGAGGCTGATGAGGAACAAAAGAAACACTATAAAAAAGTGAGGGTACCTGACGGAGAGGGTAAAATCCCCTGGATTGCTCTTGCTCGGCCTGGCCAGGAAACTACCGTGGACGCCCCGTGTCAACAGGAGCTGCTCTGCCTCGAATCCAGTAATGTTGGGGTGGAACCACCTAAAAACGGAGTATAAAAGGAAGGTCGATTACACACACACATACTGTATTATGTATGACACAAAGTCCATTTCAGTCTGAAATGTCACTTATGCTGATTATTGTGGCCCAGCTGTACTTGACCTCTCTACTGATGTCCAGACATCTCATGTAGAAATGTATTTAAAGTGTTAAATTTTTGTAGTATAAAATTGGTGACACTTGTTCTATTGTTCTGGCTCTATCCTCTTCCAGAGTTCTACACTGCAAATGACTATAAGTACTGATTTCCACATTTAATTTCAGAATGGTCACATATCATCAGATAGTACCGGAACTCTAGCCTTTTTTATATGGAACTAAGTGGCTTGGCGGCCTTGCTGCAGGCACTGCTGAGAAACTCCATCTCTAAACTCTAATGAAATAGTACTGAGATTTTAAAGGCGGCTGGTTTTTCAAGATGGCGCATAAAAACAACAAACTCAGCTGACTTAGAAATATCTGCTCTTCTCGCTTTACTACAGCTGAATCACAAAGGCTCAGAGGGCTGGATTTTATTGACAGCATTTCGCTAAGATAATTTGCTCTCCTGCTGTGTGTTTATGACTGGCTTAAGGAAATGTTATAGTTCATAACGTGGGCACAGCAGCCAGTTTAGTCATAAGTTATGTTTCATAGAGGAGGCAGACCTTTAATGATTTTGTGGAATAGACAACTGATGGTCATAAAAGGGCATGTACTGTACATTGTACTGGATTGACTGGAACATAATTATAGTGAGGTTTATTTTTAGACTCAATTTCAGACATTCACTGAAAGAACCTGTTTATCAGTCTGCACATTATTCTGGATCCAAATCCTTTTCTTTTGAACAAACCTATAGCAATGTTAATCTTTTACATCCAAAATCCTACTTTAGGTCTCACATCGGCTGCATGCTTATTAAGCGCTAACCAGCTGTGTTTTTTGTAAAATTAGACCAATAAATTAAATGGTCCTTAATAACACTTGAGCATAAACTCTGTTGAACAGCAGTAGTCAGACAGACACATTATTTCCATAATGTGTTGTGTAAAAACGGCAACATGCGGTTGAAGGTTTTATTTTAAACCTTATTCAAATATAATTAATGCAATATCTGAAATCATGAATATAGCGGTGCGTATAAGTACACAGTGTGCTTCTTTCTTTAAACTAAATTAAAAAAGGAACACAAACTGTGTATACACACAAACTGTCTGTCCTCTCCTTGTTTGAAAGGGAAGGACACTGAGGTTTACAGTACTGCGAAGCCAAAGCTAATAATTACATGTTACTTCCTCTGTAGCAAAACACTGCAGGCAAATATTTATCCCATCCTCTTCTCAGGTATGCTGACCAATTAGCTAGGCCGTGCACTCTTACTGGATTGTTTGACACTTTGATCAATCCAAACCACAGCATATCAATTATTTATTATTCACAAAGGCTCACAAGATATAAACCAAGCACACATACACAGCGGTACTCGCACTAGTGTGTGGCTGAGTAAAAAGCTGTGTTTAATACATGAAGGGCTATATTAGTACTGAAGAAGCAGTGAGTAGGTAGCGCAATAATGCCGCACTGAATGGCTGTATGTCAGCTGTGTGGATTTAGAGCTCATGTTTAAGCAGGGATCATTGGGTTAAACCTCGCTAACTACTGTGTGCCATTGCGGGCTAATCCAACACACCATTAGCCATCCAAGGCCCCATTTGTGTGTCAAGTCACGGGGAGTTGACATTAGATAGTACGTACAGTGGTGTGTATGTCTGTCAGTGGTGACACAAAAAAAAAATGTACAATGGTGAAGTGACATGATGGCTTTCACAAACAGGTTCCAAAAGATTTATTTAAAATGTCAACTCACAGTTGGTAAACAGCATCATAGCTTAACTAACTTCAGGGTTAGGGCTCAGTCACAAGTTTCTATATGCACTGACTGCAGGTATTACAACGGAAGTTCATAAGTGCAGGGCATAAACATATTTGAGTATTATATTTATAGCATATCATGGACTAATCGGACATTAAATTATGAATGCCAGAACAACCGAGGATCAAATCAGTTGTGCATATTTTTAACAGTTTGGGGAAACCAACAATGGGTTAGGGTGAGGGTTACTAACCACTGATGATACTGATAATTACCTGTTTCAGGCACTTGAGTAAAATTAGTATTATTATTTCATGGTCTCAATAATTTTCTTTATCTCTGCTTTTGCTAGTCAACAACATACATGATATTTTGGAATGTTACTCTGGAGACCCACGCAGTCTGAATATCATTCAGGCTTTATGATACTGTTTTACAACATTAATGGTTAATTCATGAAGAAAACTGGAATCACCATGCTGTGGTTGTATGCCTCCACAAACCAGTCAAGTTAAAGTTTACATCTGAGTCTATAGCCTCATATAATATACTGTATGTAGTGAAAGAATGGAATGCTTTGGGCAAATTCTCTGTTTGTGATATAGGGTTACTTGTTACTTGTAGGTGACTATGTTTACTGTATCATACGCAATTTGTGCAGTTCCTTTACTATTAGACTTTTTATATATTGTTTCCTATTTCTCACTTTTTATTGACCCAAACGGTAAGAAAAGATTCTTGTATGTGTGAGTTAATGTGGCAGTAAATCTGATTGGGATTTTTTAACAAAAGAAAAAACACGAACATAAGATGTACTGTACATATTCACACATTTGGCTGATAAAACTGATTCTTTCAAAACAAATAAAAATTAGTTTTGGCAGACATACAATGAAATATAGGTAATCAGTTCATCCTAGAGGGTTCACAGGAACGGAGGGACTGACAACATGAAAACATGAACACATAATTCCTCCAACCCCAGCTGCTGCTGAAGTCTAAAAAGAATGAGTAATAATTGTAATACTGAATCTGTGCAAAACAGCAGCAGTAAAAGACCCATTGTCTTTTATGCAAAACACTAGGAACATACCCAATACTGAGTGTAGTGAATCCTGTTTTCTTTTCTAAATCTTTCTGAAGATGTCTCTCTAAATATACACCAACAGACAGCTGGTAAGTATTCACGCTGGAAATCAGTGGTGTTTTTAAAAAATGCCTTTTTGCAACAGTGCAGAGATGAACGTGTGCTGACAAATCTGGCTCCACAGTTGTGTCAATTGTGACTATTCAATGCATTACAAAGGGTTAGCTGAATTGACTTTGTTTCACTTTTTGTTAAGATTATAAAAGTAGAAGATGAGCATTTTTTCCCTACAAAGACCAAGACTAACATAAACATACTCAAAACAGACACCTCGACACTTAAACCAAAAAAAAGTGCTGCTTTTATAGAGGCCAAAATACAAACACATGAAAGAATAAATTACATATTATTGCTCATGAGTTGAACACAAGGCAGTTATAGTGTAACCCAGATACTGAGGTGTACTATGAAATTTTGTAGATTATTACTTCAAAGACAAACTTTTGCTCTTTACCTACACATTAAAAATCTGTCCTCAACTACATTGATTTTATACTGTTAAGACATTTTCAACTTTCTTTATTTTATTTATTCATTATTCATTTATTCATGTTGTTATTGAGTTATGGAAACAGGAGAACAACTGTTAGATTTATGAGTATCGTAAAAACGAGTGCTTTGATTTTTCAAGCACCAAAAGAATTATAATAAATACATACTTTGGTGGGGAAAAAAAATGCTTGTGAATATGATTCAACATGAATGGAAAAACATTTTTTGACAGTGACATATAGACTAAATGAGTCATGGAAATCACAAATACGGTGCCACATCCTAAATCATAGCCTTTCACCACCACCACCCCCGAAACACTACAAAAGCTTATTATTGATTAATAGAACCCAGCAGTGAGGAGGCTGCGGGCGACACAAGAGCGCCTTCATGAAACTCATGCTGAGGAGATAATATCTGAAAGCTTTAACAGTGGGCAAGCATTTAGGCGTTTCTGTTTTTGTACACTGTATGACACAAACCCATGACGGTAAGATAAAAATAAGACTCATGTGTCAGCTCAGCAGATCTTGTGTCACCTCAGAGCGGCAAATACCCACCAGAACACGTCTGTGGTCACTGCTGTCGCAAACGCCTGAATCTCAGCTCGAGTTATGTGACACAGTGCTTTCTATGAATTTCTCCAACAGCTCAGAAAACCACAAAAACATGAACAGAATCAATCTGTGAAGAGGATAATAAGCCTTGAAAAAGGTGGAGTTTCTCAGAACAACAATTTAAATGACTTGGAATGTACTCAATCTAAAAATTCTGAAATTGCTTTTTGGGAGAAATTGTAAGTGGCAGATGTGCAGGGTTTTAAAAATGAAGCAGTTGTCACTATTTTTCCATTCAGCGGGTGAATCAAAGAAACGCTGACAGCTTGTCCATCAAAAAGCAGCCCGACCTGTTTTGACTTTGACAAAGAGGAAACATGAGAAGAGTGTAAGAGGAGACAAGTGGGGTCAGAGACACACGCTGCCAAAGAATCAGCAATGAAACGTGTGAAAGGACTTGTGTAAAAACATGTTTTGTATGTGGATGATAAATGAACATGATAAATGAAAATACACTTTGTGGCTGTTGAGGATCTTCTGTTGCTGGATGAAAAGCAAAGAATGAGTCGGAATTAAATTAAAATATTTGGTTGATATAAATATGAGGCTGATAACAATGAGACAAAGCTCAGACTGGACCAGCACGCCGGCATACAGACCACACCAGCCAAGACATCTGACCCAGACAGCACCTGACCCCCTTATCCTCACCAGGGGGCAAAACCGATCTGCTGCATTTTCTCTCTATCCGTGGGCCAAAGGAGCAGATTATAGAAGGAACTTTACAAATAATAAATTGTAAACGATTACAAGGGGATTAGTCATAAATACATTTAAGAAGTGGGGGGGTGAATTGGATGTGACTCTCCCTGTAACATTATAAATATCTCTACAAGTGTAGCAGGCATATTTAGCATTTGAGCATTTGGAAGCAAACAGGAAATGATTCAGAGCCAGTGAGAGAGTGATAAATGTAATATCTACTATAGTCCATAGGAGATAGTAGACATGGCCGCAAGGCACAGTATGTTGTCCCTAAATAGTTAAAAATATTCTAGTGATAGAGTATCTCTTAGAGAGTGTACAAAGACAAAAACAAATAGAAAAAACTTCATGGACAATATTTACTGTCTAAAGCAATCAAATGCAAACTGCATATTAGCAGTTTAATGACAATTTTTATTTTTCATCTTTTTCATGCATACTTTTTGTGTTAATTTTTCAGAAACTTGTTCAACCAAGACCTGAATGATAGACATTTTTTAAATACTTATGAATCGACTTCACCAATAAAATATTACAGCACAACATCATGATTTCAATAAAAATCTCCCTGAGCAGAAATTTATGTGGAAAATGTTTTAAAACACACAGCACTGTGAAAATGTTTTAGCTATTAAAGTTAGGGATGCTGTCAATTCTGATTCTATTTATCAATTAATATCATACAAAGTGCAAAAAAAATTCTATTTGTGAATAAAACAGTAGCAAATGTTGCACATGGTTTTTCGACATCTTGGACAACTCGCCACCATTCCTGTGTGGATTTAGGCTGTGCCAGTGTCTTCTGTCGCTTAATGTAACCCCAGACAGGTGATGTTCAGATCAAGACTCTGTAAGAGCCATACCATCTGTTGCATACTCTGTTCTTCTTGTGGCTGGAGATGGTAATTCGTGTCCGGCTATACGTTTGAGTCACATTGCTGAACCAGTTTGGGACTAAACTGATGAATTTATGGATAAGAACCTAAATGTTTAATGTGTTTTAGTCTTTAAACAGAGTGCGCTGTATACCTGGTGATATTTCATAACATATACGAACACATTTTGATAAGGATCCTTTTCAGTATTTGAGCATTTTACAGCTGACAATAAACTGAATGAACATTGTCAGTGTAACTTCTTGTCACCTTCACATTACAGTGCAGTAGCAGTTTTCCATGATCCTAAGTTATGGACATGTTTCACTATTGTCTGGGTATTTTTCATCATATTTGACTGTATTTCTAGTAATTTCCTTAAAGTGCAGCTCAAACTGGTCACTGCATTTAGGTTACTGTACTGCAGAGCCACTGACGGGTCCTGGGTGTCAGCTGGTGGACAGATTACTTGTGGTATTGTTTTTAATCCTACACAGATTCACAAATTCATACGGAAAAATAATAACAGTGGGACACACATGCCTTATGTCACTAATCCATTTCTAATCCTCGTCACAGCGCTGCTGTCACTCGTCAAATTATCAAAACAATGGAGGTGGGCTGGAACCAGGCGCAGACACTGGACCAATGCTTCAAACACACAATGCAAGCAAGTGCTGCTCAACTGTTCACCTTGTCAGGTTTACAGAGAGCTGAAAGCAAGTGGGGCGCCTTCCCCTCAGTGTCTTGGCACAAAACACATACATTTCAACAGCCTTCTTCACAACTAGAGCACACATCTAGCCTCTTTCTGAGCTACAGCCACGTTTACAGCAACGCATACATATAATTGGCATGACAAAAATATGGTACTTCTGCAAAGCCACTTGCTCTCTCAAGATCACTTGTTATCCTTCTACTCTGAATTCATCAAATTAGAAAAACTACAGCAGAATTCAACGCATTATTTAAGGGAAGAGAATGTTGAAAAAATGTGCCAAAATACTGTGGAGTTGAATGGGATTGTTTCTTCCCTACCTCACCATTGTGGTCGAAGCCTGCCACAGCCCCTTGTTTCAGCAGCCTCAGATCTTAGTAATCCAGCACTGGGCACTGTTACACAAGGGTGGGTGGGAGGGAGCGAGGGAGATATAGAGACGACGGGGAGAGGGTGGGGGGTGCTTGTAAAAGTGTTACAGGGTTAGATAGAGTGAGGCAGAGACTGCAAGAGAAATGACAGAAGTAGAGGGGGTGCTTTGGAAGAGTGTTAGCGAGAGAGAGAAAGAGAAAGACAGAGAGAGTGTACGGAAAGGAGAGCGGGCGAGGGGGCGGGGGCCTTTTAATCTGGGATTTGGATGAGCGTGAGCAGGCCTGATACCAGCACCCGTCAGTGCTATCAGCCGTCCCCCTCCTTTCCTACCTCAAACCAATGTGACAGGCACTGGCAGACTGGTCCAACAACCCTCTGCCCTCCTCCCTCAGCCTCTCTCCCCCTTCATGCCCTAAGAGGTCAGAGTCTCTCCAATGGCTCCATATCCTAAAGCTAACTCTGGCTGTAACACAGAGCAAGGCAGGCCAGATCGGGGAGCCAGGTCTCCTAGAACTACAAGGTCTTCGCTATCTTGTTGTAGGCTAAATACAACAGCTGTATTGCCCGTGCCTGGAGATTACATGTTGCGTAGTTACACCGGATCACAGATATCTCTCGCCAAGCTAAACCCCGTCAATCCAGCCAATTCAGCAGTATGCCATTAGGCTATTCATTTTACAAGGGTTGTTTAGGGAGCTAGAAAATAAATACAGAGAATAAAAGCAGAATTTCACTTTAGAGCTCCTCCGAGTGACCTTATAGTGACCTTTGGGTTTTACATCTAGATTCCATCATTACGCTTTTCCTCATTAATGGTATTGTTATATCTGACAGTCAATACTTAACAAGAAAGTTTATTTTTATGACAACTGCTTGGCATTAACCACCACAGCCTGCAGCCACACGAGATGCTTTGCGAGGTAGTAATGATCATTACAACCTGAGGGGATCATGTCAGTACATTGGTTGAGACATTTCACTAAAAGACAACGTCAACTTCGTGGTGGCACTAGAGGACAAGCCAGGATGATCACCACAGACTTTAATATTCGTTCTCTGGACACTATACACTGATCCCATTGACTATCTTGTGACAATGCAATGTTCTGCTGGGAAACTTTTGGACCTGGCATTCGTGTGGATGTTACTTGGGCATGTAGCACCCGCCTAGACCAGACAACACACCCCCATCCCATAGCAATGACACTCCTTGATGGCAGCAGCCATCCCCAGCAGGATGCAGCCTGACACAGGCACACACACAAAAACACTTTAGGAACAACTCAAAAAACATGAAGAACAGCACAAGGTGTTGACCTGGCCTCCAAATTCACTAGATCTCAAACTGATCAAGTATCTGCCAGACACCACAGGACGCCATCAGAAGGCCCATGTCCATTCTCTGGTGGGTCACTGTTTTGGAGGCACAAGGGAGACCTACACAATAAGGGAGACCTACACAATATTAGGAAGGTGGTCATAATGTTATGCCTGATGTTGTGTGTGTGCAAAAATATTCATGACAATCCTTCCAACAGTTTGTGCCTGGTTAGTGGACAGACTGACTAAGGAAGGTAGTTACTAATAACAGTTGTGAATATTGACTAGAAAATGTAATGTAAGTACATAAACTGCAAGGCAAATTAAAATGCCTTAAATGGTGTTTGCCCCTAATCCACAAAGATACTAAGACAAACCAGACAACTTCTTAAATGCACAGCAACCTAAACAATAGCAATAACACACGTAAGAAAATATTCATCAACAGGCACAAATGTTGATGCATGAAGCATACTGTTGAGCTTACAGATATATAGTATGTCCTCTACTCCAGTTCTGAAACTGGATGCTTGAAGAAGGTTTGTTGTGATTATTGTGGAGTTATGTAGTTGTTCAGTCTTTATGTTGGTTTAGGTCAGTATAATTGCTTTGGCTTCATAAAGATAAAATTTGATGCTGAAATGGAGTCCACAAAATTCAGCTTCTCTTTGCTGCTACAGAATGCAGCCCAACAGGATGCAAAGCTGCCTAATTTATCTCACAAGATCCTTGCAGTTGTGTTGTATTCGAATCGACTGGCTCAGTGATCTGCGCGGATTAGTTTCCTTGGTGAAGACCACACACTTTCTGCTACTGTTGGATTTTGGCTCTGATTCCAGCTCTGTCCATTCTTATACAAGGCAGAACAAATAAGACGTTTTCTTTTTAATGATGAAACTATTTATATCCAAATGTCACTTATGCAATCCTAGTAGAAAGGTTTTTTCTAGGCACTGCAAAGAAACTATTATTTTGTGATCTGGCCGTCTGCATTGTGCTCGACAAAATGTGTTTGCCCTTTCCCTTTCTGTGCCTGTCGCTCTGTTCAATGATTAACTCTCAGACCATAACTCAGAGCAAAGCTTGTAGAAACAAACCTGGAAAGAAGTAGTGAAATAAAAACTCTTCAGCTGTTTATTTGCTTGCAGATACTCAAATGTCATATTAACCAGGTGGAGTAAATATGGTGCTAGGATAGCTAATGAGGATTTAAACTTGATTTAAACCAACAATGTAAAATATACATTCATTCTGTTTAGTGTAACTCAGTGTTAATTTAATAACACGAAAGCTACTGTGTCTTGACTGTGCTGTTATGACTCTCATATGGCTGCAGGGTACACACTAAATTTAAAATGTAACTTGAGGGGTGCGGAATTGGGCAAATTCAGAATTTTCATCAGCACTCTTGCTTGCATGTTAAGAAAACTTCCAACCTCCAATGGCCAGTAAAATGTTAATAATACATTTGAACCTAACAGGCTTGTCCAAAAGACCGATTAAAGCTACAGCCGGAACTTTAGTCCCCCCCCTGCTGGCAGTGAGCGGAATTGCATCCTGGTTTCTGTAGGATACGTTCTCACCATTGCCAGTGTTGCTCAGCTCTTCACCTCTGACAAAACAATCAATACTAGTCGTTGTAAAATCGCTACTAGTGCAGGAATGTCGCCACAGACACCATATTTAAAACTGCATGCTAAGCTGATTAGTTTATCCTGCACGTTGTGAACTGGCCAGGGCTTCAATTTAATGGACGTTCCTTTACTCAGGGTTTCCCATATAATGTTAAGGTCTAATTTACTCCGCCATAGTCTCATAAACAATCGGAAATATTTTTGCACATCTCAGACAATGTTGTGCTTGTGTTGTGTTTTTCCTATTGCTCCCGAAATCACCTCTCGCCATTAGTTAGATCGTCTCTCCTTTCCTCCGCTCCCCAAAGCTGCCTCCCCCAGACCCCTCTCCACACACACCAGCCGCCCACTTGCTCTGTATTCAATTTAACTTAACCTGACAAAGAAAACGGCTCGCGCAACGTACGGGACTCATGTAATGTCAAGCTATTTATACTGTTCACAAATAAAAATCGTCATTACCGCCACTGTTTTAAAGCCGAAGTTGGTGCTCTTGATTTTTAGACCATGGAGATTTAAAATAATTTTAAGATAGTTGGTCACAACCCAGAGGAAATGACTCCAGAGGTAACGTGGACTAGCTTAAGAGCTAGCTAGTACAGTTAAAATGATAAGTCAACTGTTTACCATAAATTATTTTTATTCCCTTATATTTTATTTAATCTTACATCCATAGAATGCCACGTCTCAACAGCATTATGTTTGGTACTACTGCACATGACACAATACTGATGAAGTGCACAAGCTGCAGTCATTGGTCGCTAAATTCAATAACCGCATTATTGCAGTAATGTTAATAGGGGGATAGCATATGCCAGTCATATTGTCGTACTTCAGGTAGGCCTTACGCTAATATTAGCATAATATGTAAATTCCACAGCATTACAGAAGCTCTGTGCAGATCCAAACTCACAAAAATAACTTTAACTAGTTCACATGCAGTAAAGTGATATCCCAAAAGTTACGTGTTTTTTTTTTAAAAGATTTGTTCTTTCATATAAATCACTGCAAATTTTGAGATCTTTAACACAGACCGAATTGCAAGCCCAGCCTATATAACCTTATCCGTGTTCTCTACCTCCCTCCACTCCTCAGATCATGACTACAGGAGGAGGAGTGACTCAGGGCTTTCCAAGAATAGGATTCCTTTGACAACCGCCAGGCACCCCGTTTCCCTGCATCTGGCCTTGGGCGGTGGGGAGAACAGTGACAAAGACAAGGCACCGAAAACGAGATTTTGAATAGCCTGGTTTTATCTGGCGAGATGTCGACAGAGAAGCAGAAAGTAAAGTGGATGTGCTGTGGGAGAGACAGAGGCAGCTGGGAGCTGCAGGTTAGGCCTTGGGCTGGTTCAGGGGAAACAGCCCAACAGTGCATCCAGCCACCACTCTATCCTCTTACATAATGTCTCAAGTTCAATATAGCCCTGGTCAGCTATTAAAAGCACGGCTGTCTCGGCCCACTGACAAAAAGGTGATATACTTAGTAGCCACAGCACAGCATGAAAGCCTCTGCTAGGGCTATATTGGTCACAGACAAGCTCTGGGGTGTAGATTTTGGAAATGTTGCAGTTATTTTTAGCTCTGCTGATGATCTGGGGTATTGACATGAGGTGAAAAAAAAAAACCCTCCCCCTTCCCCAGAAGGTTCACTTTTCTGTGTACCACCATTAGAATTAGACAAATGACTAACTCACTCAATCACTGTGCACATGCAGCTGCACATATGTAACCCACCAAAAGGTGATTAATTGATTACAAAATTTCCAGTAGTGATACAACAAATGGCCAAAAGACTATTAGGCAATTCTTTAAACTTGTAAAAACTACTTATAGCACAGGGTTTGCGGCTCTATTTACACAGAGTAAACTGGACTTGTGAAACACTGAGTAAAAGTGGCTCTGGCCATCACTGGTTAATAAATAACAGAAACATCCAGCCTTTTTGCATGCAATGTGGAAATCACAGTTTCAGAAGTAGCTACAGAACGTAATCGGTGCACACAAAGTCTTACTTTGTGCAAAAACAGTGAAAATCTGCAGGTAAAATATTTAAACTGGTTTTAAAATTTGAATTCTACCACGTACTGGCAGAAGCATTGTATGTTTAACATTAAATTAATGGTTTTCACTCAGATATGTTGAATGATTGGCTTGCTAATTTTTGGACAGCACTTTAGACACACATTCCTCCATAGGAGAACGTTACTGAAGACGATCTCATCACTGAACGCAAAATATATGGTGATACTTCACTAAGACCTTCTGCATCTAGTTTTACTGTAACTACGCAGATACTTGCTTGTATATAGTTCAGTATGTAGTTGGGAGATATACACACTGTAAATATTGCATTTGCTTGACAGATTTCAGGGTATTTAAAGATACAAATATATATATATGAAACATTCAGCTTGATTTTACACAAGAAAGCACTTACACACCCACAATGAAGAACTAAAATAGTTTTGTTTCTGCTGTGAGGTATTTTGTGCACCTTTCTGTGGCAAACTTGACCTGCCAACAAAGAGAAGTTATACGGTTAGTGGCCCATCACTTTGTTCCTGTTCCCCATCTTACTCATTTCACGAGCCAGCGATAGTGAGATAATAGCCCTTTTAACTGAACTGAACGTGAGTAACGCTGAAAGTCAGAAACAAACGTTTTAACCCGATCAGGCCTGAGAGGAATGTATTAGACATTAAATATTTTGCATGTACACTTAATTTCTTCTCATTAAGCCTGTTGCCTTTAAATGTTGCATTCACATGGAGCTGGCAGAAATATAATGTTTTGTCTCCTATAATCACTCTGCAATGTTTTTTTTTTTGTCTAAATAAAAAAGAATAAAATGCAAACCATATTCGGGGGTAAAAAAACTATCAAGTGCGTTCAGAGCACTCCTGGAAATGTTGGCGGTGCTATCTTATTCCTCCACATGGGCTGTTGTTTTCCTGTCGGCTTATCGAGAAAACTGACTCACTGTTCTCAGCTGGTCAAATGGGTTTCAGTGACAGACGAGGTCTGTTCCATAAACAAAGGAGAGAAGAGGTGGTTTCCAATAGTGGAAAGTTCGTAATAGTACACACAGTCAACTGGCAAAATAAAAATGGAAGAGAAGAGTAAAGAGATTACCTCTTTCTCTGGGCCAACACTTAAGCTGAACTCATTACAATGAGCGACTGTACAAACAGTTCTTTTATGACTTCATTGCCTCGAATCACTACAAATACAGTAACGAAAAAATACATGGAAACTTCCCGACATTATGATGAACTAAAATCCTTCCTGAAACGGGGAGTCTAACTGATACCATCATCAACAGGAGAGAAGCTCTGTTAGATCAAGATGGCACGCATTGTAGTATTGTTCCCCTGTGGTATTTCAGCTCAGGAAGTACAGAATGAGCCGCAGAGCAACAGTCATACGTGTCTCGGCCAGCGGCAAAGCATGGAAACTGGCAGAGAAGAAAACAACTTTTAGTTTGGTCTCAGTGTTTTACTCTGTCACTGATCTTAATTTGCTTGTGGCATTGGCCCCTGAGGCAACTGAAAGCCAGGCCCTCAGTCAACTCTCAAGTGTTTACTGTAAATCTCAAAAATGTCGACAAAATCTATCGATTTTAAATGGAATTAAAGTCAGAAATTATGGCTCTAATAGTTTTTTATGCCATAATTCTTATCAGATGTAAGTTATTGGGATTTTCACCACTCACATTTATGATGTTGTGGTGGAAACAGCTTTAATCCGAGTACAGTAACAGAAATAAAAATGAAATGTGAATTAAGTTTAAAGCAATTATTCGACAGTATCATCTGGATACTGGTGCAACTTGCATGCATGTTCCACCTTCTTAAGCTATGCATTTGTGCATACTTCGTTTGCTTAAGCTCTTTATCTCCATATTCAGTATCAAATCAATATGAGGAACCATCAAACTGAAAAAACATGACAACATTTTTGAAATATTCTGATGAATAATCAGCTACCTCATAGCTTATGTAAAGCTGAGCTAAACACTTTATAAATACAACTTTACAGCATACAGGTACATCCTTGCTCCAAGATATACCAGGAAGTAGCGAAGCAATGCTATGGAGCATGATTATGGAAATGATGTGTTAGAAAAATAAAGTTTCTTTTATGGTCCGTTCAGTCTGGCTGCCTGTTCCCAAACACCCTTTGATGCACTGAGGTCAAAATCATATTCAACTAGCAACTCTATTGTCAAAATTAAATGCAGTTTTGCCAGAATTCAATACTCTTTGTCCTGTCAAGAGGACACAAACGTTGGACTATGTTCAAATCGGTGGATTGACCTTTTCACCTCCACATCATAATTTCACCACTGACTCTGGGAGGTAAAGCTGCGTGTCAAAGAATACGACAACATCTGCTACCATTTCCACCCATATACCGAGGGACTATCTGTATCAAGTGTAAACTCTGTGACTGCCAACGTTGCATTTTCTTGAGTCCACAACAGCCATTATGGTCAAGAGACGAGCCTATGGCTGTTTCAGAGGTCACCTTGCATAGAAGGCTGTACCAGGACAAACAGCTGTCGCACTTGTTGGCTAGAAAGAAGCACTTAAGATTAAATTGCTCAGTTTCACTGTACGTTTTCGAATACCACAAGGAATAAAAACATCCTTATATATTTCCGATTTTTCTTTTTCTTATGCATTCAGCAGATATGGAAAGTAATTTGACAGGACAATCTACAGCAGGAAAAACCTTGCACTACATGAAAAAATCTAAATACATGCTCGTACAATTCGTGTTCAGAGTGTTCATTGCAGCTTCCTGTAGTTATTAACGTCTCACATTATAACCTCAACAATGTTTTCAGGGAAATTTACAAATCATTAATAGTTCAAAGATTACAAATACGTAGCAAAGGCCAGAGTTATGGGTAGGAACAATGTACACACTGATACATTGATACACATGATAAATTAACTGCAGACTGCTGAAAACAATTATTGCTACAAGGACTTAAATAGTATTACTATAGAACTGTAGACACTTGGAACTAATACTGCTGTAACATTAGTACAGAAACTTGAGGTTTTTCTAGGATTTTACTAAAGGGCAGGTTTGCTGTAATACTGTCAGGGCTTAGATTGACAGGAAGCTTTAAGCCTATTTCCTGCACTGTGCACACAGAGACAAAGAACTGAGGCTGAAAAGTCCATCACAGCAGATGATAAAGTGTGAAACAATCAGGATTAAATTTATGCAATGTGTAAAGAGTCTAAGTATTCAGAATGATTAAGCTCCGTTAGGCTCAGGCTTTCAGGCTTTCAGAAATAAATCACAACATTCACTGAGACATGTACACAAAATGCACATGATTGTAAGACATCATGACTTTCAGTGGATTCAAATTTAATATAATTCTACCGCTTGACAAAGCTCTCGGGGTCGCTATACTTCAGTTATATAACTCTGTGCCAGTTCATGACTACAAGACAAACATATAACGGTGCCCATGTGGGTGAAAAGTAAAATAATAGTCGTCAAGCGTTAAAGATGTCAGTATAAAAAGTTGAAGCGCCCTACACTCTCTCTCTCTCTCTCTCTCTCTCTCTCTCTCTTTCTCTCTCTCTGGTAGCCTCACTTCTGTCTCTGACCGCGCGTGCAGCGCAGTCTCGGAGCGCCCGTGCAGCATAAAAAGAAGCTGTGAAATAATCTCGCGGGATTAATGACATCTTGAAAAAGTAACCCGACTTTACCTGCGAGATGTCATAGCAGTCTCTGAAAGCTGTCAAGCGTCCTCAAACGTTCCCCTTCTGCCTCTGCGGAGTCGCTGTGAAGAGTGAGAAGATCTATTGAAGCCGCGCGCTGAGCCACACATAACAACCTACACGGCTTCCGGTTATTGCCTTCAAAACAAAAGCCTTCCTTGAGACTTAAGCCATTCAATCAAACGTATATGTTGTACCTTAATATCCATTTTACTGTTGTGTTTTTAATAAATGTTGTCTTATATTTTCTGAATGTTCTGCAAAGCTCCGGGTTACATTTTATTTTAAGTGATCTTTTAACTGTATCTTAATGTTAACGGTAGCATGGTGTAAAATCCGGAAAGTAGGTTAAAATGTTATTTTGTCAAATTTGACTATTTCGCACTTTTATTTTGTAAGACAAGTTGGTTTCTGTGCTCTCAACAAACTTGATGCCTTTTAAGAAGTTCTTAATCACGCAGCTTGTTCAGGTTCAGATTGGAAACTTTATGAGACCTTTATGAGATGCATAAATATGTTATAAAGTCCTCACTTCCAAGTTAAAAAAGGGCCTACCCAATCAAAAAACAAAAACAAAAAACAAAAAACAAAAAACAAACAAACAAACAAACAAACAAACAAAAACACAGACTGTTGGTATTTAATAAATAATTACTAACTGGTAATTCATTAACGAGCTAAAGAAGACCACAGCCATGTTGTCTAATGCTGCCCGTGCTATAATTTCTGATCTTCCTAATGCTATAATTAACTACACTTTATAAGCGTTTTCCATTTCTCAGTACAGCTGTGAAGCTCTAGACCAGCAATCTATAAAATTAAATAAAACACATTTGTAAACTTGTATAGTTAATAGGGTAATTAAATAATAATATAAAGACAGCTTTTCAATTGTTTTGAAATAAAAATGAATTATATTTTTATTTATTTATTTTGATGCAATAGTATTTGACCCTGTAGTGTTCTGTGGAGTATTGTCTTGTGGAAGACATGAGGCTGATCTATAAACCTCCTTCTTTGCTACACTACACACTGATGGGACAGCCTCCCAGCTCCGGAGAAATGGTGATGCAGAAGAGAGAAGCAAAGCGAGCATTGAGGCAGAGCAGCATTGACGTCACCAGCCTGTGGTTATCAGTGATGGTTAATCTACTCTGGGATGGATGGGCTTATGCAATTGTCTGTGAGTCCTCAGGCCTCGCATCTATGGATTTGCTTTTCCACTGTTTGACCCAGTGTGCTCCTGCAGCCTGCAGACAAACACTGAAATGATGGAGTAGGAATTTCTCCTCTCTGTGGAATTTCTAGTAGATGTTTTTTTGTTTTGTTTTTCTTCTCTCGATCAAATGCAGTGTGCCTCAGGCTGCATGGATGGGTTTGAACACATGGGTTTATTGTTTCGGTCTGGTGAGCAGTTAAAAGGATCCTGTCGTACAATGGGAGGACATTACTGCCTGATCAATACATGGGGGGAAACTGATGAAGGCGGAGGGAAATAACTGAATATTGGAATAACACTGAGTGCACATTTAGTGTTTAATACTAAATGTGATTGATGCAGGAGTGAGGGACTTGGAAAACAAAGCCATTAACATTTACTGGGTGAGATGCCATTTGTATATTTTGTGTTAACTTAAAGTGTGATCGGAAATTACTTTTGTGCCGCACCTCCAGGTAGCTATTTTAGTAGATAAGTGGGAGAAATTGGCTTTAGTTTCTGTGTGTGTTAAAGAGAAAGGTCAATCAAGCTGCGTTTTGGAGTGTATGTGTGTTTTTGTTGGGGATTACAAATAACCTTGGCCTTAAAGAATGTAATTGTGACCATAAAACTCCCACTGCATATAATTACTTTGATCTCAGTGCTGCTGCTTTAAGGTAAAGTTCTATTTGCTCTGTAGGACTGTGTGGGAAAGTGTCAGCCTGACAACTAGGATGTAAGTTGTTCTTTCTTTGGGTGATTTATATAGTAGACGTATGATGTGATGGAGGGCGTAATGCTATTGTTTTCATACCCTACAGAAATGAATGGGAATCTATGGACGCCTGGAAGAGTAGAAAACTACATGAAAATAGTAGTCAGAGCTGTGGTGAAGTTGGGGGTGGAAGAGCATAACAAAGTTCCTGCACTGAAACATTTTATCACCCTGCAGACTGATGTCCTGATGTGTCTGGGGCGGGAGGGGGGTCAAGAACACAAAGCCTAGTTTCCCCCATGTGTATGGAGACCAGGATGTCCCATCTACCCTGAGGTGGCTGCTTCTACAAGCTTTTGGCCTTTGACCCCTTTTTGCCTTGAGACTTGCAAATCTGCCTGCCCAAAATGCTGAAAAAAAATCTGGAAAGGCAAACAAAGAAGTCTTATACTGAGGAAGATTCAACCGAACAGCTGGAGCCTTGTGAGACAGAAAGAACTTTTATTACCATGTGGACATAAAACACTGAGAGAGAAACTTATAGAAGAGGCCTCTTATTTAAAGGGAGTAACTGTGCCGTTTTTTTTAGAGAATGTTCGTAAGCGGATCATTCAGTGGCTTTTCTGAGAACAGCTTCTTCCATTGCTGATGATGTTGGTTTTTAACTCGGGTTGGTAGAACTGAGAATACCTACAGTTTGCTTCATAATTCATCAATCTTTGACTTACTTTGACCTTTCGACAATCTGCATTCCCCAAAGTGTGCTTAAAAAACCAACACATCTGAAAATGTGCGGGCTGCCTCAGAGCTCTACTTCATTATTTGTTTTCTGTGTGTGGATGTTGTAGCTTGTTTTAAGTCCTGGAAAACCCTTTAATCAGACTACTAACAAATATAACTTGAAAACGATCTTCCCCCAGCAGGATCGCTCACAGGACAACACTATTTCATCTGCACCATTTCATAAAGTTTTAATTAACACAGCACAAGATGCAGTGTCCTTCTCTGTCATTAGCGAAGAATACATTAATCTCATTAAATCTATGGCTGAATGAAAATGCTCAAGACAGATTTGGGATGTGCTGAATAAAGTGCTGATAAAGTGGTGAGTTAGTTTTTTTCTTGTTTGAATTCCAGGCTTTCAATTAGCAGTATGGCACCACAGCTGTGGTTCAAGTGAATTATGAGGAGAAAGTACCACTGTAGCCAGTATTGCTGTATTTGGATGTGAGTGATGATGTTTAAATCGCTTTTGATTTGGGAAAAATGCAGCTTGTGTCGGACGTTTCAATCAAAATGTGAGCAGACACCTCTCATTAAGAGAGGATGCAGATTGAAGCCTTGGCTCGTGATTGCGTCAGCGTGTGCAAGAGAACTGAAACTGACAATGAATAGGAGACTGACACTGACTTCAGAAGATGCTCCAGCTGCAATTATCGCAGCTTCAAAACTGCCTATAGCATATACGCCCGTTGCTAGGCGCTCGTCCCTTCCATTCATAATGCTTCCTTCATAACTTACTGAACTATGAATGTACCTCCATTGATTTGGTAATAAATTAAATGTTGTATTCCTTCTTAGTATTGAACTGTCTCACGGACACAGAAAATACAGATATTACAAGTTCTTGCTTGTAATCAATATTTGACAAAATGTTCCTGACACAAGGTCTACTTGCCAGCTTTTTCAATAGCATCCTATAGTCTTCATAAGTACACAGTTGCCATGGAGACTGCTCAGCTGTCCCCTCTCAATCTAAGTATGGAAATCTAGTCAAGCGGTTAAATGTTGTTTGGGGATTTGTGTGAATGGACGTACAGTAAAATGCTAAAAAACAGCACTCATGCTCTTAAAATAAAGGGGAATTCTCAAAGATCTTAATATAAATACATGCCTGTTACGTCAGTATCTGTCATAGCAGGAGGTACAAAAAATGGTGACTAAGTCTATGAGCCACAGATGAAATCATATAATAATCCTCGCATTTACTGCTGCTGGGTGTCTGCGGTGATGTTCCTGTGGCAAATTACAAGCGGTCTATATTTAGTGATGCCAGACCCATCACCTGGCAGAGAACTAATGAAAGGGGCGACACGTATGGATGTGGGGTTCAAAAACGCACCAGCAATTACTTAATGCTGGTGATATATGAAGGCGGGTTCGTGCGAAGGGTGTGAATGTATTAAAATGGAATGAAGACAACTGACGAGAATAGGGTCCATTTGGTTGACATTTTATTTCATGGTGGTAGGAACACAAGACAAAGGTCATAAAGTTAGTAATGTTCAGGTCATGCCACTCTTACTAGGTGCACTGCCCTTTGACGAGGTTTGCGCAGTCAGACAGTAGTTTACAGAGGCCGGATATGGAGGGTAATCCACATGTAGACATAAATAAGGAACAGAAAATAGATTCAAAAAACAGTAAATAGATTTTTTTTTTTTTTGTAAAAAGCCAGACAGAACATTTGCAGAGGCCATCTGGGATATTTTTTTTTTGAGTGTATGAGAATTATTACTAATATAGTTATTATTACTATTATGTATTACTCATTTACATTATGGGGATGAGGCTAATACACTGGCTAAAGTAAGGAAACAGTTACATGAATGAGGTCACCTGCTTACAGTCGAGGTGACCGGTTTTTAAGGCAATTCAGTTTCCACATAAACCAAAGACTGCAATTGTCTTTATTGAGTAAATCCAGGATTCTCTCCTGTTTTAAATGTTACCACCTGAATGGGTCAGATTCAAAGAACAGTGTGGTAAAATAAGACCAGTCTGAAGTTAACAGAGTGAGTGCTGGAAGTTAAAACACCAGAAAAGGGTTTCCGGGTCTGGTGCGGACACCCCGAAGCTTGATTACACACAACACAGTTATAGCTTTAGGGCTATCGCTCCCCCATGTAAGAAGTATATCATCGTGTGAGTGAACAGACAAGTCAGACATGGCTCCAGTGTATATTACTAAAAACATAAACCTCCACAGATCACACATTTGCTAAATTTACACTCAAAAATTGCAGGGCTGTACAAAAACAGGTTGGTTGACGATTTAAGGAGGGTAACATAATTAAGAACTTAAGAAGAAGAAAAAATAGTACAAGACCATTTTATATTCAACCACGAACAGGCATGATTTAGTCTTATAATATTGCCATGGTTCTCATATCAAAACAAGTCAACAAGTCTTTAAGTCAGTCATCGCAGCTTATTGCAAAGACGACTCCACGTTGCAATAGTTCACTGAATGTGACCGAATTTGCACTCGTAATACAAACCAATGGGCTGCTATGTTAACTTGCAAGTACTGTAGGATAATGTATCTTTTCCCAGTTTTTGCGGCTGTTATGGCTTCAAAAGTTCTCAAGAACAACACAGTCTCTCTTACACTCAACAGCCGAGGATTCGTCCAGGAATGCTCCCAGGTGAAAATGTGAAATTAAGTCTCAGGCAGAGCTTTTTCAAGCTTTAGATTTCTGTTTGTGTTGACAACTGACTATTGTTTGAGAGGACATTTCCATGTGTAGTGGCCCTCCATGTGGCAGGATCTCTCCTTGCCTCCTTTTTGTCTGTCCTTTTCATCAGTCTTTGCTTTTAGCACCTCCTTAAGGTCAGAACTGGCAACAACTCTTCCCTTATGCACCGTTCAAGGTCCTGCAAAACTAACCCCCAGGATAAAATACAAAAGACCAAAACAAAAAACGAAAAAAGATACAGGGAATGAACGAATTCAAAATATAATTCCAAACTCAGTGGTTTCCGTACTCACATCAGTGGAAGTTACAAACAAAGAGGAACTTTGATTAATCAATGCAAAGAAAAGCCCAAGACGGTGACATTTTTTAAAATTCGATTTTTTGAACGAAAGGTAAAACAAAAAAAAAAAAAAGAAACAGATTCAAATCAACACTGCAGAAGTGCATGCATTTATAGTGGTCATTGTTAGTTCATGAGCTGATTGTAGAACAGAATGCACAATAGTACATGAGAAGCACAATTCTCAAATGAGAACCCATCTTACATATTCACAGTCTCAGGTATTATTTATATACTCTATTATTTATAACATTTATCCATGTCTATGATTCATGTTTTGACTTTATGACTAATGATATGCGAGTCATTGTGGAACACAGCGCTTTCTCTCCATCACGTCGGGTTGCAGTGTTAGTGAGTCATATTTCAAAACTAAAGGCTCTGATGGGATTCAGATCGAGTGGAGAGTTTTTTTTATTTTTTTTTTGGCGCTGTGAGATGGGGTGTTGATCGAGTGGTTTTGACTGTGTACTTTCTCACTGTAGCAGCTTGACTGATATCTGAAAAGTCCCATTAGGAAAATACAGTGGACTGAATACCGGGGCTGAATACAGAGTTCCTTGACTGCAGATGCCAGCTGGCTGTAGAATCAAAGAACTGCACACACCGGCTTCAATATATACACTGTGTCCAGCTCTCGTGTGGGAATGTAAATTTGAGAATTTATAAGCCATGCTTGGGGAATGTGGACGATAGATATGGCACCAAGACAAGGCAGCAACAAGATCATCAGCGAGGTCCTCTGCGTTCAAGTAATGAGCGAGGAAAAAAAGCAGGGTTGATTTAATTTTTTCTTTAAGTAGCCGTTTGTTTTAAAACAACAAAACAGAATAAAATCTCTTTTTCACAGAGGTGCCTTGTTTTGAGAAAAGTTGAAGGGAAAGGAACTGTGTACTGTGAACGGAGGTGCAGATAAAAAAAAGCAAAATATATAAAACTAAAATTAAAACAACATATTCATTTTCTTTCCATATAAAAAGCGATGAAAAGTATACAAAAATAGAAAATAATTACAGCAGGAGACATGGGCGCTATGGAGGGAGCGGGTGGAAGGGCGTCTTTTTTTTTTTTTTCTTGCGATATTTTGTCTCTGCCAGGTTATTTGGCGGCGGAACAGTGTGAGATTTGAGGGCTGTTTAGGGCGTCCTCCACCAGGTGAAGATCCACGCCGTCTACCACCACGTCCTTGATGCAGCCAACAAAGCCGGTGCTGTAGGCCTTGGGCAACCGGCGAGCCACTGCCAGCTCCTCCAGACCACCTGAGGAGAGACAGACAGAGGTTAGTGTGACTGTGAATCAACAGAACATAAACACCCACACTCTTACATTAAAAGGTGCCACCTCAAATATTTTTACTTCAATAAAAGTCTGTTAACTCACTACCTGTTGCCAAATGAGGCAGTAACAGTGGCGACTGAGTCTATTGAGTCCTAATGATGAAAAAAATATGCAAGTCCTTACATTTACAGTATGTTTAACTGGGCATCTGGGAGACACTACCATGCTAAATCACAAGTTGTGTACAATTAGTGATGCAAGATCCATCACCCGGCTGTTATGTTTCAGTCAGAGACAGTAGGCAGAGCTAATGTTCAAGTGACTGATGATGACACACAGGCAACACTGTTGGGGAGTTTCTAAAACACACCTGCAGTTATGATTTATTGCCACAGGTGGCGCCAAAGAAAGCAAAACGAGATCTTTGGTAATACGTCTTCATTCAAGCTATTTCTGTTTCAGCCATTCTTTCCAACTCCACACCTCTAGCTCGTAAGACAGGTGTTCTGTTTTTTCAATTTAAAGCCCGATCCAAGGTTTATTTGTCAGATTCTCTGGACGCCAGAGAACATTTTTCTTCACTGGCAGAGAAATGCTCTTCTAACCTGACGAGCCAGATGGTTTGCTACACAGAGCCTTCTGAGTTGTCCACGGAAGAGAAGTACAGCAACTTTCAAGAAATACTTGGCAGGTGATTGGATGAACCATCTGTCTGTCAACGTTTATCAGCCAGTGAGTTCAACAAACCATACAGAATGACAGAGTAGGAGTACGCTGAAGGGCAGACACAATGATCCTGTGGCAAGCTCAGTAGTTAGCATGTTGGTTTATGGTTCTTGTCATCTTGTAAAAGGAACACTCAAAAGACACTAAGCTGCCAGTAGCTGATGCTGGCTTGTCGGCTTTAAGGCTGGCAAGATAGATCATCGCATAATCTCTTGAGTCTTGGTTGAGTTCTTTTCTCAAAAACAACTGATGAGGACACAACAGCGACTCCTCGGCTCTAACCACCAACCAACAACCAGACTAAATTCAATGTAATGGTCCAAATACGGAGCGGTTCAGCAACAGTTGGGAGTCATTTAAATTTTAGTAAGTGTGCAACTACTTTGTCTTTTTCTTTTGGGATTGTGACAGGTTTTAGCTACTGGTTGTATTACTGCCCTGTACTGGATAAAAGTATTAACAAGCGTCGGGCTCCCTGTTTAATGAATTTCCTCACTTTTGACATTTGGATAAGGGTTTTTAGTAAACACTGCGATGCGACGACATATGTTATGCAAATCGACAAGTCTTTCCAGCTCTATTAAAATCCCATCAAGCTACCAAAGAGATTACTTGGTTTATTTAGAATGCACAATGCCTTTTATATTATACACGATGACAACAGCTAACGGACACCACAGGATGTCAGTTTATTTATCAAATCACCCTGATCAAAAGGAGAATGGACCTCCAAATCAGTCACAGAGAACTAGGCTGAGACAGAAGAGAGGAGCCTTTTATTAACTGGACTGTGAATAAAGTGATCAAAAATGTGCTTCAAATGAAAGGAGGTGACAGAGTACAAAATGATGAGAATCTAACGTCCTTGTTACTTTTTGTTTGGTTCCATCTTTGGTGCACACCGCCGTGCTGTGATCTCACCAGACATCACCTGTCCATCAGTGAGTACATTCACAACAGAGACAGCTTCTTAAAGTTTGACTTCTGAGAGGAGACGACTTCTCTTTGTCTTCTCATATCCTATTGCTAACTGTCTGTTCTTCCTTTATTTATTCCAAACTAACCCAGGACATAAAATCAATACGTTCTTGTATGTCTCAAAAGACTGATCAGATAACTTGCAGTCAGTTCACAAATGTTAAAGGGCCAATTTAACTAACTGGAAACTGCTTTTCATCAAAGTAATTGACTGTCTTTGACAGCATGTTCTGGGTATGTTGTAAAAAGTTGACTTACTAATGTGTTCTTTTCACTCAGATCAGACGTATAAAATATCAAGGATCTGTACGAAAAATCAATTGTTTAAGACACTCAACCTCAATTATTCATTTTGTGAATAATTTGTTCCTTTTCTTCTTTTCACATCATTCAGGCGAATTTTTAAAAACTAGTTTAAGTCTCATAGAGTCTCTTTGTGTAGCCTTGATGACCTAATGGCTGCTTGTGTGTCTGAATCCTTGGCCCTTTCAATGGTGTTTTGAGCTACTCTTTTGAGCCAGCAGACCCAAAGCAGTAATTAGTGTCTTTCTCATGAAATCAGTGTGAAATATCTTTATTCCGAACTCCCTGAAGTTTCTTTCTGGGAGAAAGACTGACCCTAGTTTTTGGCTGCTTTCCCCTTTCCCTCTCTGTTATCTACACTGTCAGAATCCCCCAGCATCTTCTTTCTTTCTTCACTTCATCTTAATGCAACTCATTTTTCTTTTCACATTCAACACCTCTCCTTCTCTTCCCTGTTTTGTCAGACTTAGAGTTCACATCCCTGTCAAGCTCTTTACATCCCCTGTCCCTGCCCCCATTAATCGGATTGCGTGCCTCCGAATCAGGAGTCGACAGGGCTAATTTCATGGGAGTTACAGATGAATTAATGATGAACAGTGAAAAGGGGATTTAAAAAGGAGAAGGGCTCTCGATGGGAGGGCTGTGAGTGGATTATATATTCTTGCTGCAGGGCTCGCTCAGCACCTGTTCCACTGCACTGCCTCCCCGTATGTGTGTGTGTGTGTGTTTGTATACGTGTACCCGAGCGCACGAGCGCACCTCTACGCGCGGCGAGTCTCTTAAATGTCACTCAGGCTGCTTCTCCTCTCAAGCCTGCCTGTTCTCTGCTGCAAGCTGCGCATTTTAAAGAACACCCTGACTTTATTTCGCCGCCCGTCTTCAATGTGATTTCCTCCGAATGTTCAATCCAGCCGTGCCATGTGTGTTCCAAAACGATTGCTCTGAGCCAAGTTCTGACCGGATTGAACTCCAGGTAGATAACAGAGCGGACTTTGGTCATTTTCAATTCAGGAGAGCAGACAACTTTTCAGCTGCTCTAATAGCCTTTCATTTCTCAATTCAATGCCTGAATAGAATTGAATTTCTTTGGCCCAAACTGCAGATTTATACCCTGCCAGGGACCCGTACAATGCCAATGAGTTCATTGCCTATTTTTTGGCAGCCCTCTACCAGCGGGTAAAATTAAAAAAGCACATTTCATAGACAAATTTTCAAGTCTGAATGACAGTTTTTTTTCTTTTCTTTGTTTTGCATGTGTGGGCACCTACCCAACCAGAGCGCTCCGTCTGTGTCCAGCTGTGTTGCTGCCAAAGGCGATGACCCTGTTACTGCTGCCTCGTTGCCAACCTGAAGAGAGCCGTCTCGAAGGGCTCTGAGGAGGAGAAAGAAAAAGAGAGATGCAGCTGGAAGTCAGTCTGATGCATGTGTCTCACACTGGATGGCGGTAAATTGCAGTTTCGTTTAATCTGAAGCATCAAGACTCTATTGCCCCACCACCAGTACACTAAGCACTCACATAACAGCCTTTGCCAAGCAGCGTTCTAAATGTGCCTGTCTACCAGCTAACAGATGCTGTTAGAGTGCCATTCATTTTAGGCGGCTCCGCAATGCACATTAGCACACACTTAAGAATTGTGAAGACAGGGAAAATTTTGAGTCAGTAAAGTGGGTTTCCAACAGAGAGAGAGTGTCATTAAAGGCAAGCCACAAACACAGATAGCTATGTAACTATGTGAGCTGTATGCCCCATGTGGTGATTTACACCATCATCAGCAACCAGACGGTATCATCTTCCGGCAACTCATGTGGTCTACATGAAGGCTCGGGATGAGGTTTGTCCAAATCCCTGTTCGAAATGGACACAGCAGGTTTGGAGGATCGATTATCCTTGCCTCACGTGACGAAGCCAATCTAATTATCCGCCATACTTCAATTTACAGCGATGTGCAAGGCAAACGTGCAGCAGCGATAAAGCGGAGATCACAGGAAGGCTGCTGAATGGGTCATTTTCAAAGATCAGGCACTTAATTTGTTTCTAATGAAGAAATCTATTACTGTGACATCTGTGTGACACAACGAATTGAATGCTTTGTGTTTTTCTGCATTTGGAATGATTATGCATAATTTATTCATGTACTAAACTAAAACCTGTGTTACTGTGTCTACTCTAATGGAAGATTTGTTCATTTATCACAATTCATTTCTGATTCTCTATTTCTTTTCTCATATTTGATCTATTTCAAATCTTAGTTATTCTATTTTGATTTTCATTTCTCTTGCAAATGCGTATTTAATAGTTGTGTCTGTAAACCACTCATGCGATGGACGCACTGCATGTATACAGTCTATGTGTTAATATAGATCTTGTTCTGAAATTGTTTTATTCACTTATTTCCCGTATGTGTGTTCTTATTTCAGTAATATGCCAAAACGTGCCGGGATGTTCCAGCATGTTCTCCCTTTTTGAACATTCATTACCACGTCGAAGCAATTTGAAGCGTAATGCGTCAACACCCATGCATGACCGGGCATGAAAATAACCTTAATCTGAAACTAATCAGTCATCTTGGTGTTAGGGATCACCGTGTGGCAGAGGATTCATGCAAGAGATCACACAGTATGCAGCAACACTAATACAATATGGATTTAATGTAATCCTGGTTTAACTGTAAAAGCTTTCGCTGCTGATCCCCTGCTACCTGCCATCTCCCTGCTTACCTGCTGGCCTTGATGCGTATCCAGCGGTTAGTGTTGACGCGCACAGAGGAGCGCAGCACCACGGGCTTGGAGCCCAGGTCGTACGTCATTTGGATGCGTCCATCCACAATGGCCAGGGCAATGTAGTCTGAGCGCTCCACTCCCTTCCCGCTCCACAGCACCAGGCCGTGGGTCGCCTCGGTCCGGATGCTCAGCTCGAATTTGTTCACCAGTAGAGCCTTCTCACTAGGACAGCAGAAAACACATTAGTTAGCTTTTGGTCTAATGCTTTAAAAAAGGAATTCTGATCTTCCTGACGTAGCTCAGTTGGCGGTTGTGTCATGTGTAGTTGAATAAATGAAGCAAGGGACCTCTGCAGCTGTCTCAAAGGTACATTACTTAAGGATGACATATGGTCATGTTTACTTTAACATTTAGGGAGGAAGCTTTGCAGCGTGGGCTCTGCCGACTAACAGAGTTACAGTGATTTGTAAGGAAAATCAGAATGCAGACTGAGTTTAGGAGTAGCAGGAGGCTGTTTTGCTATTAGCTTTCCTACATCCTACTGAGCCTGAACTGCAGCTCTGCTCAGTGCTTCCTGTGTTGCTCTGTACCATGCTTTGTGTGTGTGTGTTGTTTCGGCAGCTGTTTGATCTCCCGCCTCTTGAGTGCTACAGCTGCAGGGGTGATTTGGATGCAGAGACTGGGAGACTTCCATCTATCCTTAAGAGGCACTGCATGCCACTGTCACCGCTGTGTGAGAAAAGTCCACACAGCTATCTGCCTTTACTGTATGTGTGCGCACTCACAAACACAATCGCACATCCATTCCTGCATACAAACACCTACAAAGCTTCTTTGTGAGTCCAGCTGAGATACAGAACACATCCACACAATCACACCTTCAGTTACACATCACTTAAATGACATTTTCTGTACAATTCTCTACAACTCTGCCATATGGAGCTACTTCCACCTTCTTAACAGGATATTTAAACACAAAGACAAAGACAAGGTGAGACAAAGAACCACTGACACAAGGATTATTGACAAAAAAGAAAAACAGCAGCAAAGAGCTGGAGACATTAGAGAGACTAGACGACAAGACAAAGGAGTTAGCATAGCAAACAGGGAAGCACATGGGAGTACAAAGAGGACAGGAAATGGGAGGAGATAAAGTGAAATTGAGTAAAGCACCTCTCCTTAAACTGGGAGACATTCTTTTTTTTTCATTTGAGCAACAATAAAAAAGCAATAGGATGATCTCTACCCGTTGAGGCAAGGCAAAGATGGCAGCAGCTATGATGCTGGTTCACCTCAGCAGATTAAGAGGATAAAAAAATCCAGAATTAAATTTGACTTTCACCTTCAAATACATGCTTAGGTAAGAAACTTCAACCTTCTTGATTAACTGAAACTGCTGAGGTAAACAGGACAAAATTAAAAAAATAAAATAAATAAATTATGATTTCAGAGCATCAGATTTTTTTTTCCTCTGGAGAAAGAGAGAAAAAAAAATCCAAAATACAGCTCAGTGAACCTTCTCCTGGCAAACCCTCAAAGAGCTTACAGGGCCCAATAAATCTCCATCGGAGCGGCTTGTCAGTGATAAGGTCAAGGTTATTAAAAGTGCTGAATATATCATGAATAAAACAACGCCGGCACGCAGCGTTCTAAATCTAATACACCACTGACTTCATAGATTTCTGGTGTGATGCTGTTTCTTTTTGGAAATGGAGAGGTTTTATCTCCTTCTAATATGCATTCGAATCCTCAGAGGACATCTCTGTGTGTGGAGCTCCATTCCAACTCTAGGTGGCACTAGTGGTTAGAATAATAAAAACCCATAAGGGAGGACGGCTACAGCAAAAAGGCTGCAGCTTTGGCTGGTTTTGTGCTGCTGTCAGTGCTCTGAACTTCAGAATTAATTGAAGCATATGCAGAGGCTCTTTGAGATTCATATTGGTGACTCTATCGCAATAATGAAAACAATGTTGCCTCTGCGGAGGATGATTCAGCCCTGTGAGAGGTCGAGGAGAAGTCTGGAGAGAGGAGGGGAGGAATGAGCAGACGGTGCCAAAGTTTGAAAGCTTTGAGAGACTCACCTCTGATCAGATGGGTTCTCCAGAGACTCAGGACTTAAGGGAGCAGGGGAGAGAGTCAACGGCATGCAGTGTAAGCGCAAGGGGCCACAAGGAAAAGGGAAAAGAGGGAAGGGAGGATGTTGTGAGCCCATCAGGTGACTCACAGAGGTCTAAGCTTAGACCTAGAGTTGCAAAAAAGCATAACTTATCTGCTCTACTGCAATATCGACCGTGAGAGTCGATAACAACTGTTGTGTGATCATAGGAAGTGTGCAGCTTAGCCTCGATAACACCACAACCATAAGAGGAGGTTCTCAAGGGAACCACTCGGATCAAGATGGATGACTAATGCAACAAAATGCCCTGGGATCAAGCTTCTTCTTTTTTTTTTTTTTAAGAGAGCATCAAGATTAAGTACATTCGTGTCAGTGTCCACACCAGCACAAAGCCTGCTTTAAGTCATCGGCCAATTATTGAACAACTCCTTTATATTTATGGCGCTGTGCGCTACAGTGTGGCGGCAATTACCTTCTGTCTAGAAAGGAAAGTGGTGAATGAGAAAAATTGGGCAATTGTCAAAAAATGGGGTCAAGCGCTGTATCAGTGGAGAGTCACGGCCAGATATGATTCGTCACTGAAATAATGGGGCTTGAGCGATCGACTTGAGCTTTCACATACGGGCAGAGAGGTGAAGGAGGACCGATCGGAGGCTGCTGCATATAGTAACACCAGCATTAACCCAGGGTTTGAATTTGGCATTTTGGCCTCAAGAGCACTTAACAGCCTCTGAGGAAATGTATTAATCTCCTTTACAAAATCAAATCATGCAGAATTGATCGGCACACATTTAGAGTGCTGCATCAAGAGTCTGGTTTGCTTAGATTCATGTTCATTGTGGCTCTTAGTAAATGTGACATCCATTAAACTTCTGACAGTTTGGCTCCAAGGACCACTGTCCCCTCCTGCTAAGGGAGATTGATGCCCATGGCTACACACTGCAGAGAGATCTCAATTGGAGGTCTAATCTACAAAGGGAGACAAATCTGTGATTAACATGTCACAGCCTTTCTGTACAACCAACTCTGTAATTATTCACTATTACAGTTAGGGATCTGGCAAAAATGAAACGACAGCAGCCCTGGCATGGACTGGGACTCAGGGCTGAATCTAGTTGGCTTAATTTGAGCTGAATTCTGCTTCATCGCTTCGTGGGACTTTAAAAAGAGGTTACTTACCGAGCTAATGAGCGGGAAGAAAAACCCTTAATAACTAAGTCATGGCCAAGGGTTTTCCAGAGCAGAAACTCCACAGGCGCCACAAAATAGGTTAAGGGGTGTTTAGCACATCCCCCTCTTGCAGTTTTCGAGGGGTCTCATTCATTTCCCACACAACACTTAATGCCATTCAGCGTAAAGTGCATGGCAATCTATTTTGTTTATGAACGAGTTACAACCATGCATAAAATAGTGCACATTCCTAGAACAGCAATTCATTTTCTCTGAAGGTTGAGCACAATGCTTATCATGCACGCATACATGCTTCGCTGTGTGCTTGGTAACAGAAAAGAGGATCTAATGACGCTGCGGAAATGTGTTTAAAATAATGAAACCTGTCAAATGAAATTATGGATGTGGAGCTTGAACGTGAAATTTGACTTTAACGGTAAAGATGATTTCTGAGTGGAAATTAAGACAGGAAACTGAATGTACTTGAATCTTTTCTGTTGGGTTAACTATCAAAAATGGATTTTTTTGCTGCTGCTGTTAGTTGGGCTTGATTTGACACCGGGCAAATACCCGGTCTTACTTACTCTGGGATCTCATTGGTCAGTTGGCTTGATTGAAAAAGGAAAGACAGTGAAGGACATTTATATGAGACAAAGACGTGAGTGGGGAGACGGCGAGGGAGGTCACACTGAAGGACGGGACACAAGACAAGCAACTGACATCGTGGACAAACGGCAAAGACACACATAATGACACACAAGTAGTTTGCAGAATTCTCCAGCCAGTTGTTTACAAGTGAGTGTGAGCTGTGTTTGTGGTGATCTAGGGTTTTCACACCTCTGAGTGTTTGCGTGAAGGGACGTGAGACAGAAATATAGAGCCGTATGCTCGATGCCTCTTCAGCTTCGTCACGTAAACATTTTTGTTCATGCCAACCTGGAGGTGCACTCTTGCCAGTCTGGTAGACGGATGGAAGAGCATAAATGTCTCATCAGGAGCCTAAAGGCAGAGGATTTGTTTCTGTTTTTTTTTCTTTTTTTTTTTTTTAAACAACACCTCCAGAAACCATTTTATAATTATGTCATCAGTTTTTCATCCTTCTACGGGATGTTAAAATTGAAAAGTAACACATATTCGGATGCCAGCTTGATGAAAAACAGCCCCCCACATGTTAAAAACAGGACAAGAAGTTGAATTGTGTGTGTGCTTACTGCTCTTGTGTGTGTGCAAGGCCAGAGACCACAGAGTGAACCGAGTTTGCTCAGGGCAACACTGTGATTGTTAACTGTTTCGCTAATTAGTGAAATCTAGTCAAAAGAGAAGCAGAACTGCTATGGATGGGGAGGGCTGAGCTATTAGCCAAACGCCTAGTTCACCCTGAAGCCTGATCATATCATTAACACTGTCATCACGGCTTACCAGAGGAGGAGATGGATAGACAGAGGGGTTATTTGGCTAATAGCTAATACAGTGGAGATGGTGGATGAAGCCCATCGGATGACGATGTTCCACTTGCCCTCCTCCTTACCTCTTTGTAACGCCGTTGTGGTACTCAATGAACGTCCGACCATTAAAGGCGATGGCCTCGGTCTCTCCAGCAGATTTCTCTTGGAAAGCTACGAAGGAAGAGGATGAGATGACACCAATCAATAAGAATAAAGGCTCAATTATCAGAGCTGAAGGCAATGGAGTGTGAGCAAATGGGGGAAGGAGGAAGTGGCGGCGCGTTCGTAGTTTTAATTAACGTGAAAGGGACATCGGGCCGCGTGCACAAGGTTAATGGGCAAAGCAGTGACTGAGTGTGTAAGACAGATCGGACTTGAGTGAGTCTATGTCTGGCAGCGTAAGATGAAGATGATGAAAGGGATGTGCAACTCTTTCGGTTCATGAATATTCAGTTGGCACATTTCATCATTTTCATAACTGCCAGATTACTTTGAAAACAATACATAATGTCGCGACATAAAAGGGACGTCACACTATTAATGTTGACATTATTACCTTGCACAAACCGAGCACAATGGAAATAAAGGCAGAAGAAATCACAAAAAAAAACGAGGCTCATATTGTGCCTCCTATTGAGGCAAGCCAAGAACAAGCTGTGTTATATGAAGCATGCTACGCTTTAAAAGCAGCCAGAATGCTATGTGTCCTTTTAAAAGCAGATAATATTGGATGAGAAAATGGAATAATTTCTACAGTTACAATGATTCACTGCAACTGCACGCTGCCAAGATAAGGTGATCTCGACCCAGTGTTCTTAGTCCCTGGCTTACACAAGAACCAATCACACTGGGTAGGAAGAGTGTTAAAGTGCTGACATTTTTCTGTGGTTCATTGACTTGCACTGGGATTAAGGCAAATGTGTTGTTCTGTGAGAACGGACAAAGAAAATGGCAGCAATACTCACTTGTCTCACATCGATCCCCCGAGAAACCACTGGGGCAAGAACACTCATAGATGCCCAGAGTAGGGTTGCAGCTCCCGCCGTTTAGGCAGGGGTTGTGGGAACACGGGTGGCCCTGGAACATGGCTATGTTCATGGAGTGCAAGGCGTTCTCCTCTTTGAGGATGGGTATACCCATCAGAGTGATCTAGAAGCAGGGAAAACATGGTTAAAAGGAGCACTCAACTGATTATGGGCATCTGGTGTTATCTCAGCCTGGGCTTGAAGACATTTACATTACAAAACGCCAGCACTGCTACTCTAGGACAAGACATCATGGGGGAGGAAGGCCAGGCCACTGTCTCTATGGGCCTGTTCAGACCTTGCATTAAGATCCCATCTGGGCCATCCGATCGCAAGTGACCAGCTTTAGGTACAGTATGTGTGTTCAGACCTGGACCTCTCTAGATCTGATCTCAGTTAGTTAGACCTGCACAAAACTCAGATTATAGCTCCAAGCTTTAAGACGCACCATTATCTCCAGTAATAAATGTAACACTTTCATTTGTAAATTCTTACTTAGAATTATTTATTTATTGTTTAGTCTACAACTTAAAAGGCTCTCATTATTAATGAACAAACATCATTTACGGTGCTTTTTCTGTTTCAGGCATCATTAATAATAGAGGTTGTGTGTTTTCTTCTGAATGAATGAGGCAAAACTCTGCTGACACAGGAGCACCCCTGGAGTCTTTGATGTGACTCAGGACGCATTGTGTTCACACTACCACAGGAATGCGAACCTCAAATGTGTCCTGGGGGTGTTCACACCTGTCTTTTTCATGTTTGGATCTTAATGCAAGGTCTGAACAGGCCTTATAACGCAATAACATTTAGACTGACAGCTGCCTAACTAACACGATCCTTCCTCAGAGACTGGGGGATTTATTGAAAAGGATATTGTCAGTCCTCTGCTGAGTGGGTCAAAAAACTAAATAAATCTGAATCATGATAAAAAAAAAATAATAATAATAATAAAATATATATATATATATATATATATATATATATAATTGAGAATAACATTTGACAAAAAGACATTTTTATTAAACAAACAACATAATAAACAACACTGCTGTCCTGGCTGACCTTGTTTTCGTTTTACATTATGTTACATGTTACATATTACTAAACCATTACATAATTGTTATGGGTTTTACCATTATTATTCATATTCATCACTGAGTTTATAGTATGTGATGATAATAATAACAATAGCAAATCAGTAATGTAATTCTGTAGTTCCTTTAATTACCTTTTTCACATTCACAACCACACGTTAAACCTTTTAGGCTTCCATTATGCAGATGTTCTGTATGAATCATTTTGTCACTGATCTCATCGTCATGATTTGATCTCTGTTGTCTTTATGTTTTAAATGTTGTTTTTATCTCGTCCAATTACAGTCCACACTGGCTCTGTCTTCTTATTAGCTTGTCAGCCATTTGAGAACCACTATGAACTGTACTAATCTGTATGAGAAGTTCTCTACAAAGAACGTTTGATTGATTGGTTGAATGCGTTGTAAATAATATACTCCAAAATAAACTCTATATACCAAATAGTCCAGCAATACAAACATTACAGTTACAGCAGACAAAGATCCTCACTGCTCAGTTAGAACATCTCGTTTTAAAACACAAGATAAATCGTCACACCGGGCCTGCGTGATTCAGCAGAAAATCATTATAATCGTTTCTGTTTTCACAACCCTGTTAGTATTTACAGAGTCGGATCTTTCTTTGGGGGGTTACTTTACAGTATAATTCCTGTCTTGCTTTTATGTTTATTACCTCTCTTTAATCGCATTTCTTGTCTGATTAGATTTTTCTCTCCTTAGGAAAACACATGAGGATTATTATTTGTTACCACTCCTATTCAAAGGGCTTTGTGTTTTGCGCCGAATGATCAGTAAACCTAATTATTGCAACACATCCTAAGAACAAATCCAGTGATGCTGTAGATTCAGTTAAATAAGTTCCTCTAAAGACGATACCCACGCTGTCACCAGGCAGGGAAAATAGCTGTTGAAAGCACACACACGTTAAACAGTACATCAGACCCAGAATACACACTGCCTTCTCATAATTAACAATTCCCTACAGGCCAAGTAAGACAAACGCCACATTTAGCTTTTGATTTGCTCGAAACTGTCAAGGGAAAGTTTGCAAAGAAGAACTAATGACAGGTTTGCACAAACAGCAACATCCTGCCTTTGTTCTACTGGGTTATTTTTGGAGCTTAGAGATGAGCTTTTTGCTGGAAAGTGGAGAGAAAAAAAAAACTGGAAAGCTGTCAGGGAAAGATCTGTGAATAGCAAAATGGAGGGACTTCAAAATGCGTATTCTATTATTAGTGCATGCTAATCCAAATGAGCAGAGCCACTGCCCGTCACAGTGAAAGCTTATAATGGAAAATTACAAATATGAAGATCCGTAGTATGACAGCTGGACAGCTAATAACTTATCATTTGACTCAGCTAGGGTAACGCACAAGGGCCCCAAGTCATTAAAATAACAAAAATCCACCACAAGCAGAACAAATGACACAAAACTACAAGAAACACTCTTGTAGTTTAACATTTACCGTTTGGATTGTTCCCTTGAAGCCCTCAGTGAGTGCAGCGGCTCTCGCCAGTTGGCTGTAATCCGGAGCTCCGCCAACAAAGAGAGACTCCTTCAGGTTAAGATCCATGTGCGTGGTCTGAAGAGAAAGGACACAAACAAGATTAAGGTGGTGAGCCAGAGTATTGAAAACTTGAATAAAACTCCACAGATATGTCTAAAAATGGAATCTTAACCCATCTCCAATTTTTCTCCACGGTTTTCTGTTGAGGACATAACGGTCCACGGTTTTAAGGAGTTATGTGTTTATGTCAGGAGACATTAAGAGTGAGATTAAAAAGCATATACCACATTTGCAGACATGTCACGGTCGTATAGATTTTCACATAAAAAAGGGTAAGGCAGAGACTTTAACTGCACTTTTTTTTTTGCCTTTCTTCCACACCAATACACTTGATACATTAGAAAGTAATTGATTTCTCCGTCTCACAGAGAGAGTGGTCAATTATCCTCTATCTGTGCCACATAAAAAGAGACTACAAAGGGAAATCAGGAGCAGGCTGGACTTGAGATATGGATGGTTCTTTACAGACATCTCTAATGAATGGCTGATTATAAGCACCGACCTTTCAAACGGTTGAGTGTGGAGACACATTAATTGCAATTCATTTGCGCAGCAGACAACTATGAAATTCAATTCTTTCCACCAAACCTTTGGGACAATCGCTTTGCATTAGCAAGGTGCCGCTTCCTTCTTTTGCTCGGAAGAGCCGGCCCACTTCAGAAGGAAGGAATTAATGATCTTTATTTTATATAGGGCAGTAATTGCCAGAGGGGTAAAGTGGAGTTAATTGCTGGAAAAATGACAGAACAGGCCAAATAAACAGGCTTTGTGCAGGCAAGCTGGCATCGGCTTGGTTTTTCTTTAGGAAGGGGCTCGGAGTGCAGGAGGCAGCAGTGCTTGGCTGAAGCCTGTGTCACTGCACCTTGAGCTGCTTCCAATAGGGACAGGGCAGGGACCTTGGCCAGAGATGCTGGACACTGTTGTGGCTGGTGCCTGTGGGCTTTGCCAAAGGTTGTTACCAAGTATCGGGCAAAGTTGGTCACCTCAGACTCGTTACTGTTCTGGGACACTCACTAACTCTGCAGGCTGATCACTGACACAACTCCCTCGGTTTGTCACTGTCATATTAACTGAGATGTTATATCTTCATAATGTGTAAATCTGGAATTTCAGCACTCACTATCTAGAGTGTGTAACTATGATACCAAAGTGAAACGTCATGCAATGAAATGGTAGAATATTATTGTTTTTGACAGATAATAGTCTGCACCTGGTGAAAGAGGACACCGGTTCTATTTGGTGATGTTCAGGGAGTCTTGTGTGTGTCGTTATGGGTGAGTGAGTGGGTGAAAGACTTCACAAGCAACTTCATGATATTATGGAGGATTGTTCCTGTGTGCAGGAGAAGTGAGAGTGGATGACAAAAGAACAGCCCGGCTTGGCTTCGCACCTCGCCGTCTCCTACGGTATACATCCTCCTCGGCTCCCTCGTCCTCACTTTTTCGTCAGGCACGCGGCACTGGCGTCTTTATCCCCGCCTACGCTAAGCTAATGAAGACGTTTCTTTGTCGCGAAACACAATGGCCGTCACAAAGATGACTGCCTCGATTCCCTCTTACCTCCCACCTTCCCACCCCCTTCCGCCCCCACAGCAGATGGACCGAGGTGAAAGCCAAACCGTGTTCTTTAAGAGCATCTCTCCTTCAGTGCCGTGTGTGCGTGTATGAAATGGCAAAGTTTTTCTACAGAACTGGCACCTTTAAAGCTGCCCGCAGCTCTGCAGAAGTGGCTTTTTTTTTTTTCCCGTGGTGTTGTTGCATGGAGAGATGGGGGTGAGAGGACGTAGTGAACGGCTCAAATGAAATACAGGCTAAGGTGTGACTGGGACTTGTCTCATTACCTTGCGTGATTTCTTATTTCCAGACAGCACATCATAGAGAAGGAAAGAAAATAGGGAGGAAGAGAGTTATTAGGGGGAGACTAGTAAGTGTCTGTGCACAAGGAGGCGTGCAGCGCTAGAGCAAAGGCTCCCAAAACACACAGTCACACACATATACCCTTGTGTACGCACACACACATACACACACTGTACACATCTCTAAGAGCATTAACATAGCAACAGACATGGGAGACAAGCACATTAAATAAGAGTATAAGTAATGTGAAGAATGCACCATTGCATAAAATGCATACATACATACAACCACAAAGCTGTGCAAGTGTGTGTTAACATTTAAGAGAGTGAATGCAAATAAGACAGCAAGACTAAGAAGGCCATGCATGGAGCAGATGGTGCCATTAAGAAAAGATGAAAAGAAAAAGACTTCATGGATGAGAGACTGTGAATAGTGCCACTTAACCCAAACTCATTTACAGACTGCTGCCATTCACTAAGAGGTGAAGTAGGTGTCTATTTCTCCTATCCATACCTTTTAAAAGTTTGTGCTCCATTACACTGGCAGCCTGAGCCGTCTTTGATACAGCGATCACTCCCTGCATACAATGTGTATCCCTATATATGTTCATTTGTGCGACCACCTTTGATATCCATGTATATATGTTTTTCTCTAACTCCCTCTGAGTTCTTGAAGCCAAAGTAGGAGAGAATTAGCTGAGAGCCATGCTGGAGAGGGTATCTGCACTGAGCTCCATAACTAGTCTCGGCTCATCCCTAGCATCCTCCTAGCCCCCCTCCCATCTTCACTTTTCCCTTGCTCTCTTCCTTTAACAAGATTTTCTGCCTCTGTTGCTTGAGTAAAACACAATTATCATACGGACGATGGGAGGCAGCAGGGGAAGGACTGGGCATGGAGAGGAAAAGAAGTGTTGCATCTTAGAGGAAGATGGTGGAGCTGATGGAGTGCACGTTCATAATCACAAATTGCACTGTTTGATATAACTGGATGACTTACAGACTTATCAAACTATTAGATCACCTTCATTTAGAGGCATGTACCTGCTTTATTGGTCTAAGTGCTGGGCACAAGAGTTTCATTACACTCTTCTCACCGCCGCCATCTCCCTTATCTGCCTCCAATTCCCCAGACACCTGAATTCATAAAATTGACTGTATAACAGCAGTAAAGGTTGCTTTTGATGTCTCTATGCAACACCAAGTTTTATCTCCAGGAAGTCAGTCAGCTGAAAGGCTGAGAGGTGAAAAAAAAAGAAAAAAGAAAAAAAGTGGAATTAAAGAAAAAAAATTAAGACAGCTTGTCAGACTGGCCCTCTACATCTGGAGCTCTCATTTTTACATTGACGGATGTCTGGAGATAGCGGCGTATTTCCAATAGAACAAGCTGGCAAAACCACACGGTGTATGAAAAACCTCAGCAAAGATTCAATGGTGCCTGAAGCTGTAACCTGGACTACCTTTACAAGTGCAAATAGGAGCACCAAAGCCTTCAGTTGTGGCGCTGATGAGATACGAGCACGCAGATGAGTATGTACAGGCAGGAGCAAGGCTAAGCATAGGATAGGGCCAAAAGCAACATAACCATACGACGTAGCTTGTCAGATAGCTGTTTCTTACTGGTGACTCTCCTTTGACAGCACCCTTCTTGTTCACCATGAGCTCTCCTTTGCGGTTGGAGCGCTCCAGTTCGATGGTGTTCCACACGTTCAACTGGATTGGTTCCTTACTCCTGAATCACACAAACAGACAGTCATTGTGTTTTGCATGTCACTCAATCCGTGGCATGCTCAAATGTGATCTTTACAGCATTATACCACCCCATATTTATAATACTAAAATATTGTTAACCTGATGGTAGCTGGTCCTTTTCCCAGGTCGTAGCGAAACTCCAGGATCCCTTCATTCAGGGACAGAGAGATGAAGTCTCCTTTTCCGTCAGACTTCTGGCCGTTGTAGAAGATTAGACCATTGGAGTCGTTGGCCATGAGGACCACTGACATGCTGAGTTTTTGACTGCAAGGGTAGCACAAGCAAAACCGGTAAACACATGCAACCGCTGACACTTACTACACATACCCAAGACAGAGGTTGCCTTTTTATTTCTGCTGGTCTGGAGCTCCTTCTATACAGAATTTGTGTAAAGATACTATATATTCAACACACTTAGGCCTCGATGTTTGTGTAACCCTTACTTTCAATTCAATTCAGGCTTAAAGAAGGAGGCTCTGCCTTAGGCGCAGAACAAGCTCAGCCTTTGAAAACTACATGATATGCAGGGTTCTACAGCAAGACATCACAGTGTGGGACACATGTGATGTCTTGAGACTTACCGGGGTTCATGCCCGTAGAGGTGGAGCCCCTTCAGCTCCAGGTACGAGTCTTTGTTGAACAGTGGCATGTAAGGCCCACTCCTCTCAGTCACTGGAAAACAAAGAGACCCTATTCAGCCTCAGGTTTTGTGTTGATGACAGAATTGAAATTCAGGGATAGTCTGTATATCTTTGAGGGGCCTGTCAGCATTATGGAAAGAGATGGATTTGAGTTTTTATAGCCTTTGGGATTAAGACTTTCTTTTGACAGAAATTCAGACAAAAAAATTCCAAAAACCCTTATGTCAGTCTGATTACACAGCCCGCCACTATATAACAAAGAACCTTTGGAGACATGCAGAGTTTAACACCACAGCCGGGACCTATGAAATAATGCAGCCATTGTATTTTGGCAAGCCTTTTTTTCTCAAATTCATGTCTTTGCGACGGGTTCTATGTCTGGCTGTCCCGTTTCCGGCTGTCTGGTGTGATTAGGACAGGCACCGTGCCATCCTTCTAACAAGTGGCTTGACATTAAAAATCATTCAAGTGTCACCCGCGGGTATGTGTTTATTGGGTTGTTTGCAAAAACTACCATCGTTCAGAGGCATATGCTTCAGTCAAGCGCACACACACAAACTAACACACACCTATATATGTAGCCAGCAAGAAAGCTTTTATTCGTAATTGGCTGGGATTAGCTGAGTCGAGTCAGGATGGAGAAGGCAGACGGAGATGAGAAAGCTAATTAGCTATTGTGCAGAAGACTGCTAATGATGATGGCACGCACCATGGAGGAGAGGGAAAATAGCCCTGCACACTGAGCACACGACAAGGAAACGTGTACCAAACTGAACTCTGCGCACAGACTGTGACTCTTATAGAGCAGTGTGGACGGCTTTTATTATTTTCACCCATAGCTTCAAGGGAAAGCAGCGTGATCAATAACTCAGTAGAGGTCAAAGGACTGGAATGAGCTGGGTGACCAGGAAGAGCCACGTGACGTTTGGGGAAACCAAGCTTGAAGACCAAGAATAGTTGAGTTTAGAGCTACACTTCTCAAATGTCTGAAACATATCAGGAGTAACACTTACATAGCTGTTGCATGTATTGCTAAGGTTGACTGTAAGCTCTTTAGGGAATTTAGTTTATATTTACCTAAGTTTATAAGTACTGTAACTTAGGTAGTAATCACAACAAACAACAATTAGGAAAGAAAGAATAACAAAGCAGCTAAAAAAAAACTTTGTATCCACAATCAAAGTTCCTGGTCCCACCCACAATTAATCAGTCTCTTCGGCAATTGCATGCATTTTCCGATTCACACACAAACACAATTGGTCGCTGACTTATTGTGGCTCGGTTGCTAAATGTAAAACAATGTTGAAGCTCAATTTCTCACCCGCAGTTGTTTTTTCATAGAGTGTCTGAGTCCAAGTGATCCTGCTTTCATCGCTAAATTGTAATGATTTACACTATCACAGGGTAAAAGCACTGAGAAAAGTAGGCCATTCAATACTACTGGAACACCCTTGAGAAAAGTCCTTGACTGAGAATATTATAGCAGGGAGCTGGGCTGATGAACCCTGGCTGAATTGAAATGAAAACCACAGCCCGGCTGAACGTGCGCACACACCCAGATACAAACACTTCATATTAAGGCTAATTCACCTTTAGGCCCCTGATGAGTGGCCTCTAAGCTACCTGTCTTTTTAACTGTTCTCAGTGCAGCGCTCAAAGGGGACGTCCGCCTGGATGCTGCCTCATCTCTGAGCTCCTGTCTGGGGCTGACACTTTGGCTGACTGACGCTTCCATTAATCACCATGGGCAGGAAGGACTGATGCGATTAGTCATCTCATTGATTCCTGTGAAAAAAATAGCCTTTTGGAATGGGAGATGCTCTCGCTCACACAGCATTGATTTTGGTTCACCTCAATTTATTTTAATCACCTGTTTGGAGGGAGGCTATTCCCATGTGCCTCTTCTAAATTCCCAGAAGTACAAGGGCGCACGGTATTCTTTTGTTCAAAATGTGCGTGACACTATGTTCTCTTTAATTTGCAGTTGCAGAAGTCAACTTCTGCAAACATTTATGACAACATCTACAAAGGCAGGGAGGGAAATACATGAGTAGACTTCAGAATGTGACACCGCCAAAAGTGCTAATGATGAACTTCAAAAGCAGCTGAGCAGTGCTCTGGTCTTTTCCCAGCAGCAGCCTGGTTCTGCCATGTGAGACTAAGTACCAACAATCATGTTTGAACACAACACCTGTGGGCGGATAGGCAGGGAGGGAGGGAGCTTCTCTTCTGCTTACCCACTAACAAGCGTAACCGAGTCGATGTGGTGAAAGGCCCGACGGGGCCAATCATCTACCTCAGTTCTGCAACCCACCAACCCTGAAGGCGCACCCCCTTACTTCTGCGTTTGATCTCCCTTTTCGAGTCAGGGCGGATGGAAATGTCACAGAGCGGAAAGAAAAGAAGAAAAAATAGGCAAAAACAGAGGAGGAGGCTACTTAGCTGACTCCAGACCAAAAGAGTGGTGCTCTGGAGAATACCTCAAGAATGATGTTACCCCAGGATGTACAGCACAGTGTTTTGTCAGGTTACCTCTATCACAGAGTCTCCCTTCACGTCCCATGGGACACTCGCATTTGTAGCCTCCCTCTGGGAGTGCCTGGCACTGGGAAGGCGATTGGCAGTTGTTGGATTCACATGGGTCATGGTCATCAGCACATTTTGGACCTAGACACACACATACATAGATATCCACTGTGAGAAATGTACCATGCGACAAGCACCAACATTTTCAGCCACCACTGTCTGTTTTAACCCATCTGAGACGAGGGGCAGACAAAAAAAGAAGGGAGAAGCGGGGTTGAGGATTTCCTCTGTAATAGAGGTCATTTTCTAATAGGATTTTGAAATATTACACGTCCAGATTAAACAGTGGAGAGCCTCCCTGCCACGCGGCTATGTTTCTGGGCCAATGTTGACTGTGGGAAAGGCTTGTGGGCGTCTGGTGGATGATGGTTTTGCCCTCTGCCACAGCCCATCTGAATTCAACCATCATTACTTTAGCAGTCAGAGCCTGTGGTGAGGAGAGCGCTTTAATGAACCTCATCCCTGCTGAGCTCACAGGTCTGACCCGTTTTCCTCTCTTTCGGTTTTTGGAAGCTGTCTTGTATCCTCCGGTCTCACTTCTTCCCTACTACATCTCTTTTTTCCCTTATCTATTCCTCCTCACCCTTCTTGTTTAGCTCTAATACTATCTCACCTCTCTTTCATCTGGCCATCCTAACATGTCCTCCCGCTAACACTCACCTCCCCCACCCCCCTTAGAGAGAGGAAATGATGGCCACTTTTAAATTGACATCATGACAAAATTAACTTGAAGACAAGTCCGCAGGCAACAGTCCAATCCTCATTATCACCATTCGTTTTGTGCCTTGTTGCCAGCAGAGCCCTTATCGCAGCAGTGCTTCTTCTACAGGGTTATCTATACTCCTCCTCAAGCTTCCCAGGAACAACAAAACATAAAAACACCTAAATGAAAGGCTATAATAATGTAACGTGATACTTTATTGATCCACATTTTAAATTCAAGGACAACGGTCGTTGCAACTTAAAACAGATAGGATAACCGATGACGTGGCTCTTATGTGGGTATAAAAACGTTTGCTATTCAAGCATAAAAAGTCAACTCTGACAGTTAATTGGTGAAACTTCCTGCAGTGGGCTACAGTGTAACCAGCTAGGGCCACGGTTGGCTAGGCCCTGATGGTGTCTGCTCTTAAATACCGTCTCTCTCAGTTGCTTGTTAGTTGCCATCTGCTGGGGGGAGAACGAGAGGAGGAAGGGATGTGGAAGTAGAGATAGGCCAGAGTCCAATCACTGAGAATTTGTTCAAAGTTTTCATGTTGTCTGCACTCTGTCAACATTTAATCTCTCATTTCTGCGTTGGACACACAGACTTGATGGTGTTGGGTGTTTACAAAATGACTTCCAGTGCTCCTGCTGGGGGCATGAGCTACACTGTCAAATTAGCCTGTCAAGCTTACTGGGGATTTGCGAGCAAGGCATGACCACTCTGAATCTCTGAAGAGAAGGCAGCACAGATATATATATAAACACAGTATCAACTACAAGGTGTTAGAAAAGTTTGAAAATTACATAAATATATTTCCTTGCTTTTTTCCCACACTTTGACTGGAATTAACTTCAGAATTCTATTACTTTTGAGATGTCTCACTATGAGTATTCTGAAAACTGCTAACCTCAGCGCCTCAGTAATGAACCTTTCTTTTGTCAACACCTTACCCCAAAATCCTTTGCTACACTTGCAGTGGAACATCTCCGCCTCCTTGACCTGGCATGCACCGCCGTTCTTGCAGGGATTTGGCTGGCAGGGGTTGTTACCACATTCACCAACTCCACTGCCGTACAAAATGTCGCCTCCGTTCTCCTGGAGGTTGAGCACCCGGTTGTTGACATCCAGCAAGCGGATGCAGCCCACCAAACCTGTGGCCACCGCTGTCCTTTCCCGTGTACTGATGACGAGAAGGGAGCAAGACAGAAAGTGACAATTATGACACTACTCACCCGAGCTCTATTTTGTTTATGCTGAAAAACTGACTGAGGGACTGTACACATATGTGATACGTGTCGACAGTTTCTGTATCACTACCAAAATGGCAAAAGAAAAGTTCTGCAGTATAGCTATAATGATGCAGAAAAATGGAAGAAAGGGGAAGTTATTGTTAATACTCAGATAATACTTTCAGAAATGGATGCACATGTCATATAAATAAACTCACAGAAAACCTTGAGATTTAAGATACTTTATGTAACTGTTTTGGCTTTGGGGTGAGCACTTAAACCCCATCTCCAGCGGCAGTGGCTGACTATTTTATGGTACATTATCTCTACAAGACGATAATAAGGCCACTAGAGGGCTGCAGAAAAAAAAAAAAAAAAAACATTCTGAGAGCAGCTTTAAAGCCATCACTAAATTCAATACAACAGATTTGACAGATGTTTCAGTAGTAGTAAATTATCATGATTACAACTTATAATATAACACCGATATATAATTTAATGTAGAGGTGTGTATTTTCATAAGGGAGGAGGTCAAAGAAGAATTATTCTTCACAGTTTCTCTTCAGTCGTGGCTTTAAAGTAATCCAGAATGTATGATATACCGCTGGTATATAAAGTTCTATTAATACCAATAAAGGGGCCATTAGAAGCTGTGAAACTCTTTCTAGGCGGTAACTATCCTGGCATGATTTAATGCCAGGTATAAAACAAATGCAAGTAAATGCAGTCCATTTATCCAAAGCACTTTACTATTCATATGGGAGATTAGGAGATGTAGTCCATGCAAGAACCCAAGGCCGGATTATCAACAAGGCAACCAAGGCCGTGAATAGTCCCCCTGGAGGCCCTATAGTCATTAACTGCAAATGTGTTTGGGAACATGCACTAGTAGCACACAATATCAGCTAAAACGGCAGGGCCCTTGGGGTGGCTTCTGTATATTGCTTTGTACATCAGCCTAGTTCATCCTGTTTTGGGGGTGGCGTGTCAAATAATAAAAATGTTGCTCATGTTTAGAATTAGTGGAACACAGAAGTTAATATTAAAAGATTTACGACTGGAAGCAATAGTTGATACATTTACTTCCTGCAGCAACTTCTATCATAACGATGAAACTGTAGTTGTAAATGGAAGATCTTACTCTTGTTTAATGTCGTCAGGCACGCCTCCTATGAACAGGTCGGTGTCGAGGTTGAGGCCGTCCGTGCCCCGTGGACTCTCGCCTTCGATTTGTGGCTCTTCGTCCACACTGAGCACGGCATTCCTGCGATTGCGAGTCACGACCAGCTGATGCCAGCGGCCCTGACTGATTTGAACTTTGCTGACCACTGTGCCTGTACCCGAACCTGTGTTGAACCTGAGGAGAGTAGATAACAGCACGTTCAGATGCTGATTCAGTCAGCTTTATCCAAAGATTACTCTGCATCCGTGTACTTTAACACTTCATACAAGTTTAGAGCACAGACCTGGGGGGTTATTTTCAAGACTATGCCTGTTTCGTATCGTGCAGCGCTATTGACAAGAATAAATCTGCTCATAATGCTAAACAAGACAGAGACAGATGAAAGAAAGAGGGTACGAGACCTCCCATTTGGGATTCCTAACAACAGTATGTGACTGGAATGAAGCAGTTGCTCACTCAAAAAATGTCTTTCACTGCCTCATTTTAATTCAACCTTTTATCTAATGAGGTTTTGTTGAGAAAAAAGCCATATCATCGCAGAAAAGAGCCACCACGTGCACCCACACATATGGTAGTATTAAAGCAACCTGAGAGTAATTATCTGCCACAAATAATTAGTTCTTCTCCCCACGTCTTGGATTTGCAGAGCTGTGGGTGGTAATCTCACAGCTGTATTTCTGGAATTGAGGCTGAGCTGCATTTGAGAGCACAAGTGACTAATGATCTCCTTTAGTTTGCTATTGATTTCACTCTGAATAGAGAAATCTAACCTGGCCAGGCTGGGAGAAACTAAAAGGGCTTTGAGGGGTCAGGGCGAAATACGAGACCCAAAAGATAAGGAAATGGTGCTTGAAATAATAGGTCCACAACAGAAGCGGTGCAGAATCTCTAATAAGTCTAGTCACTGCTCTTCTAAAGACACTGCCGTTCCCAAAAGAGTTTCTATTCATACAGTTCCACAGCAGGAGAAGACATGAATGCTTAGTGTTTGTGTAGGTGTCAGGAAAATTGTACCATTTCAACAGACTGGATGAAATGTTTACTTACTGCCAGTATCAGTCCAAAACTGACACTTGATAATACTAAATGTACCGTACATCTTAAAGGTGGACAACACCAATTTCACATGTCAGAATCAATTTTGTAGGCATGACAACTTTAACAATGACTCTACATTGCTAACCGAGGACATGGATGGAAGATGGATTTATCAGGCAGGGAGAGTTGAACTAACGGAGAGGCAAACACACACTGGAAATTGTTTGAAATTTTATTATATATAATTTTGGTTCTGTAGAGTAGCCCGGAAGCCAGCGTGAACTTTCCCCCACAAACATTTTTGTGGGCAGGGGAAATACTACTATCTACTATCTTGACCATAGACTGTATAAAGAAGGAGGTGGAACAGCTCTTCTAAAGTGAAGCCCAAGCAAGTAGAGCTCCCCATGATGACTGGCTGCATAGGTCATGAGCTCCACCCTCTCCATGTTAGTGGATGGGACTTGGGACTTAAAGTAAAACACGAAAGTACACGTCAAATGCATTTTTTTCAAGGATGGTTTCAGTCATTTTAGGTAGTACATATTGTTTCCATTTTTCTGTTTTTAGTAGACTCTGACTCCAAGCTTGCAAGATGACACCGCCCGTATCCCTGGGAAAATAGCGCCAGCTTTGCCAATGTAAGGAAGTGGGGACACATTGTAAATATTTACACAGTCAATGATCTTGACCTTAAGCAGGTCTGGGTAGTTTATGAATAGAGAGCGCAGTCAGTTTTACTGTAAACCAGTCCAATACTCGAAGAACCACAAAGGTGACATAAATAACCTTAAAATGAATCTAGCTTACATCGTATCACTATCAATAAATTTCTGAAGGAAATGTATTTCTATGTCACTGCTTCCATCTGAACATATATTATATATTTATTATATATATTTGATTAAAAATAACATGGCAAAGGCCCATGTCAGGCCTCCTGCACATGTCACTGTGCATATGTTCCTACTGCCTGTAAATGTTCTGTTAATTCGAAGGTCTCAACATATTTCCTGAAAGCATTGCTGGCCTCAACCTGCAAATCTGCAAACAAGCTTCTGTATCTATATTCTCTGGCACTGCCGTCTTCAACATGTTTACTTGCTATAATTATTTGCCTCATTATCTTCAGTGCTGTCTATTTGTTTTATTCTTATTTACATTCTCCCTCAGCTGCTGCTGCTCCAATGGCCAAGTTCCCTCGTAGGGATCATTAAACCTCCATCGAATTTTCAGGGGATGGATTAGGAGGATAAAATCGCCAATCAAATTAAATCAAACAAAAGCCGCAGAATCAATAGCCGACAAGGGTGCCGCTACTACTAACTCAACCATGGATATTTTGGATAGTCATAACATTTATGGCAGGGAAACTTACTTATATACTTTGTATTTTGTATCTTGTTCTGTTTCTGTTTTTTTTGCACCTTAAAATGTCTGTACTTGCACGTTAAGCTGCTCACTTGTGGCTTAAATTTCCCCCCGGGGACAAATAAAGTTTTCTGAATCTGAATCTGAATCTGAAACAACCGTTGCTCACCTGAGTTCGACCCTGCCGTTCACCAGGGCCAGAGAGATGAAGTCCTTCTTGCCGTTCTGGCCATTGTAGAGAAGAAGACCGGTCATGTTGGATGCTCGGAACTCCATGGCAATACGGACAGTGTGGTAAGCGCTCATGGTCTGGAATGCCAAGTAGGACTGGCCTCCAAATGATGGGATGAAGTACTTGATCACTGCAGACGAATAAAGACAACACGCAATATTGTCATTATTGTGGGGTTAGCTTAATAGAAGTTTAATATGCTTAATTAAGTGTGTGGTGCTGCAGTGTCATTGGCTCTTGACAGAAAATAAGCCTTTGTGTCAGCTTATTTTAGGAAATTATTTAAAAAAATGCATTATGAGTTTATCAAAAAAAGGAGGCTGAGAAAGGGGAGGAGGCTTTCACCCTCTCTAATACAGTCATACACATTCACAAAGTCATGCACACACACAGGAATCATTTGTTTTTCTTTTTTTTTTTATCCACTCCACAATTATGATTATTATCATCCATTTTGTCTCCCTTTCTCTCTGTCCATCTGCCTTTCCGTCCGTCACTCTGAGGAGAATGGCAGCTGATGAGCTCCTTCTTTTCTAATGACTTGACTGATCTGGGGGAGGCTGGCGTGTGCGTGAGTGTGTGTGTGTGCACGATTTCATTCAGTCAGTCTAACTCAAAGACACACACTGATTCTCCCCAGCTAATCCCCGTCAAAGCAATTAGTGTCAGTTATCTTAAGATGCAGCTGTGTGAGGTCACTACTCGTTCCCCCAAAAAAGTAGGATAAGAGGGGGAAAAAAACAAAAGGGCTGTGCTCCTCAAGAAGTTCTGCATGATTTCTGATTTTCTCCGAGGCACTGATTGGATCCTGTGTTGCCTTTGCTGAATGGCTAAGTGTCGGCTGATGTCTGAATAAGATGAGTTTGAAGCACCGAGGAGGGATGTTCAATCACTCCTCAGCTCTTGGTCCGCGAGTCTTTCTAAAACAAAATCTAACATAAAATAACCCTCTGTCCCGCGCTGTGACTGTTGTTAAATTGTTTATATGACCCAATAAATCCACAGCTGCGATCACACAAGATTTGATTTACATATTCTGGCGCTAACTAAAAGTCATTACTCCCACTGCCACTTAAGGTATCACGTTGCTCTTACTACAATTAGAACTACTGCATGACAATTGGAATATATTTCTTTTCTTCTTCTCTTTAAAATAAAGGTTTCCTCCAATAAATTATCCCTTTCATGCTTGAGGTTTTTTGTTATTATAATGTTGGCTTTCTGCTACGGTATAAATGCATTAAAGCCCTTGGGGATATGGTCAAGGAGTGGTTATAAAACAGCTGAAAGGAATGACTGGCACAAAGGAAAGTGGAGTGCCTAAAATCCTTTGTCGCTGTAAGATCTTGCTAAATGCTACCCATTGGTGCACTCTTTGAATTTGCTAATTGCAATTGTACCAAATTATAGGGAAGGTCTTTTCCAGGTCATTTCTTAGAAGAGTTTAAAATAGGCTCAGACTTTGAAACTTTTGATTGAAGAGTAATAACATATATGGGAGAATAAATAGTTCCTAATTTATAGAGAATGAAAAGAAACTGCCTGACTCACCCTTCTCACACACAGATCCTCCTCGCCCAGCAGGGCACTTGCAGCTGAAGTCGTTGCCTTCGTCCTCGCAGGTGCCCCCGTGGAGGCAGGGGTGGGAGTCGCAGGGCTTCTGGGCCCTGTGGCCATGCCTGCCTCTGATGCTGGGGATGGTGGTGGCAGGAGGCAGTGCAGTCGTCGTGGTGATGGCTGCGGTGGTGGTGGGAAGTGGCGTGGTGACCGGTGCTGAGGTTGTGGTGGTACGTCTGCTGCTGAAAGGCCTGCGAGTGGTGCCCAGTGGGCGACTGGTGAAGTAGGAGGAAGTCGGTGGAGGCCTGGTCGTGGTGGTGGGAGCAGCTGTGGTGACGGATGCCGTAGTGGTGGTGGTGGTGGTGGTGAAGATGGGGGAAGAGGACAGGCCTGTCAACAGTCCCGGCAGAGAACAATGGAAATTGGAAAAAGAGACATTAAAATGTGTTGAGGCTGTGGCCCTGTGATTTCTCTTAGAACCTTTGATAAATCACCTCATGAATAACTTAAAACCCCCTTTCATTTTATTAATCCCTACACACTCCTGTTAAGTCTACACTGTATTACCATAATTGGTGAAGCGAATATTCTCATCCTCCGGCTTCTTCACAGAGATGCTGGTGTCTTTGGAGGCCTTTAACTGTTTCAGCAGGGCTCCTACGATGTCCTCCACGGTGTATCTTGTATCTACAATAAACAAGACATACAACCACTCAGGACAAGGCCTCTGAGGAGCATTGTGAAGCAAATACAGGACTCAAGCTTCTTCAATGGTACAATGGATATATCAGGCAGCCCTGTGTATGACAGGTGGAGGGTCTCCGCGGACCACTTGTCCTCCAGCCGTCGCTTGTCCGGCTTTTTTTTTTTTTTCTAGATGAATCGCTCTCATAATGTTGGCCACAGATGTTTGCTTTACAGGCCATGGTGGAGTGCTACATAACGGCACCCGCCGGCCCATGTGAAAAAGATGAAGGACGCTAAACGGTGCTCGTAAAAAAGAAAAAAAGGGAAAGGAGGTGGGTGATGTTTTTTTTTTTGTAAAGCTGTGTAGAAGACCAGCTGTGACATATATCAGCATATACAGTGCATCCAAGACTTTGCCTTAATAATGAAAAATCAGCACTTTATATGTGTGGAAGGAAAAGTAGTAAATACTGTACAGGCCTGTGAATACGTAATGTAAACAGACGTTGAACACATCAAGAAAACTTCAGTTGCTCAGTGTACTAAAGCCTGTGTGAATCTGTTTGAGAGCAACGTCGGGTTCTGTTTCCATTTTGAATTTAGTTTGTGTCTTTTGTTTCTGTGTTTCTCACACGCCTTGTGCCTTCAGTTGTACTGAATGCCAAACACAAGTCAGCAATCTCCCCGGCATGATCACTGAAGTAACTTTTCCTGCCTCTGAACAATAACAAGTACTCTCTGAACATCTAAGAAAAGGAAAGCTTCTAATGGCGCTGGTTGTTTTTAATAAGCAGGCAAATTGGTGCAAGCAAGAGATTAAGTTGGCACTGAATAGAAAGTAATAAAAAAAAAGAAAAGATGCAAGTGAGGAAAAATATTCAGCGCCTTGCAACATTATGAGCCAAATAAAAAATAAGCAGAAAACACTCAGGGAGCACAGGCCTGTGCAGAGGAAGCACAATCCTCCATTTCAGTTGTCATTGGCCCTACTTGCATTATATGCCTGTATTTGGTTGTGTTGTGAGTGTGCACTTGTGGCGCATATATTTTCAAATAGATGATTTTAATTTGCTTGTTTTTTGTCTGTTTGCTTGTCTTGCTGCAGGGCGCTGAGCTCTCTCGGCCATAGTAGCATGCAGATCTGAATCTGAGTACTTACAACATTATAAAATCCTTATGTGTTTTGAAGAATTTTTGGAGCAGTTCATGCTACGTGTGGCATAAGTGCAAAGATGTGGTGATTTAAACTGTTTTTTTCTGTAGTGGAACTACTGTATATTTAAAGTTTTATGATGACTCAGAATGAATAAGTATGAGCAGGTGCACTTTTATTATTATAGCACAACTACTTTGAATACTAATGAAGAATACTGCTGTTAAATATGCCGCACCTACACAAATTTAGCTTGAGAAAACTACGGAACATTAAGAAAATTCTATCTACTGCATATGGGTGAGTGCGTTGGATTTCATTATGGGGCACGTTTCGACCAATAAAAAAATACATCTGCACACAATTAGATACTCCAGCAACCAATCAGAACTATTTTATTGTAGACAAATTCGACTTCACAGCGCTCACATGACAAGTATGACTACATCGCTGTTACTCCTCTGTCCATCACTGCATAGGAGCGACTCCAGACCAACTTTCCGCCACAAAAAACTTGTGGATGGGGAAGTTGGTCTGGGTTCCAGGCTAAATCTGTGCTATACTAAATATTCCAGGCCAAATTGTTTTGCCCCAGTACTTAATTTCCAGGAGTAGTTTCAAGGAGTAACTAAAAATTAAATGTACTAAAAAGGCGATATGGTAGATTATTCTCTATAAAAAGTAGGTCCTTTGTGGCCAGTGGCCAAACTCTTTTTCCACTTTCTTTTAATATTTTGGTATCTTCTCCTTGCTAAAAGACAAATTGAGCAATCACATATATCTCTCTACTGGCTACTAAAAAAAATAAAATAAAATCTGTTGGCTATAAAGATCACTCACCTGGTTTGAAGTGGGCCTCGACAAGGGCCAGGATGGATTTGCTGGGTCTAAGGTTGCGGACACGGACGCTCATAAAATCTTTGTGCACCCCCGACTTCCTGAACAACTCGTTTAGCTGAGGAAGAAAGAGGGAGTGGGAGGAGAGAATGAAGCTGGTAATGAGCTCAATGCTATTATTGCAGCCAATTTCAGAATACTATCTCCCTGAAAGACTGCCTCTCAAATCGAGGTGCAGAGCAGAAACCTATTGGGTGTGGACAAATTGACATTTAGCTGCTGCTGTGGCATTAATTATGGGAACAAGTTTCCAGGAGGAGCTAATATAAATGTCGTGCTACCCTGACAATCTGATTGGTTTTGCTTCTAATGCCCATGCTGCATGTTGTAACAGCCCGAGGAGCTCCACGAAGAGGTTTGACTAAAATGTAGTTTTAAGCCAACAGTGATACTTGCCTTTAGCCCTAAATCTGGGCCAATATTATATCTTAAACTAGGCCATTGTCACGCTAGGACTTCAAAAAAAGTTACACATGCTCAGTGTTTCTCTTTAATTCTGTCCTTGCCAGCGTGGCGGTGGATTAATCACATTCAAACGCTCAGCAGTCTACGAAAGCGACAAGAAAATCCTCTGCATCCTCGTCCCCATTTCAGCTGCTGGTGAGAATCACAGCAGCCACGGGGCCTGCTAACCCACTTAACCACAGTATCCTTTGAGTGGACACTTCTGTTGTTTCCAGCGAGTGCTCCTCCACCACACCCCATCTGCATGCCACAGATTTTACTAAAGCCAATCATTGTTGTATGAGACAAAACACAAGAGATTCCTGTGATTTGTGGTAGATGTGAGAAATCATTTTGTGCATGCTCTTAACATACTGAGTTTGAAATAAGGAGGTGAGCATCAGTGAAAAAGATGCTTATTTGGTCAGTGACACTGATGATCCAGTCTAATTTGTTCAGCTTATCTGTATATCTGTGTGAGCGTGGATGTATGTGGTCCATGTGTGTGCTGCAAAATGAAAAGGAGGTGGCTGTTGTCAAGTCGCGCACCAGGCTTCAGAGACACACAGTCTGAGAGCGTTAACAAGCACACACACAAATCACCACGAGGTAGCAGATTAGGTCCCAGTGGGGGTTAGTGACATTGATTCAACAGCTGGTACAAGCGTACTGTGTAAACACACACACACTAGTTCCCTTTTCATCAGAGGAGCGAGGCCCTGGCTTGACAACAAAGACGTTCGTTCAAAGGTCTGAGCGCAACAGAGAAAGCGGACAGTGGAGAAGTTCAACGAGGGTAAACTGCACGGGCCAAACTGTGGTTACTGTACGGGCTGTGTGCCTGCCCGGCTGTCGGCTTCACCAAACAGAAACTCGCACCACGACCATCTGAATTTGTGAGACAAATACCCAGACAAAGCACACAATTTTTCAAACTGCTGAAAAAGTCTTAATTAATCTCACACGAGAAGCTGCTTTTGCATACTGTGAAGTGTTTGCCAAGCAATCCAAAAATGTGTCTTTGCACAAGTCTGCATAGAGCTGTTAGTTTTTTTTGTAATAGTTGTCTTATTAAACTTGAAGTGTTTCTTTCTAAGTTAACACAAATTCCGTTGAAAGTCTTAATTAATCAGCCATGTGTCTGAAGAAACATTTAGCCTGGACATGATCAGAATTCTAATTTTGACGTTAATGCTTGTGAATTGTTGATAAATTATAGAAACTATATATCACCAAAAAGAAGAAAAGAACATGAATATTAAACCACAACAATGGGGCATGACTGTGAAAGGTCTTATTTTCTTCTGATATACCTACAGGGGTAAAAAAATGGTATTCAATTACTACTTTCTACGGATCACCTGATGCACCAGATTGCCAATACTCTCCTTTTATTAAAAATCAAATATCAGCCAGGCTATGTTATCTGCCTCTGATATGATGTATGTTCCTCTCTGACCGCAGCTTGCAAATATGTTTTTTATCATTGTTATTTTTCTATCAGATGTCTGACCACAGAAATCACTTCAGCCCAGCGTGGCAGAATATTACTCAGCTGCTTCAGAGGTGTCAAGCCTGTAAAACGTGCAATGAAACCCGCCTGAAGGAGCTGAAAGAATTTGATTAGACCGGCTCTCGGCGAAGAGTGTCATGATGCTCTGAATGTTGTTTCTGAGGCTTCTTCAAAAACATCCTCGGGAAAATACGAAATATGCAGCAAGACTATGTAAGTTTTGCAGTGGCTATCATCTCTTGGGTCTGTTGCATTGAGTTGTCATGTTTTGCAGTCGCAGCAAACACAGTATATGGCATTTTTATCAAATGTCATTATGGCCTGCTTATACATTTTGCAAATAAAGAGTGAGACTGACATTCATTTGCTGTTGTGTTTCAAGGCTATAAACCAAAACAAATAGCTAGAAACGTCTAAAATGCTTGAGGGACATGCAGAGATTGTAATAATTTAGTGTTTTTGTCACAACAATCTTTCACATTACACAGTCCTTTGATCAACAACTATATGTTACTGATTTTCAAGACCAAAAGCAGCTAAACAGGACCATAAGCAGGAAGCAATTCATATTTGTCCACATTCACCATGTAATGTTTTCTTGCGCTAGCTAACATTAGTCACAAGGTTACCTCAATATGGACAGGATATTTTGTTGCAGCAGATTTAGCCTAGAAAAAAAGCCTGTTGGACTGTATTTCAAACACTGCTCGTTCCTGCACTACTTACAGCACTCTCTATGCTGCGGGCCGTCTCTCCAAACAGCTCTGACTTCGGGTCGTCCATCTCCGGTGTGTGGAAAATCTCCTGGCCCTCCACCTGGTCCAGGTGCAGGAAACCACTGAACTTCATGGTAGCTGGAAGGAGAGGAAGATGTGATACTGAAACACTGCAATATCAGATTACTTCCATTACTCTGTTCCCGCTGCCTTCACACAGGGCTCGTTTTGGGGTAGTGCCAGTTTTGCGTTAGTGATGGGTTGTGTGTTCGTGTGTTTGACAGGAGGAGGTTAGTGAGTGCGTTGCTGAATGCGTGGGGATTTGAAAAGGTCTGGAGGTGAACGTGGTGGCGGTGGAGGTTGTGCAGGTGGACGAGGTGGACCGTGACACGTGACACAAGGAAGGAAGGAGAAAAAAAAGAAGAATGGAAGGGTAGGTGAAACAATGGGCCAGTTTTACCAGACGGAGACTCGTCCCAAAAGCTGGCCGTGGCACGGAAAGCTGGGCAAAAAGACAACAAGTTAGACAGACACACAAATACATGAGGAAAGAACAACACACACACTAAAGAGGAAACATCTAGAAGGAACTCTGAAAAGTGCCTTCTTCAGCAAAGAGAAAGCATCCCTGTCCGACCTTGGGGGGTTATGTTGTCCAACATCTATCAACTCTCTGTGCAGTTTCTTCGTACTGCCGACAGATAGGAGAGGGCTTGAAATAAAGCTAAAAGGAGGAGAGGAATTGTGTGTGTGTATGTGCGTAGAACGGAAGAGCATGTGAGCCGCTGATGCCGGTCCTCCACGCCGCTCGTAATCAGTGCAACAAATTGCCCAAATCAATCATGGCTGCCCCTGCCTGAGCAACGCCAGGGAGAATTGGAAGAGCACTTGTATGATTATCGTGAAAGATAGTCGTAATTGTCTCCTTAATGCCGCCAGACCAATGACTGACACAGCCTGCTTAAAATTGCATGCAAGGGACAGCAGACACTGCCGACACACACGCACAAACCTCACGCTACCCCCTCCGCCTCCCAACCTTTCACGGGGAAGCACACATCGATTCAGATGTGACGCCGGCCATAAAATAGAGGCGAATGGTCGAGGTCTGGCTGATGGGGAAAGGGAAAATAAAGAAAGAGAGATCTGACTTTTAATCTGCAAAGAAGACAAACATCAGAAAGGGTGATTTTCCAGCCCACTGCCGTGACGGACGTAAAGAGAGAGAGAGAAAGAGAGTGATAAAAGGAGGGACAGAGCTATTTGACTATCAGATTCCAGTGGACTGTTAAATGTAGTGGATTTGTCAAACTTCCCCTGGCATATGGAAGAGTTTGCAGGGGAGCTCAGTGTGCCATTAACTTTCACATGAGCGCTTGCTGGCCAGTCTTTGATGTTGTATTAAAATGGTATGGGTCTGTTTAAACGTAAGTGTGAGTATTAAACTAGAATTACTGCCTTGTGGTTGTGCCAACTCATCAAGTAGTGGTTTACACCCATGTCTGTCAGCACTCATATAATAATGGAATGAAGACTTTGATGGTATTTAATAAAACTTTTGGATGTCAAACATCATCATTTTATTATTTTAGACATTGAGTGAATTCTTGAGTTTTGGCTGTTATGTGAGTTTTGTGACGTTTGTAGTACTTGTACTAAATCTGAATGTCTAAATGTGAAGAAGTCCCTCCTGAGATGTCATGGCTGGTTGCCTGTACAGAAAACCCCAAAACGAGATGCCTCTGCCCATGGGTATTGCTGGCGCCACTAACTGTACATGAAGAGGAATGAACCCTTTATCATGTCACTTATAGGGTTTCTTATGAGCAGTTTTTAAGCTCAGGGGAAAAGACATAGCGTGAGAGGAGCTGAGGTGGCCAGGTGACGTCTAGGCAGACTATAGACTGTGTATAAATATGGATTACGCGTCCCCTCTTCCATAGCATTAGCCAAACTGATGCTATTTTGGGGGCAGAGTTTGTGCAGTACAATCCAAGAGTGGAGCACCGTGGAGCCGCGTTATTGATGACCCGCCCACACTTCCGCCAGACTCAATCATGTTTTCATTAGATTATTAATGCACTCTGCTCTACCTCCACCACTTACAAGGAAATGTTATACACTGTATTTATTTATTTATTTATTTTTACCAACTAAAACAAAATGTATCCGTAAAAATTTACACTTGAACATGCATCAGTATTATATTAACTACCTAAAATGACAGAAACCATCCTTGAAAATAAATATTTGACGTGTATTTTAGTGTTTTAGTTTGGCCCAAGTCCAATCCACTAACATGGAGGAGGTGGAGCTTATGACCTATACTGCAGCCAGACACCAGGGGGAGCTCTATTTGCTTTGGCTTCACTTTTGAGGAACTGTTCTACGTCCATCTTTATACTGTCTATGAGGCAGACAGTTAGCAATCTGTGAGGACTGACACCTGCCAATCAAAGTGACCACACCCTTAATTATACATTAATCTTTCATACCATTTTAATGAGTGAGCTATATAAAAATACAACTCTGTACAGATGTAATGAGTGGAGAAATTGGCTGTAGAACTGTGAACCAGGCTTTTGTTGACCATGTTAACATGGAGGATTATCAGTACTGAGTCGCAGTTAGAAGCTCAAGTGGCCAATCGAGGAATTGCAGTGTTTGGCATTTCAGCATCCAATTTTTCGACCCTGCAGGTTTTAAAAAAATAAAATAAAAAATTTGGGCTAATAAAGGCATAACTATCTCCAATCTATCTCTCTGGCTAAATGATAAGACATTTTTTGCAATTTGAAAGAAACAACCGAGTCACCCATTCTCCACCAAGGTCTGGCATCCACTCTGAATCTTTACAACACATTACAAAACGAGATTAACAGAGCTCCTTGAGTGTGCGAGAATGTGAATTAAACTCAACCTTGAGCCACTTCGCCAGTTGATGTCTAAATAAAATGGGACTGGAGCAATGAACAATTAGTCCTTTTGCTTCTGAGACAGCCGGGCAGATGCCAATAAACTGGATTGTACAATGACATGGCAGCCGATGCACGGGGGACGTGTCATTTCACTTCTAATGAGTGGAACAGCGGCTGAGCTCTTCTGAGGAAGAAAAAAAAAAAAAAGATCTGTATCCGCTGGCGTATCGATCAGCCTATCGCACTGCCTGCTTTTATTGGTAATACTTGAGCTGAATGAAGTATTGATCGCTGGTGTGCCGTCATTGTTAGCACAGATAAATATTTACAGGCTTCAGAAGATTTGTTATAACAGTTCTCTCTGAGCTAAAAAGCTGCTCCTTCTGTTGCCTGGATTAGAGGCCAAATACCATCAAATTCCACCTCAACACAACATTCCAGGTTTCACCTCTGTTTAACTTCAAATTCTGTAACAAACGGAAGGCTGAAAAGCGGCCTAATTTCTTCAAATACTACTGCGGATTGTGTGTCCGTAAATTGTACTGGTTTATTGAAGGCCTTGGGACCTTCAACACGCCAGAAATGCAACTCCACGCACATATTTGTGGCCTCAGCTTTTTCAAGTCATGACCTAGAGCACCCTTGGGACTCAGCTTGAATCCCTCTTTTCACCATCCCTCAGACAACCACAGCTAGGACAAATAGAGAGCAGGTTTCAACAGGGGGATGGGGGTAGAGGGAGATAGAGAAGCAAAGGGGAGTAAGGATTCCTTTATCTTTATGAACCGAGTGTGGCAGAAGGCACTGATTGGTACAACAGCGTTCGTCGGCCTCTGGTAGTCTCTCGAGTCTCTCTCTTCGCTCAAGTCCAGAGAGAAATGAACTGATGCAAGACTGGATTGAGATTGACTGGGTTGAGCCGGAGAACACAGAGAAATATAGCTCAAGAGGGAGATATAGAAGAGTGGCACTGACTGATAAAGAGAAGAATGTGTGTGCAGGTTGGAGTGTGAATAAAAGAGATGGGAGATGAGATAGGGTTAGGGTTAGAGGGGCCAGGAAAAGAAATAGAGGAACTAATAGCTATTTATAAAGAAAAGAACAGGGGCTCTAGAATATAGAGTTTCATCAAACCAGACTTCATTCAAAGATTTTGAGAAAAACTAGCAAAGAAGAAACTCACTGGAGTCTGGCGGGGAATGACTAATATTAGGATCAGGCGTGTTCAAGTGTTGTTAAATTTATAAACAATTAAGGAATGGGTAACTAAGGTCAGACACTGAGGTTTTTTTCACTTTTAAATTTTTGAATTTCCTGCCACCTGTCAATAAGATCATTTACATATGAGGGAAGTGATTCATGAAAGCACTGCTGCAGAAAAAAAGAAAAAAAAAAAACACCACCTGTTCGGGTGGTTCAAGACAGATGGGCCAATGCCGCGATTTCCATAGTAAACATTGAATATGAAAAATGTTGTGTTCATCATAAACTGAAATAGGTGGAAAGGCACTCAGGACGTTGACACATAGATAAAGGAAGGTAGTTGATTTCTGCATGGGAAGTCAACTCTTCACCATATTAACATTAAGTATAAACTGTAGACTCTGTTTTATAATCAATCCCAGTTACTGGCTAGAATCACATTAATGAAGAAATGCAACGTAGCCTCAACAATACCGTATGTTGCAAGGATTACTCCATTTGCTTAGACACAGATATAATCAGTGAAACTGCCGCGTTACATATTTTTCTGGTTTTAGCAGGCTTTAATTAACCCACTTTTTACAGAAACCCAGCTCTGTCCAAGTCCCGGGTAAAACAGTGCCCATTTTGCATGTTGCAAACATGGGAATGTGTAGAGCTTATTGAGACAGACATCACAGCACAAGAACAGAAGAAAGACAAGAGAGCAAACAAGTCCTCATCATTCCACCCGAGTTTGTCTACTTTTTTGTGTTTTTGTGTGACAATAAAGGGAAATAAAGAGATAAAGTGTTCACTTGTGGTGTTGGTTGTCTTTTTTTTTTAAAAACGGCGAGGGATGTGTTAAGTGTTCTCTTGTGCTTCCAGTCTTTACACAGAGCTAAACTGAACTAATTATTTCACGGCTCCAGCTCTATACTTAATGCACAGAGCAGAATCAGGCTTTTCATCTCACCCTTGGAAAAAAAACTAAACAAACAAATGTCCCAAAATGTTGCAATTATTTCTTTTATGTGAGTTGTGGTTTTACATCTGTCATTTGAAGATTTATATGATGGCAAAGAGTCCAAAGTATAATGTTAGCTAATTGCAACTACTGTAGTAGACACTCTTAAGTGATAAATGGTAATACCCAGGAATAAGTATTACTTTTTCAAAGAGACCAAGGAAAGAAAGCCTAAATAGAGACAGAACTTCTGTGATTCTCAGTGTAAGACAGCCTACAGACACACACACAGTGGAACAGACAGGAACAGACAGCAGACAAAGACACAGAGGAGCAATTATTGGAGGGGAAATGTTTTCTGAAGGGGGCATTTGGACTTACAGGGGCAGTTGGCACCCTCTGGAGTGCTGGACGGCGTCTTGCCATCGGGACAGCAGCCGAACTCCGTGTTGTCGCAGGTCGACCTATCCTCAGCTGCGGGAAAAGTGGAGTTTGCCACCGTGAGACCTGGGGGTGACACGCAGGGGCTCATTATAATTCATGAATCTTGAGAACATTCATAAATTCAACCCAGCTTATCTCAAAAACCCAGAAAAGAGGTATTTTTTAAAGGCTTTTGGGGCACCAAGGTCAAGTTGTGGTTGTGAGGACAAAGCCTACAATTTTTCTTAGTTTTTTTCTTAATTTGCTCTTGCTCCTACAAATGTTTGTGTGTTTTCAGTCTTCTGACAGGCTTGGCCAGTGATTGGACTAATAAAGGCATCTGTCCGGAGTGATTATATGGCATTTTCATTGGAACCAATTTTACACCTGGAACTCATTTTGTCAAGCAGTGAACAATAAATGGGCACCATTGCCAGTCATGTCACACACAGACCACTTTAAACAACCGGTGGGAGACGTGATAAAAGCTGATTGCTGATTGGCTGACAGTAACTTTCAAGGCTTCCCGGGAGAAAAAAAAAGATACAGTCACGTTTGTATTACTGGCACTGTATATCTGGCTATCTTGGGACATAAAAGACATAAAAGAGGCCTCGCTTTTTCTATCTGAAGGATCAGAGTGTGTAATAGCAGCGGGCCTCCATCCCCTGTAATGATGGCATTGGCGGAGGGGGTGTCTTGGTCCAAGCGGTGCAGTTTACGGCCGCACAGAGATTAGAAATAATCGCGGAGGCAAACAGCTAGCGGCTGAACAAGTCGTAAAGACGTCAGAGACGAAGGACGTCCTGCTCAAGGACTCGCGGTCAAAGTAGGTGAGAGGAGGGTGGGGGGGAGGGATAAAGGCGGGAATAGGCTGAGGTTTATGGGGCATCTGTTGGCGGGTGGTCCATAGATTTACAGATGCTTGGCTGAAGAGGAGAATGCCATTGGGGGAAATAGGGCAGTGCACAAGAGCAAAGGGACGCTGCACGACTCCACTGGGAGCCGTGAGAGCTGTGAAATAAATACACACACACACACGCACAGATAAGTGCAGAATTCAAAAGAGGACAAATACAAAAATGTACAAATATACCTGCACTAATTTTTACACTGTTAAACTGTATGTGCACTTTGAATTGGACATACTCTGTGGCACGAGGAAGGGGAGAAAAGACAAACACATAGATTAGACTTCACTGTAGATAAAAAGCTCACCTCACAGAAACACATTCACTTACTCAGAAACAGATCTGTTCAGGTTTTAATATCCATGCCGAAATTTGCATTGTACCATCTCCTAAGCGACTAAAACATTCACACTCACACAGTGATGTGTGTTACTACTCCAGTGTGCAAAGTGTGTAAACACTGAAGTAGTAAAGAAAAAAAGAAAATTCAGGCATGCTTGGTTACACATTCATTCCCACACACATCTACACACAGCCAAAAGACACTGGGTTTCCTTTGCAGACAGGCTACATGGTCCTCGCATCACAGAGCACCCAGGTCAGTCCCTGACAGGAGAATAAATCTAAAACTCGAGGGAGAGGGAGCAAAATGGGAGGAGGATGAGGGGGAGGAAGAGCCCCTAGGAAGAGCATATTGGGGCTACGCTGTTTCATCAATCCTATCCTGTTACTGCGAGCTGTCAGGCAAGCTGGATGGACTGAAGGCAACATCAAGAAAAAAAAAAGCCTGATTGAAAAGTTTCAGTTGTCCCTTGTTGTCCGAGCAGAGGCCCTTTAACCACAGCCGACTGTTACAGTCAGGAGGGCATGTCGAGAAAGATTTAAGGCTAGTCATGTGACAAGGTACGCTGCCTCCGCACACACTCGCACCTCAGCTTCACAGTCACATCAGCCTGTCAAGTCAGGCTCCAGAGATCCTCAGATGCGGGCCAACGGTTTCATCTATCTGGCCTGCCGCGAGTGTATTTTACAGAGCTTGGGTTTGTTTTGCTAGGTATTGAGAACGGGAGCGCTGGTGGAATGGGAGAGAAAAAGCATGGGTGATGTAGCAACAGTGAACCATGCGAGTACATTCCTCTCAGTCTGAAATTGAGATATACATCTTGTGTATATCAAGTGGAAATGACTCCAACAGCATCTGTTTACATACATTTCTCTTCCCTGCCTGCCTGGCTTTGACATTTGTCTTCTCAAAAGCAATTTGCATACAAATACATAAGAGTGTGATTTCATTTTCAATTAACAGATGATGGTATGAATGTGTTATGATGTCAGCTAAGAGGAAACAATGAATGTGTCAAACCCCTTTTTAAAAAAGACCCTCCCACACACCCCTCCTGATTTTATGGATAATGAAGTGAAAGAGCAGGGATTTACCGACAGGCTCCTCCGCCCCACTGGCCTCCGATGGGACGCCACTACCCGCTTCGTCTTCCTGCTCCTCTTCTTCAGCTTGGTCGTCACCGCTTGGCTCCCCGCTGCCCGAACCATCGAAATGGGTCGCGGCGGCGACTGTGGGTGGGGCAGGACTGCTGCGAGAAGAAAGGGTGGTGGGGGCAGCCCTGGTGGGCTGGTTATGAGTGGAGTGGTGGTGGGTTGGGGTGGATAAGGGGGTGGTGGCTGGAGGCTGCTGGGTGGTCTCCGTCTCGACTGTCCTCGGAGGCGGGATGCCAAACACCATGTGAGGATCGTAGGGGACAGGGGTGGTGTTGACGGCTGAGCTGGGGGTGGTGGTAAGGGGGTTGGGGGTGGGTCGTTCTGCCAAGTCGGGGATTTCTGGTGGAGGGAAGGGGAGGAAGCAAGGAATGGATGAATGACTGAGCAAAGATGGAAATGTTTGATTTTGCTGCACCTAACTTAACCCAACACAACCTCAGATATTACACCAAAGGAAATAAAAACATCATTAGCCAATAAAGCGTAACAAAGCCACTTAATGATTATTACAACCTACTGCTGACAATAAATTTTTTACCTCTGAATTTAATGAATGATTATGGCTTTTAATTATCTAACCCATCTCCCTGATGATCAACATTATCATTATGAAATTACATTAAAATAATGACACACACACAAATGCAGAGTCTGGTTTGTAAAAGCAACCACTGATTAAAAACCCTGCAATGGATGAGATGCTGGGAATCGTTATTTTACTAATCTTTGGAGTGAATATGGAATATGCCAACAGATGACACAGTACATTCAGATGTATATGTATGTGTTCGACCAGCAAATGAGTTTCTCCACTTGGTGTCGATGCAATGTATGGTGTGTATGTTCGTGCTTGTGTTTGCATGCATGCTGTGCCAGCGCCTATGAATTATATATCCATATTCAAATGCTGCCCTCCAGTAGCAAAGCTTTAATCACCAACAGCCAGTGCCTCCGGTGATGAATGATTGATAGAAATGGGGCAAAAAAAAAAAGAAGAAGCCGGCTTTAACTCAGGCTTCAAAGACGGCACACTGCTGCTTGCAAAGAGCATGAGCATCCGTCAACGCCACCACAAACACACCGATGTCAACAGACGCACACACCAAACAACATCACTTCAAATAAAGGGGAGAGAAGAGCCTCTCACAGCAAAGATACCGTCATTACCAATGCAAAAAGCTGTGGTGCAAAAGGACAAACTGTCGGCGATAAATAGGACAAAAACTCCTGAGGGGGCAAGTGAGTTGGCAGAGAGATGCCACGTATCTGAGCACTTCAGATTTAGCCCAGGCAAGCAGGCGTGACAATATTGTCGTTTTTCCTTCTACTTCTTTACGCCCCATGAGGGCAAAATGAACAAAAGAAAAAAAACCTTAGCATAGATTTGAGCCTCATAGGGATTCGGAGATACACATTACGTGTAGGACTTAATTACATTGCTATAATCGCCTATTTGATCGGCAATTATTCACCGAGCTGTGAAATGTGATACCCACTGAGACGGTAGAAAGCCTGGGAGACACACAGAGTGTCAGCTTAAAACTCGGAAGATATTTGTATATGGCGAGAATGGCAGCAGAGTGCACAAAGGACTGATGCTATCACCAGGAACGGTGGCATGCATTGTCTTTCCTCTTGGCTACACCTGTCAGTCAGGTGCCAAGCTTAACGTCAAGACGCTTGCTCCTGCAAAGGACCTAAAGTGCGTTTGGGTGTGTGTGCCTATCTCAAGCGGCAGGCTCTGTGGCATGGGATAAGGAATGAAAAGAACACACGTTTGAACGAGCAAAGAAAGACTGGCAGCATCTGATGCATCTCTCAATCAGGTTTAACAGTCCATTTGCCTTTTTTGCTTTTTTCCCCCTCAGTAAAGCAACGGACAGTCAATGGGCAGCAAGGGAAAAGGAATGATTGTCATCTCGGTTTGCCTCAACCGTGTAGTTACAGTTGAAAAGTGGTTATTAAAATTATTTGCGGTGTCTGACGCTCTCAGCGAGGAGGAGGGCTCTGGATACAGCGGACTAGAGAGGAAAGACGAGAGAACCACAGAGGCAAGAAGAAGAAATGATTGGGACAAACTGTTTAAATTAGGCAGAATAAAAAAGAGGTTGACAAAGCAGCAATGGGAGGGTATAGTAAGGTGAACAGAATAAGGGATAGAATAATGAGAGAAAATCGCAGGACGTAGAAGGGGTATGGAGAAGGCAAGATAAGCCTGACTAACACGCAGGCAGAGGGCTGCCTGTGCCATATGCTGGCATTCATTGCCAATTTGCTGTGAACCTACAGGTGATAACACCATATGGGAGAGGCAGGTCATTGCCAACATGGTGGTCATTTTCTCCCAGTGCCAGCATTTGCTCATCGGTACAAATGCCCTCCCTCTGGTGCTTGGTACAGTATCTCTTGCACTTTTTTTTTTTTTGCTGGATTTCTCAGTTATTCCTTCATCTTTTGCTGACACAGAGCAGAGACGCCAGGAAAACTCTACACACTGTGGCTGCTCAGAGACTTCAGGACGAGCTGGGTAACATCACAGTTTGCACCACGTTCTCTGTCACAAGCAGAAAGATTTGAGGAGCTTTTTCTGCAGGGTTGTAATTTTCTTCCCAGCCTGCCCATTAGTGGCAGACTGCGCGACACTAGTCACACTCTGCGGTATAATAAAAAGTTGCAACAGATCAATGATGTTAAAAAAGATCAATATTCACTCATTTGTAGAAGCCCTTGGCATTGCTCTCTTGTCAAACCACATAGCAGCTCGGTGAGCATTAGCATGCCACAGTGCTGAGGCCGGGCGTCTGGAAGCATTGCATGTAAACAGCGGGAGGGAGGGCAGGCAAGGCTTCAGCGTGGTGAGGGGTGGAGGCAGAGCAAATGCTAATTCGCACCCAGCCACACGTGAAATGAGCTCGAGATCTAACCCCCAAGTCGACAGCAGCGACAGAACAGCTACCCGCGGTGCGACCGCATCCGGGAGAAGAAATTAAAAGATCCTCTGTGGCTGTCGGTGGGCCCGAGCGCTCGGCTGTCTGCTCCTCCCCTGAGGGTTTGATAGAGAAAGAGTCCGCTGCGAGGCGTCTTCTTGCCTTCTGTGAGCAGCAATGCTAGGTGAGAGATTACACACAGCCCACATCTCTATTGCCAGGCAACAGAGGAATGTGGAACCAGTCTGGATTTTGGCTTCTTTGCTGGTAACCCACGGCACTGAATTTGTAATTACCAGATGTTCGGGGACTTATCAAAGCATTGTTGATCTCTCGCTGAGCACATTTTTATTCTTTATTTGTGTACCTGTAACTGCAGCCTAAGACAGACTATGTAAACAGCCTTACCTCCTCTGGATATGTTCAATTCTGCGTCTCAGAGGACCACTCAAGGTAAATGGATGAAAGGCACCAGTCAGTGCTTGGTCACTTGATCTATGCCCACTAAGCGATGAGGTGAATGAACATTTTTCTACCCAAAAGTCTTCGACACCTGTCAGTGGCTCATGGCCACAACTACACAGCTGGCAATCCTGTTCCCCACTGCGCTTGCCGGCAGCGTCTCTAGAATCCTGTTGTGATGCAAGCTGGCAGCCGGCGCGACAACTTCACTGTACATGAAAGCTGTGGCCTTGGCACGTGTCCCGGCACCTATTACACCAATCCAAACAGTGTCCATCAGCATCTGGACCAAGGGGCAAGAGCTGTACCTTTTCCTCTCTCTACAATTATACTCTACATATGCAATCTTACTCCAACAGCATCGGGTTCCTGGCAGCGCAAAGCTGTGAAGGGATTGATGCATTCCCCAACAGGGGGTTTGAGGATGAAGCCAAATCCCAAATGAGGGGCGAGAAAGCAGAGAGGAAGTGTCATTGCTATACTGCGGGATTGCAAGGCTTAGACTTCAGTCAAGCCTGGGTGTTTGGTTTTTTAATATCAGCATCTACATCGTGCATTGTGCTTCCACCTGGCGGTACGAACATGCTTACTCTGTGTACTAAATATTTGCTATAAACCTGTTGTATTCATGGCGCTTTTATTAAGTACTTGAATGTGCCAAAATATTCAATACACACCACTTGTCAAACTGATTCTAGGTGCAGGTACTTTCCTGTACACACACATCTCAAATCTAATTTGCATTCAGGATGCTGTGACTTTGCTTCCTGAGACAGAGAGATGGATAAGAGGGGAAACAGCAGGAGAGGGATAATTTGAGGCCCAAGGCACTGCTCATTATCTTTTGATTGGCGACTGACAACAGTTGGCCATCCGCGGTACGAGTGATTCATGGAGGCTTCGACGGGGCTCACCTGTGCACTGGCCAGGGTACTGCACCGTGATGTCCTTGTCTTGCCTACAGGCTATGGTCCTCAGCTGGCACTGGTCGGCATAGGTCACCCCATCTGAGCCGCACACCTGCTCCACAGTGACAGAGATGGAGAGGTGGGAGACGGTAGCACATGTTAACTCCCTACAGGCCACTGAAACAATGTGTTTGTGAAGTAGAAAACTTGCAGATCATACTACCTATATCTTAAGGCAGTCAAGACCCACCTTGGTTTTGTTTTTCAAATCGCAGTCAGGTGAGGGGCATTCACAGTGGGCCTGGCCGTTCACCTCAATGCATGTGGCCCCAAAATTGCACATTAACTTCTCACATGAAGTTGGAGCTTCGGGACCTGTGGAAGGTTTGCACTGTTACACATTCTGAACAGCTCCACAATCATTTATAGCGATGTAGTATAGCTGCTTTATGAACTGCGGCAAATGTTGGAACAACAAGATGGAAAGTAAAGAGTAATTAAACAAAATGATTCTTGACACATACAGTATATTGTACATATACATTATTGTATAATGTATACTGTATACCATAACATACTGTATAATGAAAAAATATAGTAACTGTGTAGCTGGTATGATTGGGATATGATTGGGTCAATAATGAAAAAAATCTCCCTCTGGTAAAAGTTGTGATCATCTATACTCCTAGTTGGTACAACATTTAAAAACTACATATAATTACATATCATTATGGGATAATGCTTGCTTTAATGTTAGTACTTAGGGTTGTACTTGTGAAGCAGAGGTCGAGGCACACAAAAGTTCACAGTACAAAGTCATTCAGCATGAGTTAACCTGTTCATGTTATTTCCATCACCCTCTCAGCACAGAGCGACAACCCCATGACACCACTTATTCCATTCTGGTTGATTGTAAAATGCTGTTGTGTAAATCTTTCTCCTTTAAGTAGCTCTGAGTACTTTTACAACTACAGTGCACCGTAATGCAATCACAGAATTCTTTATATCACAAGTGCAAATTATTCAGTTTCACAGACCACAGCATTTCCCAAAACTGCTTTACAGCAGCAAAAAACGTATCTCTAGAGTTGTATAAAGGTGTGCACTCAGGATATTTTGGCTCTACCTTTATTCCCCCCACAGATCTCCCCCAAAGCACGTTTGAAGCCTTGAAGTTGCCGCAGCAGGAGCTGCAGCCCAGAAGCTGCAACACAGGAGCCAACCATCCACCCGCCAGGCTGTAAGTGTGGGGCCTTTGCATTGTTGCAACATCAGAAGACTTGGAGTGCCCCTCCCACCCTCCGGCTCCTGCTTTTATGTGCTGCACCCTGTAAGTACCTTGTCTTTTTTTCTAGCAAGGGGTGGCGGACTGCTCCGCTACTGTGCCGGGACTGCTGGCTTCATTAAGCGTTTGACTTCCAGTCGATATCTGATGGCACATCTTAATCAGGGAGCTGCAGGCCCCCACAGCAGGAACTAACCTTTACTTCAACTGGCTTTTTAGCTTGTGCAATCACAGGGGCTGTTTTCATTATTAATCAAAAGTAATCAATAGTCTTTATACAGGGATATAAACATACACTGTGAATCATCCAGAATGGAGTATGATGGTGAGGAAATAAAATATCAGTGGACAGTTCGTCATACACATGCCATTTATACACTCTGTATTTTCCTAATCACTATTGATTAACTATCTTGCAGCCACTCTGCCAATAAACCTGATGGATGTGAAGAGCAAATGAAAAAAGAAATGGCTGCTTTAAGGCTGATTCACAAATCAGATAAGTGATTGAAAACCTCCTTCAAATGATGGAGAGAGGCGTGGACAAAAGAGAAAAAATGTCTTTGTGCAGCTTTTATTAATGCTGCTCCCATCTGCCTTGGTACTCTCTCTTATTACCTTTGTCGCAGCCGTTCATGCCCATCTTGCTTCCATCTGGACACACGTTGCACTTCATGCCCTTCACTCCTGTCTTGCAGGAGCACAGACCCGACATCTGCTCGCAATCATCCCGGACTGAGCCTGTGGCGTCACAGTTACATGCTGCCGTGGTGAGGTAAGAGGGAAAAGGGAAGAGAAAGATTGATGAGAATAGACAGTCAATTAGGGATGATGACAGGAAGAGGGATAAGAATAGCTTGGTTTCTACAGTGCAGAAAGTATATTTGAAGCAACATTAGCCTCTCTGCTGCTCTCGAGCTATATCTTAAGAGTCAAGGGTTGGGGATAGTTCACCCAGCCTTACGGGTGACAGAGGGAGGAGGAGGAGGAGGATGAGCACGGAACAGAAAATCAAGAAAACAACCCTAGGGAAGGACATCAACGTCATCATGTTCCTGGAATCAATGATGTGTGTTTTTTTCCTGCTCCTCTCCTGCTGAACAGCGTATTGTCATGCAGTGTTCTGCCTGCTTGCTTTGGGTAAACTTTGTTAGGGTCAGGCCACGGGTGAGACACTTGCCGGATCCCTGCTGTTGACTGAAAATGCTCTGTGGCTTAGGGAGTGCATGTCCTATGATACTTCAGCGGCAGGATATGAGCTGGTCGCCATATTGCATTACACCAAGACAAACAAGGGGTCCTGACCCTGTTCTTTACTTGAATACAAATGAGAACAGTTCATTCAGTACAGTTTTGACAGGACTAAAGGACACAGTAAGACTGCTTTCTACAAAAGACTGCCATCAAATAGTTAATATATATGTGAAATGTAAACAGTTTAACTGGAGGGCAATTCACAGACTTTGTGGGTATTCATTGTAATATTTTTGGACATCGTTCTCACAGATAATATTCACACTTTTTGCCTGCCCAAAGTGCAGTCTACCCATGCACACTTGGTTTTATTTGGCCAGAATTTTGAGTTATCTTTTTTTGGCAGTGACGTATTTTTCAGAAGGCCTAAACTAATAATACAGTAGTTCAGTAGCAGTTGTTCAGGTGTCAACTGTCCACAGAGACGTCTATGGATTATGTAGAGCAACTATAACATGATCTCAGTTTATCTAAATACTATGATCTCACTGGCTGATTTATTTGGGTGAACATGCCCTAAATGTAAGGATGCTATGAGCTGTTTTAGAGGAAAGGAATAAAAGATATTCACACGTACAGTGAACACACAGACATACACTAAGACAACGAGTCTACACGGACACAAAGAAACAATTCCTTACGCGTGCAGCCGCTCATGTTCTCTGTCACAATGCCACGGAAATTCCAGAAGCCTGGCTCGCAGCGGTCACATTTCTGCCCCCCAACACCGGGCTTGCAGGAGCACTGGCCAGTGGCAGGGTCACATGTTCCCTTGTAGGAGCCATAGACATTACACTGACAGGTACCTGAGGAAAACAACAAAACAGATGCCGCTTTTAACTTCTACTGCATCGCACAGGAGCATTGGTTTGTGCTTTTTTCTATGCTTGACCCAACTGTCACGTAACTTGTGAAAGTTTGATACTGCTTACGATGATGGAAATTCAGTGCTATGGATTTATGCAAGGCTCAAATGGCTGGGTAAGCCCTATTCCACAAATAAAAAGGTGGATAAAGTGTACTTAGGTGAATTTCCTCTTTCCTAAACCTCAGTATATCCTTATCTCTAAGTCTGCATTTTCTCCATCCATACAGTATCCCCTGGCTAACAGCTTGATGCAGCATTTTCACTTCCATCTGTGTTATCATTTGTCAAGATCGTAGAGATTCTTCAGTTGATGCACTGCAGCATTACCATAATTATTCCTTGGATTAAGATGAAACATTTCCAGCTCTGCAACTTTAGTACTGTAATTGTAGTCAAGGGCAATAAGTCCCATATGCTGCAGTAGTCTGATGGTATCTACAGAGTTTTCTTGGTTTTTTTTCAGTGCACACAGCAAACTCAGGACATACTGGAGGCAAAGGGTCAAAGTAGGACACAGAGCAGGACTTACTGGGGCATCCAGCCAGTCCGACTCCTAATGCAGCCGTCACATTGTCAGAGCAGCAGCCGTACACGGACAGGCTGCAGTGCTGGAGTGCTGTCGGCACAGACGGAGGTACGGCTGAAGTTGTCGGCGAGGTAGGAACAACAAGGGAGGGGAGACGGAAGATGGCACAAGGAGAGAAAAGAGAACACCAACATTTGAGTAATTACTGTGGGCTTGAGTTTAGTGGGAAGGGGGGAGGAGGCATTAGACAACACAATCTCTGAGCAACATGTAACTTTTTGCCAACAATGAGATTGGCTTGAGGGGCAGAGGTGGAGAGGCTGGCAGCCAGTTTCAAGATAACAATTCTATTTGCTAGTTTCTCCACAATGGCTCAAAATCGGGGGAAAATGATGCCATTACCTCTAGTGAAAACAAACAATGGCATTTCTGGTGAATGTAAGGCTGCTGACATTTACCACCTACTAGGAGGCATGTTCTTGTCATTTGTTCTTGTCTAATATTACGAAATTGCACTGCCGCCCTACAACCTCCTTTAAAAAATAAATAAAAGAAAAACAAGCCCGCTGCATAATGTGGAGGAATGTGCCAGGCGGTTTCTGCCTGCGCACAGTGCGTGGAGAGCTCCTTTGTCTATGGATGCACGAGCCGCCAAACTAGTGTGACAGCGACGAACACAGAGCTGCATTCAACAAAGTAAAAACAAATGTGTTCCCAAACCTGGCACTGCTCCAGGAACTGGGAGAGAACAACAAAACATACAGTGGGAGGAAAGGGAGGTTTGTTTAATGGCCGAAGCACAAATATCATTGTTCAAATGCTTGCCAGGGTTTGGAATAGAAAGTAAAGTTGTAGAATGAAAAGAGGAATCGCTCCCTCCTTTTTCTCTCTCTCTATTCCTCTCCCCATCTGACTTTCTTGTGTTGCTCATTTGGAGTTTGGAGGCTGGAGATACAGGAGCCATAAATCACACTGTTACTGGTGTGGATATGAGCCTCAGCCTAATGGTGATGACTCGGCTCGCTCTTTTTCCAGTGCTTTCCCACTCCAGAGATGGGCTTTGGACACAGTTCATTTAACTTGCCACTTTCCAGCGCTCCATTCAGCTATCTGTACTGAGCCTATTAGGACAAGGAGAACTTTTAATTTCATATGTTCTTCCACCCTTCAAGGGTTTTTCCTCTCCAGTGGCCATTGTCCAGCACAATGCAGCTCACTGTGAGATGTGCCGTATTACCCTCATGTTTTCAAGGTCTGCTGCTGCGCCTTCTCCGCTGCAATGGTTGGAGCTAGACTTTTATATTCCTGCAAGGGTTCATCTGCACATGCACACTTGCCAAGTAAACCAATAAATACTTCATTGGATTATATTGAAATCCCTGACCCAGATTTAAGTCTGCAGGCAACTATAGAGAATTTTCTGAGATGCAAAGCGAGGCAGACTTTACAAATGTGCATGCAGCAGATGACAAGAGATGACACCATAAGCACAAGACAGTTTCTTAAAGTCTGAACCTCTAAAAAAAAAAAATGGTTGCCTTCATGCTCCAGTAGTAAGAGCTGGTGTGTTTTTGATAAGTTTCAGGAGGTCAAATGAAGTTTCTCCTGACATAGCTAATATAGAGGGCGGTGAAATTCTCCAGGATCTGAGTTTTTCCATTAGCCAATAGGAGAGGAGAACCCAGAGGTCTCATACCCATAGAGGGCTCTTCAAAAAAGGATTGATTATCCATGGATGGTTGAGAAGCGTGACAGTCAGTGCCCAAGGAGGCCAGCTTAGGAAGGAGAAGAATCTGCAGGGGTGTGTGTGAAAACACTGGCTACTCCCTCATTCTCTTCAACACTCTCCACCCTCCTCTGCTTTAGACCCTTGGGGAATCAAACAGGCTGGAATGATCACACAAAATCCCTTAAGTGCCTTTTGCTCTGCTCCCTGGCCGGTGCTAGCAAAAGCTCTTCATTTAACATAGAGTGAGAGAGGGAGATGGTCAACCTTTGCTGCTTAGCCACCAATCTAACAACTATTCTGGCTGATAAATGCCATTCATTACATGCAAAGAGAGGTGTTTATATTAAAGTGAGTGGGGCAAAGTGGTGTCCTGGGGGTTAAGAGGCAAGCTTGTGAGCAAGTTTAATGGTTTAAATTGTCAGAATGTCTGGGTGGAAAAAGTGATTCATTACTGCTATCAGCTCAGTCCATACATGAGCCTGTGAGAAAGATTTGTAACTCTGGCCCCAGAGGAGCGGTCAGTTGAGTCAAATTTCCCCGAGCAAATTACGCAAATACACACATCATATTTAACACCGGCCTCATTTCATCATTTCATTTGCTCATGGCTACAATGGTTGTACTGGATAGAGACTACAGAAGTGCTGTCAGGATTCTATTCCACCAATTACTACCCCATCAATGGATGAAATGAGTGGAGAAATGAGATGTCGGTGACAATGAGTCTTGATGAGGGTGCTCCTGCGCTCTGTAATGACATTAACTCTGAGTGGTGTAATATACCGACCTGCACAAGGTCCCTGATTCTGAATCAACAAGTGCTCTTGTTTCTCACATCTGGCCTTCTTCAGCTCACACTCGTTGCTGTAGTTTTTTCCGTCTGAGCCACAAACCTACAAAAAAATGACAAATGAGGATTAGGGTGTAGTTTAACCTTAGGCTCTGTTTGCTCAGTCCCATTTTTTCAGTACTGAACCTTGAACTGAATCTAAAACATCTCAAATAAAGGTCCACTTAGAGGTTTATGAGAGAACATTCAGTGATCTCACAGCCTTCTACAATGGAGTTGGCACAGTCGTAAAAACTTGGCCCAGTTGGTCGTGTATCTAAGTCATCTGATTAAACACCTGTTGATTAAGACTGATGCACCTTGCAGGATTATTTCAGAACAAGTAACAGTGTAGTCATCACTACAGCCATTGTTTTCCAGAGACATACATGAACTGTGCTCACATGATGTTCCGAAAAAAAGGGCACCAACAAACAATTCTTATTCTTTTTCTTTTTCTCATGACCATAAATGTTGAGCTAGTCACGGGGTGAGTCAGTGAGAGAGTTACCTATGGGGTTTCATCTTGTCTTTTTTTTACTTTATTTTGTCACAATATATTTTCTCTTCTCTTGATTGTAACGATAACCAAATGAGCAGTCTCCCAGAACATGCCTCTCTTTTACTCAGATCTGATTTTGTCAGATTTCCAGGAAAAGCATTTCCTGTTTGCAACAAGACAGAAATCGTCTGGTTTGGTTTTGATGCTGAACAACAAGGCAAAAATGAAGGTAAAACTTGAGGTTGTAAGGAGTGTTTTTTTTTCTCTCGTCCCTGATAAACTGTGGGGTTCAACAGTCTTTGTATTTGGTGGTGAGTGCTCTTTGAAAGCACCCGTACCTGGTTGTGAGGCACATTTTGGCAGCTGAAGTCACAGATGCAGCGGTCGTCCTCTGCGTCCTCGTCCCACGAGCCACCAAAAATGCGACAACGGTCCTGTTCACAGCTCTCCACTCCTGAGCCCGACCCTCCTGAGCCACAGTCTGCATACAAAACAAAAGTACACAAATATCATGAATAAAACATACACATACACCCACACAAGGGAGATTCTCCTTTATTAGTGCAACTTACGTTTTATTTCTCTTTAAGCGAACGCTAGTTTTACGCGTTAGGGGGGTCCGAAAGTTATGATAATTTACATTTCCGTCACGCTGGTGGCGGGGAGAGGGAAGCAAAGGCGCTGCTGGTAGCACAAGATAATGACCAACTGTAGTGAGGGTTAGTGATTGGCTAAATAAATTAAACATCTCTGCAGCACCAGTGAGGCATCCTTTTCATTTCAATTAACTTTAAAACAAAAACGGGAGGGAACCATTAACTCTGGCCTCTGAGTGTGCACAGAGAATTGGAGGCAAGCCCTGCTTTATGGGTGTCGGATTCTTGATATGAGAATGCGTCTAATTGCACAGCGTTCTGAAAAACTGAACTCCCTGAGACTTTAAAGAAAGCCACTGTTCCCCTAAGAGGAATTATATTTGCCTTGAAAGACCACTTCTCTGTGTCATAGTAGAAGAACCGCTCAATCGATGCTCATGGACAAACAAGACAAACAGAATCCCACAGTTTCTGTGCTAGATTGGCAAGCTTCGCCAAGACACTTGAAAGGTATACAAGAAGGGGACATAAAAACATCGCTTCGGTGGCTACTGCTAAGTGCAAGCAAGGAAAGTGGGAGGATACTGCTTTTGAAGTTGCAAATTTCACCTACAGTGGAAATCCTGGGGGAGATTAGGTGAATGTGTGTGAAGGCAGGGAATGAAAGCACAGAAGATGGAGAGAATGTCAGACTGAGAGCGGTGCCCTGGGGGCTGACAGAAAGTTCATTTGAAACAAATTTGTTATTCAAAATAGGAATGCAGTCCAACTAAAAGCCCCCAGTGCTGCTGAAAGACTGGAAAAACATTAGCTAATCAAGGTGTGCCTCCTCTTCGTGTCTACTTTTAGGGCTCATTCAACTCAGTGTATTCAAGAACCACCTCTAATGGTGAAATCAATGTGATGGGAGCACCACTTAGCATAACCCATCTTCTAAAGTAGATTATGGAGCAGGTCACAGAGCAGTGGAGGGGTAGGGGCAGATGAAGCCCTGGCTGTCCCTTAATATGGCTCATCAGCAATGGCCTGTGAGAGCTCTGAGTGGTCGATACGTTGGGGGAGCCTTCACTTCATTATCAGCGGTTACAACACGGTAACTGGAGCTTTGTGTTGAGTTTGAGAGTCCACATCCCCCACAAACATCAGGACTTGTTAAGAACTCACTCCGTCTCCATTTTAAAGCGACGCAACCTCCAGCCCTAATCCTTTCATTTGAAGTTGCCTTTGTAGCAAATTATCGATCGTCCGAGTTAACATTTTGTGACGGACCAAATGGCTTTCAACTCCCACGGACGCAGTCGGAAGCATTTGGCTTGAGACGGAATCCGAAAACGGGAAGTGAGCCGAGTCCAGAAAGGATCAGAAAGAGAAAAAGAGCTCAGGCACCGAAGGCTAGCCTCATCTATCTGTTTACTGTACACCAGCACAGCACGACACAATACAAGGGGATTTGCAGGACGAACCAATTCATATTCCGCTCAGGCCTTTAGAATAGAATAAATAAAAGTGAAAGGCAAAGGGGGGCCCTAATTAACTGTTGTTCTTTGATGTGCCCGCCACCCGTGCTGCCTATGAACCTTTCAATTAATACATCCCCAGCTAAGATGGCTGCATCAGCTATTCTCTCTGCACTGCCCATCCATTCTTTTTTTACTCTATCATGACAGACGCCTGAGTCTATTTAGCCAAGGGAGCTCCATTAAGAGGACAGAATTCAGCGGCAGAGAGAAGAAAGGCAGTGAACAGCATAAGAATAATGTCCAAGAATGATAGAGGGGATTTGACAGTAGAAATAATAGAAGAAGCGATATGAATAGGAAAGAGAAGAATGAAAGAGAGGAGGAAAAGGGATAAATAAGAAAATGTGTGTGACAGACAGATATGTGGCCTGCAGATTTCTGGTCAACCAGATTTGTCATGTCAACATCAGCGGCTCCAGGAACGGCTGATATTATTATGATACCTCGGATATCATGACCTGAGTAAATGTCAACCTGGGCATCTATCAGTCCGAACAAATCCTCCCTTGTTGTGGGGGGGGGGGGGGGTGGAACTCATGGAAGATCGAAAACGACAATGGCATTAGTGGAAGGATGCGCAATTTGCCTTTGTTTTTTCTCCATCTATCTCTCCCTAGTATGGCCTGCTCTTGATGGATGTGACAAGGCGTTAGTCCAAATAAAGTTCCCCCAAGATAGAGAGGGATGGAGCGTCACCAAAAGTGGGGAGAAGGGATTGGGTGTTTGCAGATGGCAAAAGGAGAAAATAGGTTTTGTTGCCTGAACAGAAGGTTACAAGCCCTGTGATGGATGGACCATGAAGGAAAAATCCGCTGATCTCACTAAGAGGAGCTCTTTGCCACCCGGCCTCCCACCTCGCTTAGTTTTTCGTGCCCTTTCATTTCTTTAGGAGCTTGATCTGATCTGTGCGGTATCAGAAGCAGGGTGTGGACCGTGCATCACTGTGTGATCCTCCACTCATAATCTTGTTTATTAAATGTCTATTCAATTAAAAAGGGCCAGGGACCCCTTAGGTGATGCACTGCTCTCAGATGCCACTTTGTCAGTGTCGTGAAAAGGAGCTGAGGCCAGGCCTACCCGAGTGTGAAATTAAACAGGTGATAAATTTCCCTGTATGGCCAACAGTGAGAACACTGTCATTTTTCATTACTGCTAAATAAAAGGCGGGAGAAAACAACTTCCATTTTTATGCCGCATGCTCCCCTCCTCCCAACAAGACTAATGAGGATGGTTTTTAAGTCTTAGGTCTATGTGAGCAAATAAATCACATGTTCACTTCCTCTCCAGGCTTATCTTCCATTTGAAGTATGGGATGGAGGATTCTGCATACGAGTGATGTAGAGCTTTGCGACTGTCTACAATAGAGCCAGAAATACAGCATCACATTTTGTGACAAGGGTGCTACATTACACGATATATACTCCTAATTTTTCCAAAAACTACCACTCACACATCCAGACAGGGGTGAATATATCAGCTACAAATCCTTTCAAAGGCATGCAGCCAGCCAAAGAGAAGTAGCACAACCAGGAACTTGGTTACAGAGTCACCAGACTTCCTGTGGAGGGTCTGGGTCACATTCGAGGGGGCTGAAAGAATCAGGGAAAGAGCTTGCAGTAAAAGACAGAACTGGTAGCTGCCCCTGGGGTGAAATTTATCGATTTCAGGCGATCAAATCTCCACCCCCACCTGTGAAAGCATTGGTGCCCCTTTTGTCGAGAGGTACAATTTTGATGGAGAAGAGTGCAAAATGGAGAGAGACATGAGTGGGAGGGACAGTGGGGGGCAATGGGGAGAGCAAAAAGAAAAGGAAAAAAAGATTCTATTGTGTAAGCCCGATGGTTTTCTCTGAATCAAAACGAGCAAGTGGTGGAAAAAAGGAGGATGTTCAAAGACGGCGTGGAAATAAAAAAACTAAGCCATCAGGCACCACAGGCACAGTAATGCCCTTGGGGAGGTAGACGAGAGCATTTTTGCCTGATACCAGACAGCCAACAGACAATGAGGACGGAGTGTGTCTCTGTGTGTGTGTGTGTGTGTGTGGAGGGGGTGACAGTAAGTCTGTATCGAGGGCATACAGTTTCACATTTCTTCATGCTCCACATACAAAAAAAAGGTCACTCATCCCAGTCAATGAAATGATGTTAAATCGACCACAAGAAGCTGGCAGTACGATTCGCCTCACAGGCTGAGGGCCAGTGTACAAGACAATGGTCCCAGGAATAAAAAAAATAAAAAAACAGAAAAGAAAGAAACACCTGATAGCAATAAAAATGGAAGTGGATTCCCCTCATCTCTCTTTTTGCTCTGGTCTTCATCTACCCTCTCTTTTCCTTTCTTCAGCCATTGCTCCATCTGGCAGGTGTAATCTGCTCCCCTTCACACCTTGTCAGAGGATGACTATGTTCGCTGTGACGACCCACTAGCCACAGGGGAACGCCGCTGCCTGCCTGACAACCAGAGGTTGGCATGTTGCTCCCTCCAGAGTTGTCCCCAAGACGGGCTGAGCGAGGGACTGTGATATGCTTCCTCGGTCTGTCAGTGCTGATCAAGATATGAGCTGCACGGTGAATTAGATCTCATTTATTCGGAATGTGGAGGAACGACGCAGCTACAGGCGTGGAAATCACAGATATTCGCATTAAGCGCCATCGGTCACACTTTTAAAAGCCTAATTGGATAGAAAGGCTTGATAAAATGTGTACTATAGCTGTCACAACACGAATAAACAACACCTAGCCTCTAATGAAAGTCAGATAGAGCAACTTCTGTGTGCTATAGTGGCTCATATTCAAATTCAAAAAAAGAAAAAGCAGCTAGATTGCAGCTCAGTGATCTTTAGCATTCACTAATGTACTTCAGATTCACCTTTTCCTTGCTGAAAATATTTCGCAATAAAGCCTACTAGGAAAATCATGTAAGCTGGTGGAAGGTTTAATTTGGAACATCATTGCCTTAAGCAATAACCTGAGCTGCACTTACAGTATCCTCACACCAAATAAAAAAATGGCAAACTGGAAACGATTGTAATTAATTATTTTCAAGTTATTGAGAACAACAATACTTTTGAGGGAAATGTTGAGATCCATAAACAGCAGCGGGAAGTACATTAAAAACACTGAATGTGAAGAAGCAAAAAAAGACAGCCCCTGTTCTGACCTAAAGTTAATCAGCGATCAACTCTGTTGGGGTTGAGGATTTGTTTGGTTATGGACAAGCACAATGACACTGACTTCATCTTTTGCTGTGTTGGACTATTGGCATGCCGCTTGTGGCATATTCCACCATTATGAAAATCCACAGATGACTAAATACTGTACCACAGGTCAGTTGATAAAGATAATTACAGCACTCCAAAGGATGATTGGTTAACATAATTACACCATTTCAAAGTCAATTTCCTACCTTCATCACAGCTGCCGGGCTTCGCCACATCAATTCTCCTCTTGTGCGTGCAGGAGGACAAGCGGAGTTCACACTCGTTGTCGTAGGTGTTGCCATCGCTTCCACACACCGGGGAGAAGGCCTCGCCCGGGCACTGCGGGCACTCGCACTTATTCTGGACACACCGGGCACCCCAGGCGCAAACAGTGTTGCCGCATGTTTCTTTATTACAGACACAGCAGAGGGACAGGCAGAGCACGACGGGTCAGTGGAAAAGAAAGAACATATTCATCCAAATAGTTTGACTGATCTCATCCACAGAGACTTCAACATGCATCTTTGGAATTGACATTTAAATTAAATTTCCTGTATCAAACTTCTTCTTCTTCCTGTAATGTATTGCAGTCTTCAAACACATACATGCTCCTTTAATAATTGCCCATGTGTGCATCCAGTTTGACAAATTTATTTGCATTTGAGCTTCCTGCCTGCTTACCTTTAATATAAAGATATAGGAGGAAATCTTTACAGGACTTATTATTTCTCTTTTACTTGGATGTTTGGATTCAGGCGCTACATGCTGTAATTAACAGACACAAACTGCATAGATGAACAAATTACTTACTGCACTCTCCCTGACTGACGACTCGGATGTCGACCTGCTGCGTGCAGGCCCGCACGTGCAGCTCACACTCGCTGTTGTAGGTGGTACCGTCATTGCCACACACGGGCAGGTGGGACTCCACGCACTCCGACGGACACACACACTGCCCACTCTGTGAGTCGCAGATTGCCCCAAAAGAGCAGTTGGCACAAGCCTCGTCTAGAGGGAGAAAAGGAAGAAGGCATAGGCTCAGCGCACAGGGTGATTTTGGAAAATATCAGGTTACTTTTACGTCTTCTATATATTGTTGCATGGTAGAGTTGTGCAAACTGTGCATTTTTACAGGTTTTACTTTCTGACGACTGTTTGAACGTCTCAAGAGGATATAAAGTTTCAATGAATCGGTTTTGGCCTTGTAACACATCCTTAGAGTAGCTCTGCATTATTAATGTTTTTAGTGGAAATATTCACATAAAACTCCTTCACTACAGTCATAAAATAAATCAATGTTGTGGCCAATATAATATACAGACACAATATTTGCTTGTATTATAATAGTGTTTTAACATTTATAACACACACAGTGTCTATATAGAAATAAAACAGAGAAAATGAGTTGCTGTCTTTATCTAGCACTTGATGCCAAGTTAAGTTTTTGAATGTAACAGCGGTGTAAAACTTCACATTCCACAATCCGTGTTAAGTATTTTTAGCTGATTGAAATAATACAGAAAGGCACACAACATGTCCATTTGAAGGTGTCTTGGTTCTCATGCAAGCCATGGAATTCAAAAAACTCTAGAATTCTAGTGAAGCACAGATCTGAAGAGGATATTTTTATTTATTTTTTTTTTTTAAACCGAATAACTGAATAAAAAGACCTTTGGAAAGTCTCATCAAAAAGTAGGAGAAGCTACCAGAAGGACAGCCGTCTCCCCAGTGCTCCATCAATCAGGACTTTTTTGAGAGAGTGGTCAGAAACTGAAGCTACTCCTGAGAAAAAGCCTCATGAGAGCCTGACTGGAGTTTGCCTAATGGCACTTTAAGCATTCTAAAGCATGAAGGAAAATTCCTCTGGTTTGATGCGATGAGAATTGGTCTGAATGCCAGTTGCTGTATCTAGTGAAAGCCAGGTACTGCTCATTACCTGGCTACTACAATTCCTATGGCAAAGCATGGTGCCAGCAGGATTTTCTGGAAATGTTTCTGAGCAGGAGCTACTGGGAAAGTATTCTGAACTGAGTGAGAAAAGTCACACTTTCCTGGTTGTATTTATCACTTTCTATGGTTGATCATATCTGCTAGAAACGTGCTATTTTCCGCACTTCATATTGAATCAGACAATATCTGTATTGTCTCTCCAAACGACGGCGCTGAGATACCCAAAAGGCTCAGAAGGCTTTTGAGACTTTCTATATTAGTTGGAGGATTCGCATGGATCATCTCCTGCTTTGCCGTTTCTTTTGTTTGCTTCCTCCTCCAGAAACAAACAAAAGAAATGGTGAAGCGGGCTCAGACATGTCCAGAGTATTGACTGATGTCACATGGGGACGGGAAAACAATGAGAAACACGAGGCCTTGTGGGCTAGTAACAGAGACACCTTTCCCTCTGACACCAATTACACCAGGAGGATTGCATTAGCACAGCTCACTATCACATTCAATTAGTGGCAAGTTAATAACTGCTGCTGATTTAGCACTAATTAAGAGAGGCGAGGCTGGCCGCTGGAACCTTCCACATTATTATTCTGTTTATTACTATTTTAGAGTCATTTACTTCCTTCATCTCTCAATCTAGTGCTGGCATCCACTACTTTAACAGCCTTGACTGAGAACCGGAAATGACAATATAAGGCACTTAACATACCACATCTTGCCACCAGGAGCCTGCAGGAGATAATGTGTTATTCTATTTTAGCAGAACTGCACACCTACGAAGGCATACCTAAATTAAACTATTTGACATGCAGTCAGTGTTTGCTCTAAAGTTTATACTTCTGTCCCTTCTCTAAACTCACCAAATCACCTGATATGTACAACAGCCACACAAACCAAACCGAATCAATCAGATCAAGAGTCTACATGGCTATTATGCACTAATATTTTCCTAAAATGGATTATCAGAGGTTTCAATTTGTCTCAGTCCAGTTTAAAAGTCCTTTCAAATGGGTCCATCTGTTCCAGATAGGGTGGTTACATGAGTCATTTTTATTCTTATACACTTGTTCCCAAGACCTGACCTGCCCAGCCCAGAGGAAATGAAAACCTCTGGGATTAATTAATCAGATGCAGTGACCTGACTAATGGTATTGTTTGTTGGATGGGAGTAATTCCTTACAACCAAGATCCAAAATCTTCAAAAAAAAACCTTGAGAAAAGGGGGAGGCTGTTATAGCACCACGTTAATACCTTTGGTTTGGAATGGGGGTGTTAAACAATCACATAGGAGTGTAAAGCATGTCAGCATAATTTATAGCTCAGACTAAATATCACAGTTTTGTCATTACCTCTTCTTCACAATCCTGACACTGTAAGTGGGATGGTTTTAGATGAATAAGCTCCTCGACTAATGATTTCTGCTAGAATCTGTAAAACTGTATTATTGTGGTCGTGGCTCCTCTGTGGTTGCGGCAGCTATAAATCAGTAAGTGGCTGTGGTGAGTGTTGTCCTTTATCAGGCCCTGTGTCCTGATAGTAGCCTCGCTTCTTTATCAGTTCCTGCCCCTCGCACCTGGCTCTCCACACTGCCTGATCCTCCCGACAACATGCATCACAGACACAAGAGGAGGGGAGATTCAGTTCAAAGCCACGAGAAGAGGGGGAACTGTCGCTATTACTGATAATGTTCAGAAGTCCACTTTTTGTCACCGCTGATTCAGTCATCTCCAAGTCTGTCATTGATAATGTGGAGTTTCAGTTCTGAAAGCAACTTCACAGCCACAGATGGTTCAGACTTCAAGGTGAAAAGTCTGGCTAAGAATTATGACACATGGGCATGACAATAAAAATAGAGACTAGTGTGCTCAGATTAGGATATGGGATGTTTGATCTCATGCAAAGCCCTTTCCCGTCCATCAAAATGTCTCCAGCCTAGGAACAGAGTAACAAGATGTCCATTATCAAAGTAGGAGTTTTCTGTGTTGTATAATAAAATACATACTGCTAACTGTATCCCAAAAATTAGTGTCAAACAAGAGGCAAAACAACCCAGTCAACCATACGAGGCTGAAACTCAACCCCAGCCTATGTCCCTGTCATGTGTTAAGTGTGTGGAGATGGGCTGAGCATCAGACACTTGGGCAAACACTGAGTCCCACGATCCAGTGCAATGAAAGCTTGGAACACATACCACAAGAAGCAAGAAATTTGTTTTCGACACATCAACCGGGCAGAACTTTGTTTACGTGTCATGTCCGACAATTATCCTGTGTTTCGTCAGAAATTGGAACGGGACGTGGTTAAAGCGGAAATTCTAGCGACTAGCAGAAATGCTCTGTGAGTGTGACCGGTAATCTCTCGGTCACACTGAATGAACAGCGAGGGCATCTCCCGTGTTGTCCATCTACCGCATCTCCCACAATGCTTAGCGTGTGTGACGTATGCTGCAGTGAGAGGGCCCCATGAGGACTTCCTCAGAGTTCGGCACTTGAGTTCTTGTGAAGTATAAATGACCTGGCCAGAAGGAACTTTGTGCTTGTTCCTGCTCACCTCAAGAATAAGAACAAATTTCTTGCTTCTTGTGGAGTATGTAACAAATATAATAGGCCGTTGTTGGAGTCACACCATTTCTGTACTTGCAAAATCTATTATTTATAAAACTGTCTAAAGCTATACTCTAAAAACGAAAATTATATAGTAATGCTTATATTGTCCATACTTCAGGCAATGAGTTAACGTTTGCTCAGGATCTTCTAGAATTGAGTGTATGCGCCCTTGATGTCCAGCTTCTGACGTTGTGTTTGGCATCAGTCTTTGTGGATTTGAAGAGTGACGAGAGTGAGGAACAGGGGCAGGTTGGTATAGAAAGTGCCCTTGAAAGCATGACGAATTGACAAAAAAAAAGCCCAAAACAAAGACCCTCCAGCTGTACAGCATTTTCTTGATATCCTTACTAGGGGGAAAAACCTAAAGTGCAGCTGAGGGGTCCTGGGCGGAGTATTACCTCAGGATTAAGCAGAAAGAAGTAGGCTGGTTTGTGTTTTGAAGGCTTGTGAACATGGCTGGGTGATAACAACTCCCCTGTTGATGCCCGCCCGGCCGGCATCTATTAACTCTGCCTCCCACTTTCTCTGCTCCTCCTCATCTTATTTACCTTCATCTCCTTCCCTCCCTACATTTATCACTTCCCCCTCCTCTTTCTCCTCTACACTCTTTCCACCGTCTCTCATCGACTCCTCTCATGCTGGTGGTGTGACCTATATTTCTTACTCAACTGAGAATATCATTTCCAACACCTGTGGGAGGAAAAAAGGGGGGAAGTTGTTATTGCCTTTTCTCAAATGATTCAGGCGCCTCTGCTTTCATCAGTTTGGGTAAAGCAGTATGAATGGTCCCTTTTTTCAAAGGCGACTGATACCTAGCTGGGGGGTCTATTAACTGAGAGCACCTCTCCGAGCCCACCTTACAAGGTCGCCCGCCACTCAAACGTAGGGGGAGGAAAAATCTCCGAATAATAACAAATGTCACTCATATTGCTATCAGGTTGCACCTGAGCCATATAGATAACCACTATTTTTCCAGCCCGGAGGGAAGGAAATGAAATTATGGCTGGGCCCAGGAGAGGCTGTAGTAAAGCTACACACACACACGGTTAAGCACACCTTTCCCTGTTGTGGCACTTCTCTCACCTCTTACACCATCGCTGCCCTGACTGCCTCCCCTAAGCTCCTACTTTTGAGTCTGAAAGCCATAAATATGACAACTCACACACTATAGAGAGATGGATAGAAATGGCTAAACAGGATCAGTAAACAAAAATGGAATTTCTTAGAGGACTATTTTGTAAATCACACATATGGAAACATTTGAAGGCATATTTATTCCTGGCGATTATCAGTTCACAACAGTAAAGAAAAAAACATGTGATTAAAAGGCACCAAGATCCTCCCTTTATTCTCTTTTCTTCATTGCCCAAGTCTTTAAGGCTTGGTTCCAAGTCTTCCGACAGCACCTGAAGGCAGCATGCGTCTCTCCGTTTCTGCCCCGTAAACATGTATAGTATATGAGTGGTTGGAGTAGGCTGTGATAATTAGGTGAGATAATAGCTTAAGTCAGTCAGTTGTTATGGTGCTGAATAAAGCCCAGTAAAGCTGTGCAAACAGCCCAGAAATAACCCGCATTATCATCGCCATCATTCCTCGGCTGGCTTGCGCTTGGCAAGCAAATGCTTCAGCGTTTTTATGGCACCACTGCGCTGATGCAGGCCTGTTCCTCTGGGAGCCAAGAACCATCCATATAGTGCTGGATTACAAACATGGCACTTTACTCCGGCAGCTCGCTCTACCTCTCGCTTTTTAAAATAAAGACTATTCATTACGGCGGAGGGACACCGAGCCGACAGATCTGCCGTCTACCTGCAATGTGGTGCACCAAATTGACTCAGACTACCTGCCCACTGACTAAACGCTGCTTTCGCTCCATTACTTGTGGCCATACATCCTTACATGCTGGATATCAATTTGGAGAAGGCTGGGCGGGGAAGATGACAGATGCAATACGCGGGCAGGCAGAGCGTCCACGGGGACCTCTCCAACAACTAGGTATCATCTACTCTGCTTTAAAACAATCGCATTAGTTCACACAAATAAAGTCTGAGCCATAAACTGCTTCCTCACTTCAGAAACAAACAGCAGAATATATTTGTGTAACAGCACACTAATTCATTTATATTGATCCTTCTGCTAACCGCTCTGCTCGTCCACTAATACAGCACCGCAGAGGCTCACTGATTTTAACTGTTATAGTCTTCAAAATATGCAGACAAAAAAATCTATTGCAGTAAAACTGAGTAAATGAGGTAACTCAGAGAGTCTGGCCAGGGGGCAAATAACTACTGTACTTCTGCCCAGTGTGTACGAAAAGAGAACGATTTGACTGTAGACAAGGAAGAATGCTCAATCACCAATTAGAGTCCGTGGGAAAATTGGCCTTGCGAGATGGCATTAAGCCATCAAGAGTATTCGCTAAGTGGGTTTACCAAGCTGTAAAAAATCTGTCCATATGGCTGTGTGCCTGCATAGTGGATGTGAAGATATTTTTACCACTTGAAGCTCTGCTGTCTGTGGTGTACTAATGACTAGCTGATACTCTGACACTGCAAGACAAAGCCAAGTGACTCATGTAGCCAATTACAGACAAGTATACTCGGTGCTCTCTTTCATCAGGACTAAAGTGCATCTTCACTGAAAGGTCAAAACTGGCAAATTGGAGTCTTGGTGCCAGTATAAGGACTTAAGACGGGAACCAGGGCACAGGCGAAGAGCATGAGACAAGGATCAGGAAACTCCTCCGTGTGTTTAGTATTGTTTTGACTGTGTTTGATTTGAAACGGGCAACAGGGGGTTTACACATGAATGCGACGCTATATGTGTTAATTGTTAACTTCTGTGGATTATTATTTAGCCTCTGAGTAATGCAGCAATATTAATTAATTTGAGCTAGACATATTCCACAGGGGAGAGATGCTTCCCTACCTGTAAGCTGTGATTCACGCAATTTCCTAATAATTTCACAGCTATATTAATGACTATGTGGCATAAAATGAAGGTGATGGACAATACATACTTGTAACTCATGAATGAAATGGCAGTATATTTCAATTTTGGGGCACAGCGGTGTTGCATGACTGGTGTTACTCACCACAGGGTCCTTTGTGTTGAATGTTGATGACCTTCTGCAGGGCACAACCCATGGCTCGCATCTCGCATGGGCTGCCGTAGCTGTGGCCATCAGATCCACAGACGGGGTCGGACGTCTGCGGGCAGGCCTCGGGGCACTCGCACACCGGCTCGTCGTTCTTAACCACGCATGTTGCTCCATGTTCGCACTCCTTTTCCAAGCAGGGGCTGGGTACGTTGAGATCTAAAGGCCGTCCACCCAAGAGATAGAGAGCAAAGTTAGAAGGAGGAGACCATACAACGTAGCGGAAGGTGGGAGGAACATATAGAGGTTGGAGAAAGGTCTGGGGCTGGAAAGGGCATAGGTATGGCATAGGGAGGCAAGTTAGAATATAGCTACACGGGAGAACTGCTGGTTTTTGTGTTAGAAAGGGTTCAGGGAGGAAAAAAAGATATGATGGAATATGCAGGACAGCCCTACTCCTCTGACACCTCTGCTTACTCAGCTTCCTATGCCATTTCCTCGCCTCTGTGCCTATCCTGATGTATCCTGAATCTTTGAAAAGTCCACCGAATCCACTGGCATGAGGACAGCGGATGAAAACATTGCCCTGTAGCACAATAGAGATGAAACAGCCCACGAACAATGGTTGCACAGCCTCTTTTTTTTTTCCCAGGCAAGTAAATGTTCGGATTAATTGACGTTCCCACTGTGCCTCTTCAAAGGCTGCCATTTGCATCTCAGTGAGAGCCACCGCTTCAGCCAAAGCTGGTTGAACTGACATGGAGGAGCAAGAAAAGGACAAGCGCAAGGGATTGAGTGAGTAGATGAGAGAGAGAGAGGGGGAGGGAGAGAGAGAGAGAGAGAGAGAGAGAGAGAATGTAGAGAACAGAAAGAGAGAGAAAAAAGAAATAGGCGAAGAGAAGAAAGAGCCCTCTGCTTAATAATTCAAAAAAGGCAAGCTCCTGGGCAGAGGCAGATATGAAATGTGAACATCAGAGAGAGGTGTCGGCTTCAGTCTTCCCTTCTTATGCACTAACTCCAGCATGACTTCATTAAAACGAGGACTGGATTTTGCACCTACGATTCTCGGCAGCGGCAGATGGTTGTAGGCTGGGCTGATCAGGAAAGAGTGAAAACCTGAGAAAATGGCGTGGACAATGCTTTGATCGCAGCCTCGCATCCTGACTCAAACCATTCTTTGGAGCTTTATGTGTCAGTGAAAATATTACATGGCAATGTGTATACCGAGACAGGGAGCCAGAGTGTGAGCATGTGGGATCAGTTTAATGGTTGCAGACTGAGGCCTTAAGGCGGGAAACGGTCAGGTATCAAACATGATTTCACACCCAAAGTGCAACAAAACTTCTTCCTTCTCCACTCCCACACCTTTGGTTTTAGGTTAGGTGGATGTGCTGTCATGGCAACTGCCACTTGTAATGACACCACCCATGGATCTGTCATTACTGTGACCATTATGGGATTAGATGGCAGCGCAGGGGGGCCGACTTGGCATGCTTTGAGGCCCATGATTCATTTATCAGCTCAGAGACATTCAACAGAGCCTCAACTCTTAGCAGGGGTGAATTATCAACTGATAACACAGCTGGGGCAATTAGCTTGAATCAGACTGATTAGGCCGATGGGAGGCATTGGTGACATTACGATCAACAAATCTAACCATATTAAGAGCAAATAACACACCAAAAAGTAGAAGGGATATTAGAGGCTGTCCACTGACGCCTACTGCTTTCCCACTAAGTTGTGGCTATAACTGAACAAATCTTTCCGGATCTCCCATTTCCGCAAGTGTGTGTTTCAGATTAGAAGGTGGAACGCCGCTATTGATTTCTGTGTTTTGATGCCAAGCTGCTGCTTCAAAAGAGCTTGGAGGTGCCACATAAATACATAAGCTGCTCAGTGCTGCTTAATTTGGTGCCGCTTCTAAAACAATTGATTCCCCGTGATCTCATTTCAACGCCTTGCATACGTCTGCAAGTGTGCATGTGTGTGTGTGTGTGTGTGTGTGTATGTGTGAGTTACAGCTGTAAGCTTGTGATCCCGGCTTAACAGTACAACCTTGGCCTCCATAAAAGTTCACCGGCCCACTTCCCAAGGACGGGCTCCTATAACACAACTGCAGCTTCTGATAACGCCTTTGTCTCCCAATTCTCTTTGTTTCAAACTTAGGAAAAAGATGAAAGAATTTCCCTCCAAAACTAATTCTTTTTTTTTATCATCCCCTACCTCTAGGGGAGCAAAAATTTCTGCCGGATTGATTAACTAGGGACTGTGTAAAAAAAAAAAAAAAAAAAAGGAGGCAAATCTTCCCAAGTGTAAAAATCTTATAACACAGTTAAAAACTGAAGCTGTCTCTTTCCTCTCCTCTTGGATGCAGGCAGACGCTTTGAAATGGCAGCCTGTCACAACCAAGGCCTGTGGGATGGTGTTCACAAGCTTTTTCCAGCTCTCTTCCTCTCCCTGGTCTTCTACCAAACACTTAAATCCATCTCTTCATGCATGTATCAGTGTTTCTGTCAGGCACGTCCAGAATAAACCAAAGTTGCTGGGTTTAAACCGAGCTATTTATACGTGAAAATGAGCTTGACAGTTGAGCGGGAACATCTGCAGTGCCAACACATGGCGCAGCAGCCAAGGCGGTGTTTTTGTGGTTGAGCAGGTGCAGTGAGTTGTTTGCTGTGGCGGCAGGGAAACGTCAGGGAAAACAGTAGCGAGGCGAAAAAAAAAAAAAAGGAACAGGAACCATTTTTTTTCTAATCACGGATTCTGCTCAACTGGCGTGCTCTCTGCTCTGTTTCTGTACTACCACACCGGTTGAGAGGATTTTACATTCTGGGTGTGACTTCAGTCTGTATCCTCTCCTGCCAGCCACTGTGTAACTTTTCTATTTTAATTAGTGTGGTATTTTAATGGCATGGCCCCACTTCAGGAGTCGAAGGAGGATTACTTCAGGTTAGGCCGCGGTGTCAACTCACCGCAGCTGAGCTACATCGAATATTAAGAGGACACATTTCCCTGATGTCCTGACACCTGCTGAAGTATTATTACTGCCCACTTAGCGGTGTTATCTGACAGATAAAGTGGCAAGGACGCCACAGTGTAACTTCTAAAGCTTAACAGCCCCTCGTAGGTTGGCGTGATGGCATGGCAGGCTCTGGCAGGACTCTGCTGTAACCATGTGGCTGCTGCAGAGAGCAGCCGTACACTGTTAACCCCCCGTAACATGTCGGTAAAATGCTGGGAGATTATTTTGGCGAGCGCTTCCTCCCATCTCCACTCAGCTCATACATATGTTAATTGGACTTTTCCCCCTTGGGTCCGTGTGCAATTCCAAATCACTCCCTGTATTATGCAGGGCAGTGAATCAGTGTAATCCAGGTGATGCTCGCAGTAGCCAACTGGCAGGGAGAATCACCTACAACTGCAGCCCATTACAACACAGGACTCCAATGGGGCACAGGCAATCTACAGCAAACCCCGCCTTCGGTGTTTCTTCACCTGCGGGGCTTTGATCCAACTCCCTCTACCTCACTCACATTAAAAACATTTATGTATCGTATTAGTCGAGGGAAAGGGAGGTGCAGGGAAAAAGGCTATATTAGCATACAGCAAAAGGCATACCCGCGGGCTGTGTCTGTCTACCACTGAATACTTATCACAGGCAGGAGGTAAGTCGAAACCTCTTTGTGCATTTACAACTAAGAACGTGCTGCTCTTCAAAATGGAGACACGCAAAAGCAGCATGTGGGGAGGAAGAAAGGCAAGCTGGGAACCCTGATCTTGTGACATGTATCTATCAGAGGTGAGATGTAAACACTTTTTGTCAAATCCAAACAGCTGATGTTTTCCGCCGTCAGGATACACCCGCCACAGGACGTTTAAAGAGTGATTCCAACGTTTCTTCAGATGCAGAAGACACAGAAGATAAAATGGAACAGCACAGTATCTCTAATGAAGTCAGGAGCGAGAGCACGAGACAGGGCTCAGACAAAACAATCATTAAAAAAGGTAGATATTGGATGGAAAGTCATGGCTGATCATGGTCCAATAGCACGCAATAACACCCACTATGCCTCAAGCCGCTTCTGACACCTTGTTGACCCACATTTCACTGCAATTTCTGCTCAATGACAGCCTGCGGGCCGCTGTAAGTGGACCGGTGGTCCCTTGCTGCTGTCAATCTGGCTCCCACGGTACATCCTCTAATTAACTTGATTAGGAATAACAGCACTGGTGATCTCAGGCCGACTTCTACATACTCCAAGCTCCACAACTGTTTGTGAGTCCAATCACAAAAGCGCAGGCGGAGATGCTCATCAAATAAACATGCAAATGATAAAATATTCTGCACCGAGTCTTGACACCTAAGGTGACAGATTTTTCTTCCCTGCTTTGCAGAGCTCTTTGTCAATGACAATGTGTCTTCCACCGACTGATTTTGTGTTAACCTCCAGAGGCGACAGGCAACAAATTTCGAGCAACTCGCATGAGGTTTTCTGCACTTGTAATGGTGAAGTCACACGCGCACTCAGCTGTGTACACATGACGTGACAAAAAAGCTGTGAATAAAGAATCTCTGTCTGCGTAAGTAGCTTAGTTTGGGTGCAAGCGTGTTCCTCAGTTTTAGTGATTTCTCCTTCTCTACACTAAGAGAAATCTGGGCTGCTGCTTGCATTTCTATTTTAGGAACAGCCTAACAACCAATTTAGGGACCCCTCTCTGCTTCTTGTTCTGCTAAAACCAGACATGAGGCCGGTACATCAACAGGCTCCAGAGAGTTGTGGTGAGCCACTTCACACTCCTGCAGCCTCTAGCATTGATTCAAAGCACTACTGAATAAGCACTAAACCATCTTGACTAAAAGGAGCAGTGGAGAAAAGCCGCCGGGCAGGAAGTACGCTCTGATACAACTTGGACCAACGCAGAAAGAAGAAAGAAAAGTTTTAATTATGCATTTTGATTGTAAAATTAATTAATTGTAGTCACAGTCTGCTTCTCTGATATTAATGTGTTTTAATTAATGTGCCCTTTAAAAAGCTAAACTATTTTTCTTTAAAGTTGCCCCTCGGTGGAAGTTTATGTTAAGCCTCTTCCTGTTTTTGAGCCTTATCATGATGTATTGTTTTTCATTAGATGTTATATTTTGGCTTGAAGGATTCCTAAGAAGCTTCCAGACTAGTTGACGAGTTGAATTTGCAGTTGTTCCCTTTATTTATTTATGTATTTACGTTGTATAACTGTTATCAATGTTGCAATTTAATTTCATAAAAGCTGTCCAGTTTTTCTGGATCTTAAAAAAAAAAAAAGCATGAAAGAAAACATAAAAGACTTTGAAAACCTCAGGGCTCTGAAGCACCACCAGTGTTTGGTCCTCTAAATATAGCTGAACAATTACGACTACATTTCTGCTACAATAGCCCCGGATCCAGTTTGTTTGCGCTGGTACCCTGCTGTGTGGACATCATATGGTAAGGAGGAAAAAAAACAGGATTTCTGTGCTTCGGCCAAAAAATATTCTCATGTCCCACGCCGTGAAACATCTAATTGCAACAATCTGTATTGATTTGCGATTATTTAAACATTAGCCAAACAGCTCAATCAAATATTTTTCTTCCAGTTTAGTCAAACACCGGATGAAGGAAGGTTCTACTGCGGTGTGACGCTGAGAAGATGTTTTAATCCAGGCTCTATGTGTGTATTTTAGACGGCACGGTGGTAAACATGATGAAGATAAGGTCAAGAGTAAATAATAAAGAAATGACCTTTTTTAACAGGGCATGCGTAAGCAGCTGTGTCATCCCATTTACTTGTCTGGTGATGACAAACATCTTTTCTTCCTCCAGTGTCACAGCGCTCTTGTACTCATCTCCGGATCCAAGGCTGCAGACCTATTCACTGTCCTTCCCAGCAGCCCTCTCTGATTCACTTCCAGCAAATCCTCACATGTTCTCAGACGTCTCAAAGATTCGTGACTCCGCCCGGACATGAGTTAATCTGCTAAATGCCACGCGATGTCTCTATCTCTAAATTGAAGAGCTCTAGATATCAATCAAATGCTTTTCTGCGGAAGACAGCAGTCAGGACGTTTGAGACATGTGGGTTTCTTTGCATGCCGATCCTTTAGTGCCGGCGAGGGAGTGGTTGACATTAGGGGCTGTCACCCACATGAGAGGAGATTTACGACTGTGTCAGAACGGGAGAATTTCATCCGCTTGACAGCTGGCAGAGTGATCGATCACCCCGCCCCGCGCACCACTCAGCCAATGAAACGAAAAAAGAGATCATTATTTATCAAATCATTTCATATATCAAACTCTGCCTTTTCAGAGATGGGAAACTTTGTCTGAAGAGTTTACATGGTGTATGTGAGTGTGTGACACTGCGACACAGGGGTCATTGTTTGGTTGTCTTTTGACACTGCCAGTCACGGCGGGAACGCGACGGAGCACAATGGAAGAATGTGCCTCACACTGTAAACATCGTGTACGTATGTGTGTTCTGTCACACGATCAGCGTGTGCTATTGATTGATTTTCGACAAGCCAGTCTTTCTGGAAGACAGAAAATCAAAATACTCTCTCTCTCTCTCTCTCTCGCTCTCTCTGTCACACACACACAGACACACTCAAAGTGCATGCATCAGTAGGATGAACATTTTTTTTGTGTTATGAAAAAAGAAAGAAATAAAGAACGAAAGAGAGAAAGAAAAGGAACATGTGCACGAACACAAACACACACACTCACAAAAACACACACTCACCATAACACACACTCACAAACACACACTCTCCTTGCATGTATATCATCAGTCTGACTAAACCAACAGTCTCAGTGGGCACCTACGCTCGCCTCTTTTGATGTTTAATTAAAACTGTATCAGGGGGGCGGTGGCGTTCGTGGCGCTCTGTTTTGAAAAATATGCAAATGTCAATAAAAATGCATTAAAGAAACATACTACCAGTCGCTGACGGCTGCGATCTGCGTTCCCAGGGAGGAAGGATGAAGAGAGAGAAAAAAGTGAAATAACTAAACAAATGAGGAAGGGGGTGGCGGTGGCGGTGGCGGTGGTAGGACTGAGACACCATTTGCCAGAAATAATGAAACACAGCAAAACATATAAGCGCTCTCACTACTTTCCACGACTTAATTTATTCACAGCTCACACGGCAAATGATGCAAATGAGCTCTGGTTTCTTCTGACGCTGACAACTGGAGATAAGTTCAGTATTCAGCTTCGCCCCAGTGCCTGGAGGACGGACAGATCTCTCGCGCTTTATCGGCCTCTGTTGCGACAACAATGGAAGTGTGGACAGGAACTCTGAACAGAATTACACAGCGTGTCTGTTTGGTGGACTTCCTGTTTGAGGTAACGTGACACCAAGCAGCACTGAGTAGATTACTCCAGCTTTATCATGCATGCTGGGCTATCAGCTTTATGATTTGAAGGAGCTGAAAAATGCTTCCAGCTCTGGAGATCTACATAAGACGAGGCCTTCAAATGATCAGTAAGGAACTTGCCTTACTTTAAGAGCCTAGTTTGGGACTTCATTAAAAAAACCATGACTAATTCAGGTGAATCGACCCTTTAAGTCAACACAGAAATAATCGAGATAGAGTGTGCTGACTGCAAAACCGGTCTTGGACATTTTATGCCTTCAGCTGAAATTCTGCCACACTGCCTCCACATTGTTACAACTACTCTAGTGTGTGAAGCTTAAGGTTGGTTCACTAAGCTCCGAGGCTAACAAATCTCTTACTGAATCTTTTATTCCTCCTTATTCTTCTTTTATTAGCAAAGAGCAATTTACAGTTCATTCAGCCGGCAGGGTTCTTCTTTTCACCAGGCGGAATGTTGATGTTGGCCAGGTCGGCACGAGATTACACTCACATACGCTTTTCTTTTTCTAGTTCTAGGGCTGGCGTTTTTTAAATAATTTTTTGCAATAACTGTGGCGACTATGAGCTTAATAAGAGATCTATAAGTAGGGTTGTAGTAAACTGTAAAAACAAGTCTACAACAGAACAATTCCACATCAAGGTTGCATGACGCTCACTCCCTGCTTTGTCAAATGTGATTTTAAGACCACTAGTAACTTGAACAAATTCACAAATTACCATTACCATCTTTGATCCATTAGCTTCGTAGTCATTACCTCTCCACTAGTCCTGGCAGAATACACCCTGGACAGGTCTCCAGTCTGTCACAGGGCTAACACAGAGAGACAGACAACCATTCACACTCACATAAACACCTACGGCCAATTTAGAATCACCAATTAATCTAACAAGAATGTCTTTGGAAAGTGGAAGAAAGCCAGAGTACCCAGAGAAAATCCATGCAGCCACTGTTTAAACCAGAACCTTCTTGCTCTGAGGCGACCGAGGGGACCGCTGCAGGACTGTGCCCTCCAAATAATCAAGTGGCACAAATAGGGCTTCACCAACACGATTCTTTAAACAGAGACCCAACAGGTTGCACATTTTGTAAATAAGATATAAGCAGTTTGATAAAGCACATATAAACCAAAAGATTAATCAACTAACCGCAAAGAAAGATTAATCACTCAAAAAAAATAATAATCGTATGCCCTACCACTTAGAACATTTTTTCAGGTTGTAGCTATAGTTCCCTACATATTTTGCAAACACTGGCTAGGCTACCTCCAAATTGTACCTTTAATGTGGTGTAATGCATTTTACGTATTTGACCATTCAGTAGTTGAGAAGCAAACCTAATAGTGCCAGATACAAGGGATTCAAAAGCATTCCACAAAATGCAGCTGAACTCCAACCCCAGTGCAGCATTTATGCTCACAAATGGTAAGAAACTGAGTCTCTCACATTGATCGAGCAGTTGCAAGCTTTTATGAGATAGCCCTGATGATGGGGAGAGGGACCGTTTGGGAAGCGGTAAGGTGAGGAACTGGCATGCACTACAGCATGCAGTAAGAGGAGAGTCAGAGGTGAGCAGTGGTTAGGGACAGGAAAAGCTTTTGCTTTTTTTTTGTTAGACAGGAAATAAAACACGGAGAGCAGGAAGAGAGGGAGCCTTCTCCAACCTCACGTATCACATCTTTGCGGGAGGGTGAACAGAGGGAAAAGACATTAATGACAAAGAGACACATATAGACAGAAGAAGTGAGAGGAAAAAGACAGCAGTACAAGACCCCTCCTGTTAGGTCCACATGGAGACAGGGGAAGGGCTTCACCCCTCAGAATCCGCTTGATGAGGTCGCCCACGGGGTGACCCCACTTTCCACCTGCAGCCAGACAGCCGGGAAGACGGCCACATGGACATAGACAGACAGACAGACTGACTGACGCACTGAAATAAGAAAGAATAGCTTTTTTTATACAAGAAGAGCACACAGGACAAAAAGACAGGACAAGAGGAGAAAAAAACGACAAAAGCCACTGAGGTGGAAGACTGGCACGAGTGAAGGAGTAGAAGACACAGAGAAGATGAATGAAACATGAGGGTGGCGTTTCGTTTTGGTTGTGTGTTTGAGATGGAGGGGTGAAGCGTGACAGTGGTGAGGAGATGGATGGGAGGTGAACGTGTGAAGTGAAGGCACGGTTTTTATAAAGAAGGCATACATGTTCTGTCTAAACCACCCAACCTCCCCACCCCACCCTCTCAGAAAGCATCACTCAACCATTTCAGACATCAGGAAGCTTAAAGTACATACAGTTAGCCTGAAAGGAAAAATTACACTGAATACACGCTGGAAAAGTAAGCAGTGACAGACATAGAACAAGAGAGTGATTCAGCATTAATCCTTGAAAAGGCCGACTAGGATCCGTCCCCCCTCTTTCCCATTCTCCAGCTCCACTCACCACAGGGCCCTGGGTGCCTGATGGGGATGAGGGTCTTGCTCAGACACTCCGCTTTGCGCCGCACACAGTCATTGGTGTAGGTCTGACCGTCCTTGCCGCACACGGGCTTGTATGTGCCGCCGCACTCGATGGGCTCACAGGAGCAGCGGGCGTTCAGCTGTTCCACCAGACACACGGCATTGAAGAGACACTCCTCTTTGCACTCCTCTGCAAGAAACAAATAAATGAATCAAGCATCTGTAGCACTCAGAGAGAGCCTAACCTTAACCCTAACCCACTGATCCAACCTTTCACTGACCCCTCGTTCTTATGTGGAAGCATCACCAGCCACTCAAGCTTCTCTTTTAATTCGTAACCCACTTGCACAGACACTGATCAGACTTTTTAGTGATGTTTCCGAGAGCCACCGTGACAGACTGAGCACTATGAGGGGAAACGAGAAGTACCAGCAAAGCATGGCAGAAAAAAATAAAAATAAAAAAAAACATTTCGAGCAAGAAAAGTGTTTGTTCTTCCTGCTGTGTGACACTGCTGGTCCAACCACGAGGAAATAAATCAATTTTCCTCCAAACAGTAATTACATGTTAGAGTGGACTGATGTCACTAGCAGTGCGTGTAAAAGCTTTTCCTTCAGCAGTAGAGATTCAGCCTTTTGAGAAAACACACAAAGGAAACACGTCTAGGATTGTTAAATGGAAATAATACAATAATTGGCCAGTCTAAGAGCAATCTGAGGTACTGATTTATTACAAATCAATATAACTACATTCAAGTAGCAGGGGAGTAAATAGCATGATATGTACAATCAACTGATAGACTGAGTTAGGACTACTTTTTGTCCTTGTTTCACTGGTCCATTAGAGCACACTGGGGGACATTTGTTCACTTCATCTTATAATAAGTAAATGTATTTATGTTATGTTTAATTAATGAAGGTGAAGCTGACAATATAAAATACCGGGAATGATTGTCAGTGACAGATGCGACCAGATGAGAGTTATAAACCCTTATTCAGATAAGGGTTTGTTTTTTAACATTTCCTGTCATCATTTTTATTTTTTTATTTTTTTATTTTTTAAGTAATACCCTTGGCAAAAGAAATAGCTTACCTTGTAACACATTCTATGAAGGGACATTTAATAACAATGGCTGGAGGGGCTCTGCTCTGCTCTCTAACTTTGATATAAAGTTTGCCACTAACTTTAATAATAAAAATTAATCACAAATTTTATATTAGGGCAGAGTTACAGTCTAAACTATTATATTCGTAACATTTTGACTCACTAAGCAGAAATCTAGTGCGGAAATTAAGAAAAAAAAAGGAAGAAACACTGGTAATGTGAAATGGCAAATTTTCCACTGAAGTGAGAAAATCCAATTTGAAGCAGGCCTCTGTTCTGGAGGCGCTCGCTAGACTTTGAATTTATTTCATTCCCGATCAGTGGATCAAATTTGTACAGCAATTCAATTCCTTATTCTCTTTTCTTTAAAAGCCTGTCATGCCACACTTAATTACATCACTGCAGTATCTGGGCGAGGGGGCCACGAGGATGTGCAATGTCACGGCTACAAGTCGAAATGGCCATTTTCATTAGTTACCGATTTGTAATTTGCTTTGGGATATGATTTCACGGATCTCTGTTTCAAATTGAATCATTCTTTCATTTGAAAAAGGCGGAGGAAAAAAAAAGGTGAAAAAGAAAAATGTTCACCCGTTCGCTCACATGTTTGCACAGATACATACTGACACTTAACACAAACACAAACTCACAGCCCTACTTAGGCTGGGATTTGTGCAATTTGAAACCGTCACACTGCTCCGTCAGCCTGTCAAGCAGCGCAGACAGAGGAACCGGAGTGTGTCAAAAAAGTGTGTATCAGCCTTCACCGCTGACAGTACCGAAGGACATCCTGCAGTGATCCATTCCCTTCTTTGGCATTGTCAGGGGGTCTCAGTACATGGGTGGGGGTCTCCACACATTACTAGGCCAGCGCAGCTGCGGCTTGGTGGGGACCCGCCGACAACAAAGCGGCAAAATTGGATTTTCTCTGATGGCTATCAGATGTACAGTAAAGGCTGACAGCTCTTTGTTGACTAAGGCTTAAACCCCGTGTTCTAATAGCACAGATAACAACCCTGGAGGCTCTTATCAGGCTAGAGGAGGCTAGTGCTAGAACGGATACAGTACAGACCCCGAGACCTCGGAGTCATTTATCTCTGTGGCATGACTCGAATACAGTTACAGAGTTGGAGCTTAATGCTGGTTCCACTGCATATGTTGGCCAGCCAGTGTTAAATATGGAAATGCTTGCATTTCACCAAGACTTTCATATACTTATAATATTATTAGGATTATTGTATACATTGGTAATGATTCCCCTTCATTGTGTTTAGCTAACTGATTTAAATCCCATCTTATCATTCAGAGCGGTCAATAAAAAAAGCTTTTTGCTCAACCCTTGACATGATGGTGAAAATATAATTATAGTTTTGGATTGCCACTCTGTGTTAAATATAGAAAGAGAGTCTGTACTCCCCTGCCTTTAAAAACAAAAGGCCTCAAGCAACAATAGATACATACAATAAACACTTTTCTCAGTACTAATAGTCCATGAACGTTAGCATGCAGTGTGGAGGTGATAGAGTGGGCGATAAGAGATTAAATCTGGGAGAGTTATGCAGTGTGAGCATATCTGGGATGGCTGCGTTGCAAGGACATGGCTAGCGGTGAGCTGAATGTGGCTAATAAATAATCATGTGAAACTGGAATGTGACTAATGGAAGGGCAGGAGACAAAATAAATACGACCAAAAGGCACTTGGCTACTTTTCTTTTACATACACAGGCAAATACTGACAGATTTCAGTGCAGGATAATAACAAGAAGATGATGCATCTGTAAAAGCAACCCTTTATAGAATGTTCAATAAGAAATAGAAAATAGAGTGTGTAATAAGGTGTGTAGCAACACTAGACCAACAAATGAGCTGTACAAGGACTTAGTGTTCAGTTTCAAATAAATAATAACTATTCATTTTTAGTATATTCTAAAGACCCCAAAGGTCGTACATACCCAGCCTTCTGCATTGTCCTGCGTGGATCTTCCTGAGCTTGATGCCGTTCTGCGCGGCTGTCGCCGTCATGGCGCACTCGCTGCGGTAGGTCCGCCCATCGCTGGCACACAGAGGATCATTACTTGGGGGGCATGACTCCGGCAGACCAAAGATTTGGGGCTTGCGGGTGAGAGCCTCCACCCGACACATAACGTTCAGACTGTTCTCGCTGTCTTTGCACGGGTCTGTGGAGATATGGGCATTTGTGAACATGTACTGCAGTACAGAAAGGTATGTAAGATTGAAAGACTGTTTATATTAATTAGACTCTGGGGGACTGAATATCAAAAACTCCTCAGACCACCTTCTGGTTTGCTTTGGAAAGGCGAACAACAACATGTTGGCAAAAGAAAAAAAACACTTTAAAAATATAACAGGGTGTGATGTACCCTGATTAAATTGTCTCACTACTGGCAAATGTTCAACTCCCTCCAAAGAAAGAGCTTTAAATAGCAGAAAACACATTTAGTTGAATTATTAGAGAAGAGAAAAGAAGTGAAAAGAAGAGAATCTGCTTCCCAGATAATATCAGTGGCCCCTCCGCTCAGAGTGGGACCTTGGGTGTGAAGGGGAGAGAAGGAAATAGATGAAGAGACGATCGGTTTGATTTGCTCGCTCACACCTCCCTCCTTCCACGGGAGCGTAGGTCTGGCACGCTCGTCCCTATCAGTTCGTGATCATAATGGAATTGGTTTGTGGATGTGTGGGACGGGGCTGTTACTTCTTCAAACAGGAGCCCAGGCTTTATCCCGCTCGCCACGCTTTCAGCATGTGGGAAGACAAAGGATTTATGTAGCACCGTGACATATTAAATCACTGCCAAGCTGCCGACGACTCATTCAAAACACACCGAGGATAAAAATCCTATCATCAGGAAACGGGTAGAAAGGAAGAGAATGAAAAATATCGAATAAGGGGAAAGGGTGTCCAGAAGCCTCTGGTAGTGACAAAGAGTGACAATGCTGGGACATAAAAAGGGACAGAGCGGTTTGGCTGCAGAGGTCTTGGAGGAGGAGTGACCACTGGCCAGGCCTCAGATTGTTTTCTAGCAGCACCTTGCGAAGGGTTGCAGAGACTAGCCACCGAGCAAACAGGGGTTTTATTGTAATGCATGCAGTTTCTCGGCATGACGCAGTGCCTCCCCCGCCAGCCAGACCATTATCTGAGAGAAAGACCATTACCTCCCATTAACTGAGGAGAACAGCTTCCAGGATCCATGCTTTCCTCTCGCTGAGCAAGTAGGGTAATTACAAAAAGAATGGCCTGTTTGCTACAGAAGCTAGCTGTGTGGATAAATCAACTCCATTTGTCTGGCTAGGGCTAGCAACCTGAAAAAGCCAAGGCTTAAGAAGAAGTGGCTGCAGGAAGATTTAGAGGACCATCAGGGACGACTGGTTTTCTGAGTCTTGGCCCACGCCGGGGAGGATGGGGCAACTCAGGTCACTTTGGCCGACTCACGCTGGATTTATACGACCAGCCTTCTGCCTGTGGACCTAAACATCCATCTCTCATGCCTACCACCCTGCTCTGTCTCCTGGAGGCTTCTGCTGCTAAGAGACAGAGTTAGTGTCGACTGTTCTTTCCCTCCATCTGGCTTGCCACGAGAAAAAAATAAAAGAACTCAAAAGTTGACTGCCTTGGGAGTAAACAACTATTGCCGGATGATAACAAGGAAAAACAGACAAAAACGACAGCTCTGAAGACCTACTTAGAGAAAACAACAATTCGCACCACAGGAGTACCTGTGTGAAGCAAAGCAACCTGAATGAAAAAAGAGAATTAGCACAGGCGTGCTGTAAGTAAGCGGGTTATGTGAAGAAGAAGCAACAGAAGGCAGAGGTAGTAAGCAGAAAAAAAGAGATACGAGGAGAGGTGAGTTGTGGAGAGAGTTTTCTCTATCAAGAAAAAAAGTCTTCCCACTCTCTGAAATATGAGTGTTCGTTTCTTTCCTCCTGATTGTATAATAAAATGTAAGACCTTTGGATTATGGGCTCATTACACAAAAACTGAAAATGTTAAATGCTCAATTGATACATGAACAACATAAATAATGCTAAAGAAAACACAAGCTTACCGCAGCGTCCTTGGTATTGCACGCGGATGTTCTTCTGGTTCTTGCAGGCGTGCTGGTAGAGCTCACACTCATTGCGGTAGTCCTTTCCATCACTGCCACACACTGTCTGCTCGGGCTTACCCTCGCAGCCAAGGGGGCACATACATTTAGCCGACAAGCCATCTGATGACTGGACGCAGGTGCTGCCATAGCTGCAGGCCACCTCAGTGCAGGGGTCCGTCCGGGCTGCAGGCGGGGACAGACAAGAAAAATAAGGTTTAGCCCAAAGCAGAGGGGTTCTTAGAGGAAAATACATCTGTCAAGTGGCAGTATGCCAGGACACTCAGCGCTACTGTACACTGGAGTGCATCACAGATGACAGGACACCTTATTTAGGTGGCTGTTGCACTTTTAGAAGTGAAGCGCGGTTATTCAGGGTTTGACGAAGTACTTGACACCCCTGGGTAAAGATGCACTGCCATAACTGTCTACTCGTACAAACAAGTTGCGTTTCATTTCACAGAGCAGTGAGAATTGAATTAGAGGCATTCACAACATATTCTGTATTGCTATGCACGAGCATGCTTTAATCGCTGTGGCTGGAAAACGACCCTCTGAATATTTACCTTTCCACAAATTAGACCAAGAGAGAGGAACTAAAAAGGGGAGTTTGTTTCCACCATAATTAAACGAATGCCACTTGTCGCTGAGTGACTTATTCCACTGATGGAAGAAAGCGCAACTTTAATTTTGCGTGCGTTCCCCACCGATGGGAGGGGGGGCTTTTCATGGGCTTCAAATGCTCGACAAAAGGCAGCCATGAGATTATAATCGCTGTCATCTCATAGCATGATGCATATTTATGACTGTCACAGACAACCATGCGCTCCCATGAGAGAGAAGCCGAGCATCGGCAGCCCTCTCATTTCCTAAGCCCACCACTTTTAGAATAAATATTTGCCCATGTCTGATATTATCCCCTCTTTTGTTACAACAGGCACCAATGAATTTAATTTAAAGGGGGAGGGCTTAATAGTGAAATCCTTTGCTGCGCATTCTGCCTTGTTTTGCTTTTTCACCCCTCCTTCCATTTTGAAGAGGAGACAGGAAAATGCCAAGATGGAAACACGCTGTCTTGTTATAATGAATGTGTGCAGAGATATATTATGGATGTGTAAGGAGACAGGAGTGCTACGAGGAGTACTCTTGATCAAAGTATATCCCCCAACTCGCTTTCCTCATCTTCATGACACATTTTTTCCCTTCTTTCTTTTTTTTTTTGATCTCTTCTGTCAAGTTCTTTTGAGGTTTGGTTCGTTCTGCTCGTTAATGAACACTCTTTTTTCCATTTTATATTACTGCGGCAGGAACTTTGAAACCGACTCTACTCCTAATTCATAAGTAAAATCAGAATAAAGAAGTAAATTGCAGCTCTAACTGCAGGACACATGTGGAAAATGACTTCCTGAAATCATAACTCATTGTGAGCCACTGACGATGGCTTAATGGCAGCCGATGTGGAGCAGACACCGATTGCGAAACTTGACCTCTACTTTGTTTCTAATCACATGAACAATGAGACACTGATGACCTGTGGGAAACGGTGCTGCAGTAATGACCTTGATGTGTTTGCCAGAGCAGGTAAAAGGTCATGTTAAATCACAGTGGCAGCAATTACGCACAAACTACTTTAACTACACAATTTGCATGTGCAAAAGAGTTCATGCCTGAGCATACACCTCTAGAAATAGCCTTCAAAACCACACTGCTTTGCTGCGCCTGCTGATGGGAATGAGAGGTGTATCCAGACGAGAAGAACTATTACGGTTTCAGTAAAATGATGGTTGTTAAGGTGAGGGTGGCAATCATGGCTACTCAGGAACAGGAGGAAGATGTGGGAGAATCCCAGCGATCCTCCTTTGCTGTAGAGAGTCGCCCCTGTTTGCTTTGTGACAGTAAACAGCATCCTCCTCGCACTTCCTGATCTCATTAAATAATAGCCCGTGCTTTCTCTCTCTCTCGTTTACTTTCCCCCGGGCAAATCTGGCGTGTTGACAGGCAAAGAGGGGTGGGGGCGATAGCAAGGGGCGCGAGAGCCAAGTAGAATAGGGAGGGGAGGCGTAAGGAATGGGGGGTGGGCTCCATTTGAATGCTAACAGGGACTGATTTGGATACGAAGCGAGGCCTTGATGGCGCGTTAGTGCAGATAAGCTTTCCTCCTCAGACCCAGACAAGCAGGCAAATTGGCAATGCGAATGTGATCAGCGTAACAAGCACAAATAAAAAAAAAAAAGAATGAAAGAAAGAAAAAAAATAAAACATGCACACCACAGCAAACTTCAGGGAGTTCTTGCTCATATTTTTCTCATTTTTATAATGTGAAAGGTGGCACAAAAAATAAAGAAAAATGGAGGAAGCATGGAGCCAAAAACATCAGCGGAGCTGGTTGCGCTAAATTAGAATGATCCTCGATGCCAATTAGATCAGTTTCCCTTGCTGGAGTAAAGCTCAGTGAGGTTTAGAGAGTAAGGGGGAAAAAAAGACAGTTAAGGATACTGACAGTCAGAGAGACAAAGACACAAAGTAAAACTGAAGCAAAGGCAAACCCACAGGGAGATGATATCTGTAATTTATGATTAGGTATCCCAAAAAACAGAGTGCATTCTGTGCCCCAATTAAAAGAATAGTCCTCTATTTATGTATGCATGGTCAAATAGATTTTTATCAACTATGTATCAACTAAATGTTTTTATTTACATCTAACATTTTGCATTTGCTCAAATCTAGCTACTTTTAAATGGACTCACTGCTGTGGGTCCGTCACAGCTGGAACCTGGATTCGTATCGTCTCTTGTTTTCTCACGGAACACCCTCTACAGTTCTCTAATCACAAGCATGCAGCATTTGAATGGGCACACCTCCTTGGAATATCTACAGTCAGCAGGTTCGCTTCATTTGAATCAGAGGGCCGGTAGTGTCTGCCAGTCGGTCGATGCTCTGTGACCAGACTACCTGAGTGCTTAACTGTGGCTGAGTGTGCTGTGGCAAATCCCAGATACACACCTTCAGGAATTAAAAGTAACACATGAGCATCTCCCGTGACAAGGGCTTTAACGTCACGTAAATTGGGATTCAAATTGGGACAAAAATCAGCCTGGTTGGATGAGTGCCTGCAGCTGATTAGTAATGCTTACATTTAAAGTGTGCATGTGTTCAGACTGAAGGCAAAACCAGGCAGTGTGATTGCATAGAAAACCAATGCAGTTTTCCAGAAAAATTGTTGCTCATTTCAAATATTTGTGACTTCAGCTCATGAAAGCCCTGAGAACAAAATTACAATAGCAGAGGGGTCTGTATGAAAAACAATCAAGAAAAGGAGTTCTTAGTGATTTTGTAAATCATTCACTCTACCATTTTCACAAACACGTAGACATGACTTGCTAGATTAAAAACCTGGAGATTTTCTCCTGTCCGTTTGAGCTGTAGGTGTTTTATTTAAAACTGAATTTTTAAACCGAATCTGGTGAGAAGTGTAATTTTGTGCAAATTTTTCCATCAATTTTTTTTTGCTACGCAAATAAAAATCCTGTTAATATCAAATGCTGAAATAGATACCTTGGCGGGTATTGGACAACTGTGAATTAAAAACATTTTCCCTTTTATCTGTACAGTTTGACACAGAGCTGCTGAAGCCTAGGAGTCTAGGCCAGTGTGTGTTTAATTACAGAACGTCAAGTCTTGAGTCTTAGTTTGACATCAGGAAAGTGAAACGCGCAGAACTTTCGGCACGATACTGAAAAGCAGGTGATTGGGAGGTTATGTCTCCCAGAAAAGTGGGGCAGAGTGGTTTTTTGGAAGATGGGGATTACAGTGATCCCCTCCCCTCTCATCTCTACCCCTGGCAGTCAGCAGGCAGACAGCCAGGCAGGTGGGAACTCTGCTGCTCTCTGATCCACTGTTTTGTGCTGCAGTTTATTAATGCTTCATTAGGGACAGGGAGCTGTCAGCGCCGTGCTGGCTTTACTTGATGCCCTGCCGCCACGGCACCAGCAGTAGTCCAGATGTGTGTATGTGTATATGTATGTGTGTGTGCCTGTGTGGAGATTATGTGTGTTCATTCAAGTATTTGCCAGTGCTATGGAGTTCAGATAAGTGAGTTTCTGATATCTGTGCAGCCGTGTGTGTGTGTGTGTCTGTGTTGCGTTTCCTGTTGTGCTGGGTGTGATAATGGCAGGAGCAGGGGGTTGAAGCTAATCAAATGCAATGATGCGATGTGGGGAGACTTGGCAGTGTGTGTTCTAATCAAGAACCTCCCCACTGCCAGCAGGAGAAGAAGAAGAAGAGAGAGAGAGGAAAAAAAGGCAAGAAAAGAAAAGGCAGAATGTGACAGTGAGACAAAAACAACAATGAGGGCACTGAGTTCAAATATTGAGTGCAAGTGAATAATAACTATAACTATACAATAACTGTTCAAACAGTTGCAGTAAGAGTTCAAGAGAGAAGTCAAGAGTGCTTTGGATCACTGGACCTCCTTGCTTCCAGTTTTTATGCTAAGCTAGGCTAAACATGTCCTACTTCTGCACTTAAAGCTGCATTAATCAGTATTTTCATATCAGCAGTAAGTCAAACATGTGTAATGTGACGTTAGTTAACAAGTCTACAAATTATCACCCAACTCTGCAGAGGATATACAATTAGTGCAAACTGCTATCACCTTCAGCGTGTCAGCTTCAAAAGGCAATGCATATGTCAAATGTGTGAGATTCAGCCTGAGGTTGTGCCCCCAAGTGGCTCAGTGCTCAATACACATACATGAGATTGGTGCTGATCATTAAAGCAAGACAAGATTACAAAGATGCAAAATGCTGGGGGGCTCCTTTAAAATACATTTATGCACCACTTCATAGAAATATGTCAGCTGCGCAGCTACTCATTGCCTTCGATTTATTTCCAATCACTCTCTGTTTGCTATTTTACATTTGACTGCCCCGTGAGTAGTTCATCTCCAGATGCTCAACTAAACATGCAGAAAGACAAGAGTTGACGCTGCGCTTTATTCGTTAGAAAATTGTCACCGCGCTTTCCGTCACTTTCCGTCAGAGTCAAAATTATAGAGCCCTAAAGATAACTACAAGAATAAGAAGAAAAACTATTGGATCCACTAGGGCTGCACTGCAATCTTGCGTTTCACAGTACAAACGGGGCAATGCTGCCTACATTTGCAGCTTGATGGTTCATAATTGGGATTATCGGTGTAAATGAAGGCCATGGTTTTCCCAAAATTAAATGCCAGTGCTTTAGTAATTTCCTTCCACTGCTGTACTGTCTTGTTTTACAGTGTGATGGAGCAGTGTTCCAACATTCTATATCACCCAGGTAACGTGATTAATCTTAATTTGGTATTGTTTTTTTTATTTTTATTATATTTATCAACTAAAACTTCCGAATCATGAGTGACTGGAACGCCAGTATTGTGACTCACTGAGTGACCAAATGAATGTTTATTCTGTAGAAAAAAAGAGTGAAACATGAAGAGATGCGCTTCAAAGAAAAGTGTTCTAAAGTAAAGCTGGGCATGTGAAATGCAGGAGGACCACACCCGTAGGCACTTGGCACTGTTTAAATGAAAAAGGAGCAAACCAGGAAAGATAGGAAGTCAAAAACATGGCAGAGAGTAGATGGAGAGTTTGTGTGGACCTAGTAAGAGGGAGGTGTGTGTAAGTGCGATAAGAGAAGAGGTCAGGATGGAAGCAAGAAAAAGGCAGAATGAAATGGTCAGAAAATAATCAGACAAGATCAACAAAAACCAAAATCCGAGCACTAAATATGGATGAAAATGTGCAGCCAGATATCCAAACCAAGAGATGAGGAGCAGGAGGCATGGACTGAGGGAAGGCCAAAGGATTAACAGTCCTACACACCTCTCCAACATGCTGTCCGGGTACACAAACACGCACACGCTCCCTCCACTTTCTCTGCTGTGAGGCCAATGGCTAGAAGATGATTCTCTGTGTTTGATGTAGTTCCTCAAAGAGCTCCATTCAAACGCAGGTGTTGCTCCCTTTCACACGCTTTGCTGTTTTACCCTTTAGAATGGAAAATGAACCTCACAAAGCCCTCATCATGTTCCAGACGTCGGGCTCACAGCAAAATAGTGCAGCCTGAGCGTACAGTACAGCTGGACAAATTTTAAGCCAAATGTCTGAAGTTTAAGCAACGCTGAAGTGGAAGATATGTTAAAGAGGACAAAAAACAATGTCTCTCATTGGACATTATCGGATAATAACGTTGTCCAAAAAGATCAGGGTTTAAGTGAAGTGACAGGTGATAAAATACTAAAACTTTGCAATGCTCAGTTTTTGGTGTCATAACTGTCATTTTCCGGTGGCAGATATCTCACGCTTGAAAGATGCAGTAAAGCACAGGTGGGGTGCTGATACGACCGCACGGGGCCTATTTGTTCTGCTGAGTGACAGAAGGAAGGCAGGAGCGGATTAAACCATCTGGATGTGGCATTTATGACAAACACATACAGCGGTGTGTCCATCTTTCAAATGACAGCACACAATTTCACCAAAAAACTATAGTTAGGCAACAGCAAATATAAAAAAACATAAAACGTCCTTTAGCAAAAACTCCCTTGGATCCTTGGGTTGGTTATGTCCACTTATCTTATCATTTTAACACTGTCACAGCTACAGAATAGCCTCCATGTAGCTCGTGAATACGGGTAACTACGGTCCAAGAGTGGAGTCACGCAGAGCCACGTTATCGATGACCGGCCCACATTTTCGCCAGACTCACTCATTTTTGTTCGTTTAATACTGTGCTAGTGCTCTGCCTCCACTAGTTTTTAAGAAATGTTGGTAGATCACATCCTGTTTCTATAGCGTCAAATAATTAAAACGAAACTTAGCAGAAAAAAATGACACTTGAACATTTATCAGCATTATATTAACTACCTAAAATGAGAAAAAAACATCCTTCAAAATTATTTTTTAGTGTTTTATTTTGGCCCAAGTCCCTAACACTAACATGGAGGAAGTGGAGCTTATGACCTATACTGCAGCCAGACACCAGGGGGAGCTCTACTTGCTTTGGCTTCACTTTTGAGGAGCTGTTCCGCTGTCCATTTTTATTTACAGTCTATGCTTCAAACCCACTCTTTAGGAAACCTAAGGTTGAGCTCACTGAGGTTTTGTCACTTTATTACACTGTTTAAAGTTCCCTCAGTGTACTGCAGCAAGGACTCTCCGAATGGTTATACATGTGTCAAAACATCCAGACAGTTAAAGTGTGACAACTCTATTTTAGACCTGTAATCCATATAAACAAGCTAAAAGAGATAAAAGGTAAGACAAAAAGAAAAACACTAGCTGATGGACGGACTCTTTAACCTCGGGGCCTCCCTGTCACCTTAATAGCCTATGGGAAAAAGTCAGTATTACTTATTGGAAAACTGTCACTGCTCGTACCAAGAGCTGTGACTCTTGGATCGAGGCCTTTTGAAAGCAACAAAGAAGCTCTTGGTGCCAGAATAAGTAAGGGAGTGCAGTCGGAGATGCTCTTAACTGCTTCTTTGTTTATCTCTTTAAGCCCAGGATCCCACTAATCAATAATGCATTTATATTGTTTGAGTGCTGATTCTAGACTACGCGCCTCTGGATGAAAAGTTGCGAGATTAAACCGGTCAGATCCAGTTAACAGATTTAGCATTACAGTGTACATTTATACTGCGGCTATGGTTCATTGATGAAATATTTTCATCACTAAAACTTCCCCGGGAGCAGGGAACAAGAATAATGGCTTTAGCATACATAATAGTTTAAAATCTGAATAAAATTCAATCTGCACCTGTATGCCCAAAAACTGACAGCAAAATGAAAAGATGCTGTTTCTGGAATCAATGAACTCCCATGAGAGCATTGTGGACTGAGACTACCGCCCTGGCCACAGAAAGAGGTACGAGGACCCATGTGAGCTAAGGGGCGCATATGCCACAAGTTTCCTTTCATTAGCTCCTGATTAACGGGAGCCGGTGGTGGTGGGGAGCCAAAATCATCACTGATGTGCAGCGAAGCGTTGGCTAATCATACTTGGCCTTTGCCATCAAAACACTCGCTAATGAGTGATGGCCGCTGGGCACAATATGGTGTTCGGAGCCGCTGAAAAGTCAGCTACAGTAGGTGTTTGGTTCTCAGCACAAACACGGGAGCATCTGTGTGGAGTCATGCACACTCCACATGAATGCCTGATGGGCTCTGCCTTTATCTCTCCCCTCAATGGTGTCATGTAAATCTGTTCAAGAGTTCTCTGTCATCAGTTGATACAAGATACAACACCATATCATGAATGCATTTGTTCCCAATCTGGAGGTCAGATCTGTCAGTTTACAATTACAGGAAATTTTTTTACTTCATATTTTTCTGACCGTACTCACATCTTTATCTTGATTTTTACATTTCCAATTACGCTTTTGGAATAAACTGAGACATCAGGGACAACTACAGCAAGCTCATCAACAGAAAAAAACACTCTGTGAAATTATTTGTTGGAAGACAGAAACACCATAGCAATGAGTGCTCTGCACCAAAGACTGTGGTTTAATTAAAGTAGGAAACAAAAGTCAGATGGTTTAAAATATAAAAATATAAATCATGTTCAGAAAGACCAAAATGCTGTTTGTGAACCTATCCTCACTATCTCTCTTTCTCTCTTACACACTCACTGACACATAGGGACACATGGAATCTGATAAACCACTCAAATCGGTGTACCCATTTCAGCTTTCCAATATGGGGGCCCCATTTAACTTGACAACAATTTAATTTAAGCCATGTTGATAAGCCTCTAGGACATGGGGAGAGGCAGCACGAAGCTGCAGGAGGAGCAGAAAGTACTGACATTTATTCAGAGCAAACAGTAGATGAAAATAACTCGGATTGATTCTCTGCCTTTTCAGGCAAGTACTATTACTGCAGGCAGGCGCAGAGTGTGCATGTGTCTATTATTCTAATTGTGAAGAAAATTGCGAGCTCAAAGAGTAAGAAAACAAACACATTTGGGGAAATTAAGGTGCACTGGCCAGCCGTTACAATTTTCACACTAATGTGGTTAGGGCAAACGGTAAACAGAGTAGCAGTTATAAAGAAAACAATTTATATGGTCAGCATCACTGGTCAAGTGATTGTGACAAACACTATACAACTGACTTATTCAATCTGCCGAGAAGCAGCCTTTTAATAGTGTTTTCCTTGTTTTATTCCACTATAAACAGGACATTTGAGTTAGGGCACACCGTAGAGAGGAAGTGTTCAAATTTGGGCATGCTCCACTGCAACAAAGAAGAAGGAGGGAACACTGTTCCTGGATGTAGAAACAAATCATTGTGAAATGTTTGGTACAAACATCTGCCTACTTCACCCACCATGAACTGCACGGCTTTAGAAAAGAAATGTAAAATCCTTTTATAAATTCTTATATCAATAATAAAATTAGTTGAACTTTAAAGGAGTTTGTTGTTTTACCCATGGTCCACACACAGTCACACACAGATTTCCACAGAATGCATACGTTTAGTACTTTTATCACTGTTATTATGATCCATGATTTTCCAGCGATAGCCATTTAATGTTTTTTTTTTTTTTTTTTTTGTTCTGCAATTATCTCTTTATGGCAGTAGTACTTAGAAGGTTCCATTGTTACTGGCCGAGTCCACCGCTTCTGCGCGGCATTCAAATTGTCCAAGGCCAAGAGGTTCAGAGGAAACTATATGCCTCTTATTGTTACTGTTTATGATTGTTTCTCCTCTGTGTCACCCGTAATTAACTGATGGCTGTCTTACATTTCCTACAGCTGGGGTGTCACATTAAAGCGCTCAAGTGGCAAGCCACATAATGGCTTCTATTAAGAAGCGTCCGCAGAAAACGCAACTTCTTTGTCAGCGATTGGCGCTGATCGTTCGTATCGTGGCAGGTAAGCAGTTGCAGGCAATCCACTGCACACGTCCAAATTTCCAGGTAACCAACTCCTCTGTCTGTCTGTGCTCTGTTAGTTAAAGCGACTGATTCAGAAGGATATGAATGCACTAATATCCTGTAATTATGGCATTATTTGTGGTATTTCCAGAAATCCTTCAATATTAATGCAGGGTTAATGCATGAATTGCCCAGGGCCAAACTGGATACTAAGCCTTTTTCTCATTTGCTACTTCTGAAATCACTCTATGATCCACTCGTTCAATATACAACTCCCTACACTGGACTAGCTTATATCAAGCAACAAGTTGATTCAAGTATTGATCATCATGGATGGAAGTTTAAAATGCAAGACGGAAAGTCCTGCAGAAAGTATTTTATTAATTTATTTCATAGTGATATTTTGGAATACATACTTGAAAACTCAATGCTCAAATACAGCACAGCTACATTCCTCATTTCTTATCCTGAGGACAGAAGACCACAGGATTCTCTTCCTCTACTTACTTAACCGCATTCACATTCCAACCCAGGTGTAAACTGTGCCTCATTAGTTCGCTAACATGAACACCAGCAGGACTCTGGGTCCCCGTGACCTTGATCAATAAGCCAGGTGCTACTTCATGAGGGCTTTGAGACCAAACAGTGTATTGTACAACACACGTGTGACTGCATCTGCGCAGCTAAATGTGTCAACAACAGGTTTAGAACCTGTTTGGTCATTTTACAATAGCGGCAGTGGGATTTAAAATCAATCTCCCCCCTAAAAGGAAGGAACGGCTTAATTTGTCCTCTAGTGCCAAAGTGTTAACCCAGTAACACTCTGGGGAATTCACTCAGACGATGGGGAAACTATAAACAGGTTTCAAAGAAGGACTGAATCTACAGCCTATCCGAGCGGTCATTGGGCAAGAGGCGGGGTACACCCTGCACAGGTCTCCAGTCCATCGCAGGGCTAACACAGAGAGACAGACAACCATTCACACTCACACCTACAGCCAATTTAGAATCACCAATGAACCTAACAAACACATCACGGTGGGAGGAAGCCGGAGTACCTGGGGAGAACCCACACGGGCAGCTGGTGCGTTCGCACCCAGAACCTTCTTGCTGTGATGTATCAGTGCAAACCATTACACCACCATGTCGCCCTCAGAGACTTGTCGTATTTCCCCAATATTCGCTTTGCTTTTCTTCAGCTTGGCTCTGTCATATGTTTTGATCCAAAATGCTTTTTTTTTTAATACCTGTCCCTAAGAGACACACTTAATAATTAACAACCAAACATGGACGAACTGTTGAATGATGAACACATTCTATGCAGATATTTTCTTTCACACTCTCGTACCATTTAAACCAAACCATTCAGAGGCGAACGGATAGTCTTTAGAAATCGGGCTCCTGACAATAGTCAGTGGTCCTGTTCTGCGAAACATAAAATAATCACTATTGTCTGCTGAGCTGGTAGTTATCTTAATATTTTCAACAGAGCTCTGCTTTTATCATTTTCACTCCCTTCCATCTCCCTCAAAGTGTACGCGGAGAAAATAACAAATAACAATGTATTATTCAGGAGAAGCCAAATGCATAAATACATTAAAAGGTCTCAAAACACAACCCCTTGTCTGGGATTATGCAGGTGTGTGTGGATATGGAGGCGTGTATATGTGAATATAATCTGTGTTTTACCTGCCGAGCAGCACAGAGAGAGAGAGAGAGAAACAGAGAGATGAAGAAGAAGACGGGATTTGTCTTACAAGTATCAGTGGTCGCAGACGAGTGGAACAGGAAGTAAAGATGGATAGAGGATTCCAGCAAAGCCCATTATCATCTCTTTATGTGCGTGAGAGTGTGTGCTGAAGTACGATAACAAAAATGTAGATTTTTCAATCTATCTGTTTGCAAAATGCCTGCAGTGTGTGTATATTTCACTAAGTACGCCTGCCATGCATAGGGGTATAAATACACTATCAGTACCTTACACACAGACACACACACACGCAGTTAGTCCATCAGGTTCTGCATGGTGCATGGTTATGAATACCAAGCAAGAGTCAGTGCCCCGGGGAAATGAAAGCACGAAAGCAGAGTTATTTACAATGACCTCTCGCCCTGTGTGTGTGTCTGTGTGTGTGTGTGTGTGTGTGTGCGCGCGAATAAATGCGTTCAGCAATCACCCTGGAGAAATTTGATTATTTTCTACATTTGTGTATGTGAGCCTGTGTGTGTGTAAGTTACTACTGATGATAGTAGCAGTGAGAAAAAGAAAAACATTGTGTCTGAAAGTCTTAAAGCGGCAAGAGGAAGAAGGAGAGGGAGGGATGGAGCGAAAAGGAGTAAAAGGAGTGACAAGAAGCAAGGGGCGCGTGACTAAGTCGTTTTTGGCTGAGCTAACAGCACGCAAATGAAGGAGAGGTGAAAGACAGAGTGAAGTTAAGAACAATGGACTGAAAGGGAAGAAAGAGAAGATGGGAAGAAAAAAAAGAAAGGAGGGAGGAAGAACGTGAAAAGGAAGAGAGTGTAAAACCAGGGAGGCAACAAGCCCTTAAGAGCAAAGACAAAAATGGGAGGGGGAGGAAGATTGGAAAGAGCAAGGGAAAAGAAGTTAAGAGAAGAAAAAAGAAAGCAAAAACAGAGAAGGTGTGGAGGTAGAGATGACTTCTTGTCTGCTATACTTTGCAGAACACTCTTATCTGCTCTGGCAAAGCCAAAAGCCATCTCTGCCATCTACAGCTATTACCACCAGTACATCGTCACTGGGGGCAACCAGGCATGTCGCCGGGGTAACAAAAGAAATTGGCCGAGCATGAGCAGATGGGGTTACATGGGGGTAAGGGAGGAATAAATAAAGCAGGTTGGCTTTCATCTCCAGCTCTGCGTCAGAATGAGGCTTTGGCTTGCGGGGGATTGTCTGACACGTCGCGTCCCAGCCAGCTTTGGGCCCCTACGAGGGGATAAATCAGGGCTTTACCTGGCCCAGCCCAGACACCTTAACAACCAGCCAGACCAGCACCAGACAAAAGACAACATGCACAGCTGGGGTAGCAAGCTCAGGACACTTTAGGTTCCTTTTTATTTTAGGTTCTTCTGGGAAAAGTCCTCTCCCAACAATAGTTCAAGAGGAAATCATTAGATGTTGAACAAAAGGACAAAACACAATTTATAAAAGATTATACTAAAAGACAGGAAAGACACAGCTCTATGTGTAACATTTGTTACAAACATTGCTTCAAAATCTCCCATAGATGTTAACACTAGATACAGACTGTATAACTCTAAAAAGCCAGAGTGTTTGGTCTGCAGCTCAGCAAACCACAGTAAGCATTCATGATCTGTGTCTACAGATTTGTTAAAGTTTCAAGGTCAGTAAGGTCAAGGATCAAGGTCCATAATCCATGGCAAATGAGCCAACCAGTGTCTCCTCTATGTTGGTATGTGCCATCAACATAGTAGTACAAAAACTATGGCAGCCAAGAATGTGTTTAATGCTGTGAATGAGTCTCTTTTAACCTAAACCAGGATCTTTTTCTAAATCTGAGCAGTATTGGTGCCTAAACCTGACCTGGACCAAAGTCATAATCCAAAAAGAGGCATAATAAATCCACTAATTGAAAAAGTAATGGTCGGACACAAACCTCTTTCAAAGACAATGGTCCAGCAAAGGAGAATTAGCTGTATATGAAGCTCAGTGTGAGTTAAATCAGGAAAACTCTCTTCATCCAAACGCATTCAAAATTCACTTTCTTCCCACTTCCCTAGTCAGCTGGGAGTTTCCAGCCTATCGATTGAGATTTTGCCATGCTCTCAATCAGCCAACCAGGCCATCGCTGCCAGACTTCCAATATGGTTCTCCTCTGCTGCTGTCAGCTGTCATTTTAGTTTAGTTGCTGTGACCCTCCACCACCATGTTCACCTCTTCACATCCTTGGCTCAGGTTGAGCACCTTAGAGTCCACTCCTCATTCAGTGCAGGTCTCCAGCATTTTCTGGGCTCCCTCAAATGTGATGACACCACAGATGCTTACTTTTCTCTTATTGTGCATGAACAATAATAACTTTAATTGTTATCCCAGAAGGGAGTCTTTCCTGCTTTAAATGTGTAACCCATTCATGTAATAAATACAGACACCAAAAATTCACTGGCCAGTTTTGAAAATGTCATAATATGTAGCTAAATACAACTTCACGTTGTAGAAGGAGATGGATGTTCACATCCTCTTAGTATTGGGTCTGACCACCAGCAGTTTGTAAGAGCAGACAGAGTAGCAGGTGTGGAGTACTGATGCCTTTCTCCTTTCACCGTGAGGACACAAGGAGTGTGTCGGCGCTGGAGAGATAAAGCCCTCTCTAAAGCACAGCGAGACAGAGAGAGAGAGGGAGAGACTGGACTGACAGAGTAGGAGGTAAGGGGCTGTGCTGATAGCCAACTCTCAAGAACCCAAACGTGCACATGCACACATACACAGAATCAATCTCCATTGATCACTCTCTCGAACCACAGTCACCTCACTCGCACACTCCGCCTTTTTGCATTACTTGTTGCACTTCTTCAAGGAGAAAACTATAAAAAAAAAAAGAAGCAAAGAAGAATGAAAACTCCATGTTCCACTAGAGTGGCCACACAAGATGAGTTTTGCAGCACTTCTGTGGCTCTCTCAGGGAAAGGGAGTGTATTTACCACTGCTCCAAGTTCAATATTAGGAGAGCCAACATGGTGCACGTTCCCTAGCCGCCTGTAGAGTGTGCATGCTCCCCCCCCCACACACACACACGCACACACATATAATTGCCCAAATGTCTCTTGTCTTTCTGAACCAGAAAGTGCTTCTGCTGCCTGTGTCTCTTTCTCTTTCTGTCTCTCTCACTCTGAGGGCTTTCTTTTCTTAACCTTGTGTTGTTATCTGGCGCTCCTGCGGGGCCAATTTAAATGCTGCTTTTCCTTTTAATTTTGATAATATCTAAGGCCATTATGTGCTCCCCGCCTGCCTGCTTGACCGCCGGAAATGTAACCCCGCCGATTCCAAATCATCCATCTAGAACAAAAGGAAGATAATGAAAAAGCTGGGCCGGAGCTGGCCGGCACCATTAAGGTGCAGGTTATGTGAATATTAGAGTGGAGCGCTGGGAGAGACTAAGAGCCCACGTTGCAACAACATGTGGGTCATTTTGTCCTGCCCTCAGGAGGGAGCTTGTACCATTACCTTAGAACTTAAATGTTCTAATAGCTAGCTCAGTGTCATGAGTGAGGTGCTAAACTAATGTGTTATAGGTAGAGGTTTTTTTAAAAAAACAAATACTGAGGCAAATTGAGCTAAAATGAATCATGCAGTCAGAGGAGTGGGAATATGTGGGCATCTCTCATAGTGTAGGTTGTAATCAAGCCACTTTATTTAGCTTTAAAAATGCAAGCATACCCAGAATGTGAATAAAATCCCTCATTGCACTGGAAAATGTGCTCATACATCTATAGTAAGTACAAAATGACAAAGCTGTAGCAGGAAGTCAGTCTATTAACTGTGATGGGGGCTTACAGCAGAGTTTGTGTCGTAAGTTCCTCTTCCAGATAAATTTGGATGACCTGAGGGTTTGTTTAAATCCTTTCAGCCTGTGATTCATTTAACCTCTTTTCAGCAGAATTTCACATTGCCAAATTTCAATAATGTACTTGATGAGCAAAATGCTATAATTACCCACAAAATCAATGAGACTAAACTATCAAAATAAAGAGTATTGTTGTATGAAAGCACAATTAAGCCATTAGAGACAACATTACAGTGTATTAACGTGAGCGATGATGGCGCCTATTGTTTAAAAATTAAACTTTTCTAGCTGTAAAATGATGAAAGTGTTTTTAAAAGTGGCACAGTCTGTCCTTACGTAGGCATCAAAAAGTTCACACTGGAAAATGCAGAGGTGTCAGCGTCCCACAGACGCCTGCTGATTGATGTTCCCTACTGTTTGCAAAAATATACGGCGAGCTTCAGATTTGTACTTAGTGCTAACAAAATGCTCCATATAACTCCAGTCCCTTTAAATGCGGGATAACCTGTAAGAAAAAAAAAAACTTCTTTTGTGGCTGTACTCCTGAGTGCCAGATAAGACTCCAGGGTTGCTTTGAATTGGACATGACGGCTTCTCAGAACGGTAGCCAATTCACTTACCCCAATGAAAACCCGCCATTCAAATCGAATGAGTCAAACGAGGCTTCGCACAAAAGCACCAATCCAGCCGCCCACACTATTCTTAAAAGCTCCCCCTTTCCCTCGCCTCTCTCTCTTTTAGCACCGGCTCCCGCTCTTCTTCCTCCCCGTTCTTTGCCTCACTCTTCCTCCATCAGCCCTGACAACTCCATAATCTCAGGCAGGGTGACCTGTCCAGACCCTCCGTACCTGCTGAATTTATTGGAGGCAGAAAGCGAATGAGAACCTGTCACTTGGCTTCCACTGACCTCGTAACACCCTCTCTCTTTCGCACATACACACATCCGAGCAAATATGCATGTATACCATCCTGCACACCTACATATATCCTCTACCTGCTCGACGTGCACACACGAATACGAATGTGCTTGAATTCAGCCATAAACCAGCACATAAATGTGAATGTTGACGAATGCTACACCTCAACCTTTCAATCCACTATAAAACTACTTGCTTTGACTCGCTGTGTATAGACATGTGTGGGAGCATACATACAAGAGGGCCGTAGCAATAAAATCAAAGGGAAGTAACTCCAGGTAACACCTAGTTAAGTGGCTGACGCGTGGCCTTAACTGAATAAATCGAGTTAGCTGTAACATAAAATTCAACCAAAGCAAAAGCTGTAGCAAGAAAAGAGTCCAGAACTGAAAAGAGGATTATTTCTGCTGTACCAATCATGACATTCTCACAGTAAGTTTTTATCAATAGAAAAATTCCTGCATTGGATGCATTTCTCCAGACAGATGTTCTTTGCTGGGTGACAGACCCACACAGTAAGAAATTTGAGGGAAAACATGCGGGAATAATGGCGATGTAATATAGAAAGTGCTTTTGTTAAACATTTGTTAAAGGTCCTCATGCTGTTTTAATAATCTGATTGAAGGATATCATTTTCATATTTTGATTTGCCACAAGTTAGTTTAACAACTCCCAGATGTTAAGGTTCTCAGTCTAGCAGCTGGAGTTTTCTTAAAGGACTGGTGGGGAGTTTAGGTTTTTATTAGGGACATCTGTCAGTCTGAAACTCATGTGGCTAGGGCGTGTTAATGATCCAACAGTCACCTGAGTTAGAGAACGTTTTTCAGATTAACATGGGTGGTGTCGTCTTTGCCCCGTTCCCTAACAACATTTTGGCACTGACATTATAACTCTGAGTGACAGCATTTTTCTTTATAGGGACTAAATACAGGTGCAAGAATAAGGTAAACAGCAGGTTATGTAACAAGCGTCCTAATTTTAATTTAAGATATGCCGTCTTACAATAAAAGAACACCATTTAGCAAAGCTTCGGCAATGGTCTCCATCCACTTATTACAGATTACACACCTGCTGGCAGAGACATTCTTAACGGTTGTGTTTATTCTGAAAAAAAAAGGTTAGATTCTATGGTTATATGAAAAAGTTGACAAAAAAATTAACTTAGCATTAGCATCATTTATATATGGCTTACTACAATTCAGGTAATGTAAGAATAAAAAGAAATCCTTCTGTGCTGCAGATGTGACGGGCTAAGAAAGGAAGCCTGTTCTGATGGTGAACATGTAGTTATTATCAGCAGTACTATTATTAGTATCATCAGCATTATCATATTTTACTTTACCTGTTCCCTTGTGAGTGCTGGCTGTTGTTGTCAGTGGTAATTATGGTGCTTCTGGTGGCTGTAACCCGCCCATAAACCATCATTACAACCTGTGTACTACTACTTTCTCTCTCTACATTTAATCCACTCTTGTAATCTTTTCACCCATTCATTCACTCAATCACTCTGTTTCTCCAGCACTCCACTATTTGTCTAAATGTTCCAAAGCTCATTCTTCTTTCATTATCCCCCCACTCCCTCTCCAGATGCTTTTTTCTCTCTGTTCCACGCAGCACCTTGTGTTCCTCCCATCCTCTGTCTGTCCTTTCTAGGTTTTTATTTCCTCTCTGCCAGTTGTGGGCAGTCACCAAGCTTGTTATTAGTGCCAGGTTCAAGCCTGCACTGTAATCAGACCCCTGGAATTAGCAGCGGGCCCACACTGGCAGGAAGGCACGGCGCTGACAAAACACTATAGTTATTATTGAGGCTGCTGCAATGTTGCAGCTTTGGCAGGAATCTTCTCCTCCGAGCCTTGGATTTTGATAGGGCTTGCTAAAGAGAAGCAATGAGAGGTGCAGCAGGAGTATAGGCACCCACCAGGGGCCGAGAGATAAAATACACACTGGATGGCCACCAATGGGAGCAGTAAGTGGCACATGTTTTGTTTGTGAGGTTGCAGGTGGTGCTCAAGCGCTGGGAGCATAGCCATATTGGAAAGACAATGGATTGCACATAATGGGGACGTTGTTTTATTATTGTGGGATAAAGATAGGATGGCAATACATGTTGTATTAGGACAGGGTGCAATAGAAATCCATTTACTTGACAAAAACAAGCAATTTAACGTCACTCAGGGACACACAGCTTTTGTCTGATTAAGCAGCTATGATAGTCTTTTGTCCGAATGTTCAAAAGTGTTTATATTGTTTCTATTATTTATTGAAACAATAACTCCCAACCGCTGCTAATATTCACCGTTCTTTAAGCCATTTATAAACTGTCACATTCAACTCTCAGCGGTTGTGAAATGAAGAGTGCCAGTCTCAGATACTGTTGCATCAGAAATACCAGTGACACAGCAGTCTTTCCAGGACTGATCCTTTCTGGATCAAAGACACCAATTTGATTTCTCAAAATGTCAAAACCATGAACTGTATAAAGACAGAGGACAGAACAGCTCCTCAAAACCTGTGTGAGAGAGAACCAAAGCAAGTAGAGCTCCCCCTGGTGACTGACTGCAGTATAGGTCATAAATTCCACCCCCTCCATGTTAATTGATGGGACTTGGGCCAAATTAAAACACTAAAGTATACAAAAAAATAAAATAAATAAATAAATACATAAAAAATCAAGGATGGTTTCAGTCATTTTAGGTAGTTAATATAATACTGATGCATACTCAAGTATCCATTTTTCTGATAAGTTTCGTTTTAGTTTGTTATTTGATGCTATAAACAGGATGCGACATCACTTACACATACTGTGCAGACTCTGGTTCCAAACTCACAAGGTGGTGCCACCCGTATTCCCAGAGAAAAATCGTCAGTTTGGTCAATGCAAGGAAGGGGACGCATTGTCCATATTTATACACAGTCTATGGTCCAAACCCTGTCTGTACTAATGGTAACAGTAAAACATAAAAGCTCCTGCTGATGCTTAATAGTCTTAAGAATACTGTAAACCTTATTTTGAAGTTTAGAGGCTGTGATGATTTTATAAATACAGCACAGCAGATGAACACTCAGTTCTGCTTAACCTCTGTCGCCTTCAAATGGGAAATCCACAACGTCTTCTTTTTAACTACTGCATGAGAATAACAAGTATTTAAATGTCAAACTTCAAAATTGACTTTCTTTTATTACCATTCCTACAAGTAATTTAAGCATACTCAAAGTCTTGAAACAAGGTGAGACACAAAAAGACACATCATTCCAAAAATGTCAGGGGATTTCCAAAAATGAGCTACTCTGCAGTAAAAGCACACAAACTTATCTCAGACCATCCATCGTTTGTTTAAAAAGGACTATTTGGGCTCAAAAATGAGATTGGATGATATGCTGAAAAAGGACGTTTTCTTCCAGTTTGTCAGTTGGTAGGCAGGTTGTACTTACAGCAGGGTCCCTTGCGGAGAACCTTGATGCGTCGCTGTGCATTGCACTGGGCTTTCTCCAGCTCACATTCATTGGAGTACGTGGATGAATCCGAGCCACAAACAGGTGCCACCAAGGACGGACAGTCCCCTCTCTTGCAAACACACTCTGCCTTGGCTGGGTCAGTTGGGTCGCGCTCACATACAGCACCAAAGCCACACAGCATCCCTCTACAGCCTGCCAGAAAGGAGGACAAGGAAGAGAAGGAGTTAGGATTAATGTACATCAGTTCTAAATATTGCTCAGTATCACAATTTGAAGTCCAGTTATCACAACCATCTGACCCCAAACCTGCCTAATGCATAGTTTAATCAGCCACTTTAATTGTGGTCCATGCCTATTTCATACATGAACTGATTATGCATGTAAACAAATGGAGACAAATTATGTTGTTTTTCTTCGACTTCTCCTTGTGGAAAAAAAGGTAATACCAGACAGGCATGTCTAAACAGATTTATCTCACTGTGTGTCAGTTATCAGGGTCTTTGTGGATAACTCTATACAGTTCAGCAACACAAAAGCTTCGGGGATTAAATGTGATCCTGGTATAAAGCAAACAGATGCTCTCAATTCATTCAGGGAGAATCGGACCACCGATGCAGAGCAAAGCACAGGGTGTTGTTGGACACGCTGAACATTTTACAAATTTTGGAAAAGCTTTAATGTTAAAATTTTCAGAAACTCTGCAACGACATTAAATCGATCTACAGGCAGCTGAAGAGGATGCAGTCTTTGAAACATCAAGGATACACCGTCCAGGAAAACAGGCAGGCAACAGAGGCAGCAACACGGAGACAAACCAAGGTTAACCAAACACTTCAAGGCTTCACAAGTCAAGCACGAACAACTCTTAAGACTTTGATCCTAAACCTCCCATGGACTCCTCAGCTTTGATCAAGTGTTAAATAGCAAAACTGTAAACTTTGTCCGAGGCTGCTGAATGTGCAAAGCAAACGGGGAGTGTGTACATGCATATGCAGTCGTTGTTTTCGTGTACACAACATCAACTTAGAAAGTAATTGACCCGTACTGTGGCATCTACAGCTGCTGTGGCTCTGCTCCCGCTTAGAGGGCTGTTGGGCAGCCAGCTGGTGTGACGTCCTTGCGTCAGCACCGGGGGGGCATGAAAAGAGATGGCAAGCTCTCACGGACCGCCAACATGATTGGAAATCAATGCACAAAAGCACACAAAAAACCTGAGTCCACTCTAAAAAATGTTTTAAAAAGTCTCCTTGGTTGGAGAGGAAAGCAGCAAGTGTCACCGCGAGGATATTTATGTCACACACTCAGCACCCACACACAACTTTCTTATCAGTGGCTCCCAGGCTAGGACTAAACGGAAGGCATGTCCACTTGGAGTCACTGGCAGGTGGCTTTTGCGGTGCCGGATAGACAGACAGACAGTCTGATAGACAGCCACACACATGCACACACATGCAACAACTCTTCGTGTGCAGCACAGACAACTGGTCCAGCATCTGCCCAAGGCATCTCATTCTTTCTCTCTCCTCACACCGAAACACACTGCGTGAATGCGCCTGTGTGTGCACATGTGCATGTGTGCACGCACAGAGTGACAGGCGCGGAGGATGTTTTTGACTTGCCCACTGTTCCCTGTAGGGGAGCGCCTGACAGCTACCTGAGCTCACTCTCTCTTGTACCAGGGGAAAAAGAAGTGAGTGTGTGTGTTTGTGCGAAGCTATCCATGAATGCATCTGTATTCCTGACAGCGTGTGTGTGTGTGTGTCTAGGAGGTGTAGGCATTAGGTATCTCACATACACACGCACACCCAGACACACACATGAATGGGGCCAGGTGCTTGCATGAAGGCCTTGTCATGACTGGGCCCCTGCTCTGCCATCACTTCACACCATGCTCCGTGTGTTTCTGTGTGCTTGTGTATGTGAGCGTCAGTTTGAAGCAGAGAGACAAGAGGTGAAATTCAATCGAACCGTGTCAGATGTGTACAACAGAGAGGGAGGGTGTCTGATAGTATGACAGGAAAAAAAACACAAGAGACTGAGGTGACAGGTCACCAAAAAAAGATCTTGCTATGGTTTAATCAGATGTGCAGTTTGGATACACCTTAACGTTCAATGGTTTTGCTTTATTCTTTTCTTATTTTTTACATTGTAGATTAAAACTGAAGACATCTACTTCTTATATTTAAAAATCTGAATGTAAACACTGAGAGTGAACACACCATCTAGAGAGAATAAAATCCTGAATGCTAGCGGTGGAGTGTAACCAGAACCCTTCTGAGATGTTTCCCTATAAGAAAATCTCACACCAGCCTCAAGCTTAACTGTCTGACAAAAGACTGACATCAGAGCCAAGGGCTCTGTCAAAGTGAAGGTATCAAGTGCAGGCTCTGGACTGAGTGTACAAACGGCATACTTATGTACCGGGAGTTCTTTCCTGGGAAAAATCCTCCTGGCACCCAAGAACAGATACATTTGACACTTCCAATTTCTTTAGAACAGGTGAAAAAAAGACTTGGCACTTAATATGAACAGCGGTATCTACCGTGTCTGAAAACAAAAGTACACCACCAATAAAAACTTTGGCAACAATAAATTGTAACCGTGCTGGCCCTGACCCAGTTTGACTGACAGGCGATCTCTGGGAGCGCAAGCGCAATAATGGAAACAGTGAGGATGCACTGGACATGTCCTGGAGACAGATGAGCATTACTTTACAAAGACTACAAATGTGACAAAATGGAAATTTCCACACACCCAGTGTAAACCTTTTCCCACTGGTAACACACACAATGAAAGCAGCAAGGGACTTCAGATAGTGCTTGGTATTGGAACGAAAGCTGGATAGAGTAGACAACTGCCCTATTATGCTAGTTTGCTAGTTTGTTTTTGCTGAACGTTTTCACAAGCTAACAAGCAACTATGCCAAAAGCTAAAATCTTTTCCAAAGGCCTAAGAAGGTAAGAGTTATTGCAGGAAGGTATTGTAGTATTGTAGTTTTGGGAGTAGATGTATATAGTGGAAAGTGTATGTGGCTGTGAAGGTTCTCAGTCATCCAGGTCATGGTATATCCAACAAAGGTTCAAAAAAGGCAACTGGACATGTAGAGTTTTTTTGAGAAGACGTTTCACCACTCATCCAAGAAGCTACTCGGATGAGTGGTGAAACGTCTTCTTGAAGAAGCTACTCGGATGAGTGGTGAAACGTCTTCTCAAAAAAAAAATAAACTCTACAACTCCAGTTGCCTTTTTGAACCTTTGTTGGAAAGTGTATGTGGTATTTTTTATGTCCCCAAGCAAAATGTGTCCTGTAACTGTTTCCACAACACTGTTACTGATTTATTATTACCATTTAAAGAAGAGCTCCAGCAGTTAGACAACAAGTTTGTATTTCCTTCTCCTTTCTCATAGTTATTATTTAGACAGCTGTCTGACTTTTGAACTTTGTTCATCAATGCTAAATATAAGACAGTCAAAAGCTCAAAATAACAGCTCATTTAATGCTAGACTACCAAAACTGCAAATCGATGTTTCCAAATAACAGTCTGATAATGAGAACCACTATGCTGCTCCAGTGGGACTAATGGGCATGACCTTTGGAGATTGTTTTCTGTTACTTGAGTTGTGAAAATAGTATGTATTTTTAAATCAATAATATGTGTATGCAGGCAACAAATCAATGTCTGAGGAAGTTTCCAGCTGAGCTGACATGATGACATGGGACACTGTAAAAAAAAAGAAAAATAATAAAACAATTTATTTCTTAATATGGAGTGGTTCAATGCCCTGCAGCACTATATCTCCAAAAAGATGTAAGTATATGGTATAGTGTGGTGGTTTCCTTGATAGTGTAAAGCTCTACAATGGCAACAAAATATAAAATGTTCTTGGACCTGGATGCCCAGATTCCATCTTTCAGTCTTGGTTGACATGACTTCAGAATGAGCTGTAAACAGTTTTGAAGTGCCCGCAAAGGTGTGAGCTTTTGTGTACAAAATTTTGCAAGCCCACTTATGCCATTTCCAGTTTAAATGTAAGCTTTGCATTTCATTGAGCAGACGTCTTTTTGAGTGCAATGAGTGTGTGTATATGTATGTGTGCTCATCGGTCCATGTAAGTGTGTAAGGTAATCTCCCTCCAGCTCTGCAGCGTTAAAAGCCTCACTTCCATGCTGGTTTTTCTTCCAATTGGAGGCAGAGGCAGAAAATCCTATTGCGAAGAAAAGGCGGCATGTCCAGTTTGTGCTTGTCCAAGGCAAACGCCTTGTCCAGGTAACACGTCATCCCGCGTTTGGACAACTCATCCATTAAAAATGACACGGTGTCAGATCCTTAAGGATGCTCTCAGTGCTTCAGCTGGTTACGAAAAGAAAAGCATGTTGTGATTCAAGTCACACTGGAAAAATGTCATGGCTCTGGTGGCAATTCTCCACGTATTCTTGTTCCAGTTCAGGATTTAGAGTGGGTCAAAGGTAATATACATTTAAGTTAATTTCTTTTGTGGATCCAAACACGTACATTCATTTTCACCTACTCCACTGTGTTAGTACAGTGGCGGCCTATGCTTCCAATTTAATTCTAAAATAGCGCTCCCTCGCTGGCACAGCGAATGGAAGATACATATTTCATCCTATGTTATCTCTGCACAATTTTCGTGTTGGCCGCTTGCTTTTCGATATAGATTGAGAGAGACACAGATTCAATAAATATGTCCCAAAACCAGAGAGTTCCTATTACTCTGAGATTGTTTCTACTCTGTGAAGAAAATGTCCCCACAGCTTGTGTTTGTGGTGATGCTCTATCAGTTTCATTGTTTTGCTGCCTTGTTGCATTTACCTCAAACAAAGTGAAAAGGGGAGAAATGGACTGTTGTGGCAAGCATGAACGCGTTCAGACCCAATAAGGCTTGACAGAATTGCCTTGACAAACTCAAAATGGCTACTTGGGAAGGAACAATAGTCTCTGCAGGGTGGAGGATACCTGTCACATATTTTGAATGATTTTACAGCAGCCCCGTTTGCTTCAGCTGGAGAGGGAAGGAAAAAAAGAAGATGTAGGGGAAGGAAGGGGAAGGAAGGTGTGCATGAATAATTAACAGTCTTGAACTTTACATGGGTGACAAGAAAAGCATCCAAATTACTGGGACGACAGACGCAGTGATGCACAAATGGCGACCGTGTTGGGAAACCCGCTGAGGTGAAGCCAGTTTTACCATGATCAGATTAAATCTGCACTCGGCAGCTTCAGCACTGACTAATAACATACTGGCTGTCAGGAAATCAGGAAAGGGAAGTTGATGGAGGGAGATACAGCTCGGTGGCAAAGAAGTGACATCGCATTAATGCAGAATGAGTCTAAATTCATTACGCTCTAGCACTCCTAGGGGACATCTTCCACTTACTCCCTAATAAAGGAACCCTTTCCTTTCAGATGACGTTAAGTAATACAGATGTGCTGCTTGGCCGGGCAGCTTTTAACAGTCCTCTCCTCTCTCTCCTCCTCTCTATAAGAGGGCTTTAGCCTCTCTATCAGTGTAGCCATACCAGAAGACCTCCGCGGTGAAGGGACGAGTTGCTATAGCAACAGCCAGTGATGCAATCGGCACAGAGCAGCTTCTCTCATCAGGTTGGGAGTGGAAACTTTCTGTCATGCACACAGGTGGATTACATATGAATGCAAGCAGTGCACAAATACATGCAGCATCTGTGTGAATCATGTGCCTCCTCAATAAACTCCTCCAAATATTTCTGAGTCTACCTACTTATTATAGAGGGATGCAACAATGACGCTATAGGTGCTTTGCATAGCTCTGGAGAACAGCAGTAAATCAGTGCAGTACTGATAATCAATTGCCTTTCCTGCCCATCGATATGGTTATTTACAGCACATAGTCAAAAAGTGGTGTAGTGTACTATGTCACAGAAATGATATAGAAACACAGAGGTGGACAGCAGCTATACCTGGTAAAATGTCTGAGATGGGAAAAATCAACCCTGCACGGCTTCTATTGATCTCTGTTAGTGGTCCCTAGGGAACCAATGCAGTCAATTATTGATCTCGCTGCAATCATACAACACCCAGTGTGAAATAAAGCAAATATCTGCTCCAAAAAGTACACCCCACCACACCAGCTCAATGAAAAATTGCTACTTTAAACTGTTTAAATGAAAAGAAAAAGGGTGAGGGAGGGATTTTCTAAGGAAAACAACTTTTCTCTTGTCCTGCTTTTTCAACCACGCTGTTCTTATCAGCACAACAGCAGAATGAACAAAACACAAACTGTAAAGATCTATCAGGTTACTGCATTTTCTCTCTTTTGCTGTAGTTCTGCTTGAAGATGGAGGATGTGTACGTCTTTGCGTGTGTGTGCGTGTGTGTGTGTGTGTGTGAGGGCCAGTACGATACTGTATTTTCTCCTTCTCTCACATAAAGGGGGCAATTTCTTCCTCCTACTCCTTTCTGAATGCAACACTTACGCTCGTGCAACTGAGCGCCTGGGCCTTGACCCGGCTAACACGCAGGATGAACTTATTTACCAGACTCCATCGCCCAAACCTGCACGGACTTATGCCTTTCCAGAAAGTGAGAGATAAAGCTGGAGATAGAGTGAGACAAAATGGGGAGATGAAGGAAGGCAGGCGAGGGGAAAAATGTTTTATTAGAAGAAATACTGGATGAGATGAAGAAACAGAGGTGAAAGAAGGTTACAGTGAAATATGAGAGGCAGAGGGAAAATAACTGCAGTTGGAACACCTCCTCCTCTATACACCTTGTTCAATCCAGTAAGTGAAGGGAAGCCTCACCAGCTGCAAATTATCTGAGGCTCTGGCATAATTGATGCAAAGACTATTGAACTGTCCGTGTGAAATCAATAGGTCAAAATTTGAATACACAGTGACACAGTGTTAGAGGAGATCTGCATCTTTAAAAGCCTGTGGATCCTTAAATTTTCCCTGCTGGCTTTGCTGCTCAGTCACCTCAGCTGCTACCGTTGTTACTGCTCTGAGATTTTGTCAGTTCTATTTCTGGCCTCCCTTGGATGTGGTTACTTTTTTAATTACGTCCCAGTGGCATTAAGCGTAAATAAACAAGCCATACAAAGGCTGTAGCGAGCATGCACACAAGCAAGTGTTGAAAAGGTTCAATGTTTTTTTCAGTTTCAGGGAAAGTTCATTTTTTACTGTGAGTAGCTTTTTTACTGTGAGTCTACACCTGCAGACAAAAGTATAATTAAAACTGATATTTGTGCAGATAAAGTAGTTTTAACCAAAACCTGGATATTAGTCAAAAAAATAAAAATTCAACACATTTGTAACAGTAGCTACACAAATATCTAATTTATAATCAGAATAAAAATGCCTCCCGTAATCAAGAGGGGTGGTGTAAACCATGATAACCTGTTCGATAGGAAACTATTAGCTCCTAATAACCATGGAAATACTTGATCTGAATGTTTCTCTCTGATAGTTGGAATAAATCCATTCTTTCTATGTATGATGCAATACGGTTCTACGAAGGGCACAAAAACAGAACAAACTGGTTTCTGGCAAACACAAGTTTTTTTGTTGGAGACTTGAAAATTGTTTTTAAAAAAACAACAACTAGGTTTTCAAATGATGAAATCATTGTGTGTGGCGCTGAAAAAAAAATCCTCTATTCCACCCTCCACAGTGAGCAGAACCAGTCTTCTTGATGTTTTGGGCCAAGTAAACACATATATCTTGTGAAATCATTATTTAATGTCCAGGTACACAACTGGAAGTTGGAAGCTCAGTCGGATTGAAGAAATATTCTCCACTGTCCTACTGACAAGTCAGATGTCACATCAGAAGACACTTGTATTGAAGGCTCTGGATCATAATTTACTGAAGACAGGATGGAAGATGCTGAATATCCGGTAATACTGGAATGTCAGTGTGGTGGTCCGGTTTAAAATAATCCAGTTCAAATTCTTACTTAAACTGCATCTTAAACTGCATCCATCTCTCACCATTTCTCTTCCTTCATTAACTTTGCACATGCTGGCACCACCTCTCTATGTTTTTGTTTCATTTTTTTGGCATCCGAACCATAGAGCAAAAGCATTTTTCACACCTACTTGGGCGTGAGAAGTTATTTCAAACCCTGGAGCAGTTCTCTGTTTTGTTCACTATGTTTGGGATGTTTGAGAACCCAACGATTGCCAAAGCAATTAGACTGAGACCTTGTTTAGAGAGCTTTCAAAATATGTTTCAGAAACAACCCCAGAGCTGTGTTTGACGTGGAAGTGTCATCAGTCCGTGATCCAGCCCTAATACAGAGGGTGTTCATTATGGGCTGGGCCCACTGTGATTTATTGGCAATCTGTAGATTCAGCCAGGGCAACCGTGTTCTCCTACATCAAGTACCGAATCAATAAGGCTTAATGATTAGTTATGGTTCACTTAAAATTCTGCAGTGCAATAAACCAATATTGTCATGCGGACCACAATACACTCAATGTCTGCCATTCGGGTATGTAAGATACCTATATAGGCAGTGGGCAGATCTTTCAAAATGATAAGTCTTTTCCACCCTTTTCTCTTTCATTCATGCTGTCTTTTAGGTCTTGGAAAATAGCAGGTGCTGCGTCTTCATAAATCAGGCCTGAAATATGACAGCTTTTGACAGCTTTGAACATCTGCCTAATCACGCTTGTTATGGCAGAAAAATACACGAAGGGTATACGAGGGAAAACACTTGGTTATTTGTCTTGATCAGGCAGGGACAAGAGCAGTGAAGGTAAAGAGGGACTAAAATCAACAGAACGATGTACTGAGAATTAAATAGGGAAGGAGTTCCAGACAAGGAAATGAACATCTCATCTTAGCTGAGGAAAAGCCAAAGTCACTAAAAACAGCAAAACAGGAAACTGACAATGGGGATCTATTATTGGTTTGAGGACTGTTGGACAGATGTACTGAAGAGCTGACAATGCCATTCTTTGGAGCACGAAAGTTTATTATTTATGAAGATATCTACAACCATTGATCTTAGTGGAGAGCTGAAAACTCCACACTTTGGCTAAGATCTCAGTAGCAACTCCCTGTAAGTGTTAATATGGTTTTGCTCTACCCCAAGTACTTCACAGGAAATGCAACCCTGGACCCCTATCAGCTGTAGTGCCTTGCTCTTCTTAATGAGTCACATGGGGAATGGAAACAAGCTGTGTGTTGGCATGAACAAACTTGTTATCTTCACAGCGTTCCTGTATTTTCCAGTTCTCTCTCCAAGCTTTCCCCCACCCTATCTTATCAATAATGGAGGCATTGGTGACAGAGCCCTATTCTGTCACCTCACATCTCCTCCACAAACTCAGCAGCAGGCAGACAGAGATGCTCCCTGAGAACAGATTACAGCTAGTGTGCAATATACATGAAGAAAACCAGCATGGCTGCCAGCGCACTCCTGAATTCAATTATTTAGCCAGTGTTATGAGGAGAGGAGACCTCTTTTGTTCACGTATTTCAGCTTCTGAGCTCACGTCATCTCCCAGAGATCTGAGATGGACTCATTTATTCAAAGAATTGATTTTCGTATGACACACACACACAGAGCTTTATTTTTACACTGCTAATTGTAAGTAGGCATTGTGTGGGAGTTTGAGGGGCGATTCATTTTCTCACAATAAACGTCCATGCAGACATGCAGAAAATGGACGCAAAGACACGCACGCTCTGACGCACGTACTCACGCCCGCAAACACACAAAGTGCCGAAAGCGAGCGCGCTCTCATCTTCTCCTCGCCTGCCTTCTTCTCTCTTGTTCTCACACTCCGCCCTCTTTCAATCCATCTCTTGTCACCATCATCAAATGTTTCATCAGCGTTGCGATTCCACTCACTTCATACATTAAAAAGGACGGCAGGTGTGTATGAGGAGAAGTAGTGGAAGGTAAAACTTGCCCCTCTGTCACTGTCACCACAGCGTGAGATGTCACACACATTTTCTCTGGTTCATTTACTACAAACCATTTCAGTTTCCTGGAGTAAAGGCAGCAGTGACACCTTTCCGAACAGCCAGTTGATGCCACCTCATATCTAAAGCACTGTTTCTGATGAGGAGATATAGCGGCTTATCTCAGAGGTCATTAGCCAAAATTAGATTAGCAGTAGTGAGGTTTTAAAGATTTAGCGGACCAGATTGCCTAGGAGTTATGTTTACCCAGGATGTGTCGAACACAGAATACAAGATTTAAGAAGGGTAGAACACAGATCTTGTGTTTTGAACATCAAATATCTGAAAGGAGCCTCGTGCAGTAGAGAAGTGTGCATGGCCTCATGCTGTATAATTATGTGAGGTTGCCTGAGACAACCGGCGAGCGCTGCTTCCTCACAGTAAACACTTCATAACAGGTCTGACTGAGGTGTGATTTATTTGTTTTGGATGTGTATAAAAGGAAGAACTGTCCAGACTTTTCCTCATGCAGTCAGTCGGCTTTGTGTGGGTGTTTGCCATCATAACAGCATCTATAGCTTTTGACTCCCACAATTCTGGCACCGTTCGTGCCTGTAAACAAAAGTGACAGAGTAAAATAGATGCAAGTGCTAAGTTTGCTTTCCATCTTTTGATCAATAAGTCCGTATTGTAATCTAACATTAGGAAATTACACTTGAACTACAAATCAATACCACAGTAAAAGGTGCACCCAGTATCGCAAGGGTTTCTGTTCATATTGGACATTTGTGCAGAGTCAGACTTCCGGCTAATGGCAATGTTTAATGTAAGCAGGGGATACTGTAGCATTCATTTGATGTAGTAAAGCTAAGACCCACAATGGAAGTTCTTTTATATTCTTTGACAATGACACTGGATCTCATTTAGTGTTCTGTTTTGTATAACAGCATTGTCTAAGACTGTCTTCCTGGGCCTTTTAGCCTGTACTTTTGGATCATATTAAGAGTACCTTATTGAGTTGTTTGTTGCTACCTCGCATGCATCTCTCTGGGAGTGCGAAGGCGGCTAAGACAGACTGTGTTAAATTTTTGGAGAGAATAAGTTCTGTCTTAAGGCTTGCTGAGTATATTACGTGCAGACGTGATGGACTAACAGTTGTGTATGTCCTTGATCCATTTTCAACAACCAGCCATTGGTGAGCATAGTCAATGACTTCCAAACTCTTAATACGGCATTTATGTGGAAAATGGTACTTGAGAATCCCACTGAATGCTGCTTTCAGATACTACATGCACACCCGACCAATGAACACCTGCACTGGTAATAGGTAGGAAGTTAATTTTAAATGAACAAAAATGCACTATTATTTTGTGATCACAAGACTCTATGAATATAAAGTGAGCAGGACTTATTGTACACTGTAATGTTCTTTTTGCAGGAAAATATGACCTTCAAGTCCCTTCTCTAAACTGCCAAATCGTCCGCCAGTTATTCCCATATGAGCAAAAATTCAACGTTACTGGTTCCTCCTGCCAGAGGGAACTAGGGCCACCGGCGGTTTCCTTTAAAGTAGAGAGCTGGAGAGGAAACTGGGCCTCCATGCTGGCTCCTGCAATGAAGAGGAGAGGGTGCTCCATTTTTCCCAGAATATCTGGAGAGAGCCCAAGTCAGTGGCAGATGGCAGCAGGATGAGACTCAGAGACAACCTGGGGAGAGCTTGGAAGGCGAGCCAGGAAGCGGCAGCTCTCAAGTGCTGAGCTGGTGTGCACTGGATAAAAGGGAGGCAGCCTCCTCCATATGCTCCTCATTGCTATGCCTAATCACAACGAGGTGCTCATAGACTCATTGCCATTGTCACTGGAAGGCATTCAGGATAGTTGGACAAGTAGTAACCAATTTTCAAGGCAAAACTGTGTGGAGATGCGTTTAAAGTAGGAAATGCTGCCAACTATCCTTTGGCCAGCCCATATTTGTGCCACCATATGGAAAAAGTGAAAATATAATGGGAGATCCTACTTGATGTGAGTTTGAGATCCCGAAGGTAAAGGGAATTATCTTCCTGTAAAGAATATAGATTAATACTGATGCTCCTGGTTGAAAGCTCCTGCAGAAAATATCGAGCGCAAAGCTTCTTCCCATCATGAAGGGTTGATGAAAGTGGCTCAAAAGAGGGAGCAGCTTGGGCCAGCTGAGGCATGGCTGCCCTAATTTTGCACCCATCCATAATGAACCCCAAGGGCCTTCTAGTAATACATGGGGGTGATCCCCTCTCGTTACTCTCGTGCCAAGACAAAAACTACATCAGTCCCACCTCTCCACCCATTCCATTTCCTCCTCCTCCTCCTCCTCCTCCTCCTCCCATTTCTCCTTCTCTCTCGACTCTGATCAATAGCCCTGACCTGTTGATCGATATGGCCACAAATCACTTCATTTTCTTTTTATCCCCCCTTTTCACTGTCGTCCCTCCCAGCCAACCTGAAGGAAAATAATAAGGTGCAGGAGAGTGATATCATTGTGAGAACTGCCCTCCTCCTCTCTGTCTCCTTCTTGGTTTACCTGCTACTTGTGCAACAGTCCAAAGAGAAACTAAAGAGGCAAATAAAGCCTATTAGAGGGCAGTCCGTATTTCAGTCCAGCTCATTTTAAGCCCTGTCGCCATACGTTGTCCCGCACACACTGACAAACGCATCATCACACACGCTTCTACAACACTTCTATCACAGCCTCTCTCTGCTAATAGCCCCGAACGGTGAACGTAGCATATGATTGTGTTATTTTCAGAAAATCAAAGTGTGGTCTCGACTGGCTATCCATCAACCTGAACTTTTTCTATGAGGTGCCTCGAAGGCCATAAACTCACATAATGTAATCACACACACAAGGAGTGGATAGGTAAACGTAAGGGATAGATTGGGGAAAAGCACCTGACGGAGATTCATATTTATAGGCGCGTCCATGCACTGCTGCCTTTAGCGTTAGTATTATAGCACTTCGGGCCCCCGCCAGCCACCACTGTGGAATTAATTGCCAGTGACGCGAAAAGTAGCACACAAAGTGCCACGCTTTTGCGCTTTTCATTACTGTGCCGGGAGTCTTTCTGTGTGGCTTTGTAATATTTTCTCCTGGAGAGCAAGGGAAGGGGAGAAAGAAAAAAGCAGGAGGAGGAGGAGGAGGAGGAGGGGTAGTGATAAGTAATATGGAGCTGACTGGAAGAGTGTTTAGCTCATCTCTGTTCATTTGTCTTCATTTCCACTCTTTGGAACGCTTAGCCCATCCTGACCCACACCGATGTAGCTCCACTGCAGAACAGCTGTCTGTGTGAACACACAAACACTGTGTGTACGCACAGACACACACAAAAGCATGTACGGTATGCAGATTCACACATATGGGTTAAGACTTGCAAAAAGGCAGGCAGTATGATCGTACTGTCCCTGTTTATGCATGCCAATAAATCACACCCACAAACACAAATGCATCTCAGAGATATATGCAAGAATAGTTCATATCATAACATCCTTGTGTCTGTCACACAATTAGTTGCAGCACAGGACCTGTGCCCAAAGTCCGTAAATTAAATTAAAGTCAACGAACTGATGTTACTGTGTATGTCAGTTGTCATTCATGTCAGATAAGAGCCGTTCCTTAATTTAAGATGCAACAAATGAGTTTGATTTAAAGAGTTTTTTTTTTTTTTTTTTTACTTATAATAAAGGTTTAGTTAGAAGCTAATATAAATCTCTGGTTTGTCTGTTTTTTTATGAAAAGACAAAGTGAACAGTCACTTCAGGGTTCTCAACATAACATTAATTAGTACACTATTCAAGAATATGTGTGGTACATCATTTCTTATTCAATATTTCTGTCTGTATCTGCTTTTACCGTGCACTGTAAACAAAACCCTGGACCATTAGTGTAATCAAGTAGACAAGTGAACTATGATAATGAGCTGGAGGGGTCAAACTGTGCATGTTTATGGAGAGTGGAGATTACAGCTAAATGCTAGACAAATCCCGTTAGAATAGAGATACTGATATTAGATGAAATGGATATAACAGATAAAAAAGACATATTATGTACTGCTGACAAATAGTTTGACTTTGCATTCAAATTAGATCTGTTTTAGATTTATCTTATATGACTAAAACACTGTGGTGAGTTACAGAAGCTAGGTGAAAAGTGGTATTTCTAGTCAAAACCTCCTGATTCTAAAAATGATTCTATAGGTGCCCTTTCCTCCCTCAAAGGTTTCCAGTGATGTTTATTAACAGTACTCCTCCTAGGACACAGATTCTGTACAGAAATAAAAGGATGCATTCTTCTGTAACAGAAAATTGGCTGTCAACACTGCCAGCCAGGCCAAACAAGATGGTTGACAGCGGTGCAATTTGGTTGCCCTGGGCAACCGGTCAATTGTTACTGTGGAGGCCTGCACACATTCCCGGCGTTCCTTCCCCACACCCTCTCCTGTGACTTTGGATGTAGCTTGTCATGCCAGTTGACGTGCTTATCAAATTACACCACATTCTAGTGTGCTGCATGTTTCCTCCACAATGAAACATTTGTTTAAACGTCCCACCTGGGTGACTGGGAACTGGGAAGGCAGGATACTGCATGGACACTGAATCAAGAAGAAGTATTTGTTTCTCTGGAGACAAAACTGTTTTCTTGGCATCTATCTCATACATCAACATTGTGAATCAGCTTTTACTGGTAAACTGGGGTTTGCCATTGTGTGTTTAGGGAGATAGAAGGTGGAAAATATGGATACAAGCAGAAAAAGAGAGAGGAGAAGGGTCTAGTCAGTGCAAGGCAAATGGCCTCCCACACCTGATCTATTTCAGGCTTCTTTACTGAGATGGAAACACACACACACAAGTATTACCAAAAGCTTCATTATGTAAATTCATATTTCCATTCTCGTCCTGTATGGGAGGACAAAGAGAATAGAACGTGCACTGCTGTTTAATAAAGCTCCCTTGGAGGTGTGGAGCGTGGAGGAAACTTCATCTAATGATATCATCAAAAGACACAGTGGCACTGGGCATGTCTGTGAGTGTGTGTGAGTGTGTGTGTGGTGTGTGTGGTGGCTGACTGGTTCGCTGCTGCACGTCATAATGCAATAAGACTCACTCTCTGATCTTAAACAGCCCGGTGAGTTCTGTGTACCTTTACACTGATTGATGCCTTTTGTGTGAGTTCATCCCTCCTCTGGGACATCAGAGGCCAAGCTGAGTGACTGGACAGCAGCTGGTAGGGATTCAGTGTCTGGCTCAAGGACATTTTAGTAGAGCAGATGTTTGCTGAGACAGTGGGACTGCTGTTGGCGGCATAAAAAAAGCCTCCATAAGCCTCATAAAGCATCAGTACATATTTCTGCAAGTGCACTTATTTAATATAAGTGGATCTAATATAATCTGGGAGATAAATCTAAAAGGTCTGAGCGCTGACATGTGCAGTCGTGCTGTTAAATCCGCGCAGTACAAGGTTAACTCTGAATCACAGCCTCAGTAATGGGATAACTATATGATAGTTTATTGCTCCCTATTGGGAAACCCTCTTTGTTCAAGCCACGGCATCCAGTTAAAGGGTTTTGCTCAAATATGATGCTGGGCTCTGGGTTGTGTGGTGTCACTTGGTGAGAGGAGAGTTTCTATTTTGAACATATCACACACTGCTGGACATGCAGGTTTGTTGTTGGCTGCCAGTGTCACCAGTTCTTTACCCTGCATGAGGTACTCTGAAGGACACGAGCTTCACCCCTGCATACAACACTGTTTATGATTAATGATCAGTAAATACAGACAGACTGCTTTAATACAACAAGAAGTCAACACATCAGTCAGAGTGATGAGATTTGATGTTTTATTTTTAAATTTATTTATTTTTAAGTCTACAACAAAAATACATTTGGCTTTGGTTGATTGCATACTTTCCTGACATTTTATTTTGCATCATTTTTATTGATATTAGAGTCATAAATTGCAGATTAATTTTTTGGGAGAATGTATAAATTTAATTTAAAATTGCAATTAATACTGACACAAGTGACTGATTAGCAATTTGACAGGTGCAATTCATCAAATGCCAATGAAAACTAATAAACTGAGTCTATTTAACCTTTTGATTGTATCAGACTAATAAGCAAGATGTCACATTGGGCTTTTATTTTTTTACATTCTCTACTCTAAATGACTAACTGTTAAATTAACCAAACATGAAAATAATCACTACAACTACAGACCTAATTTAAGATACAGCAGAACATTCACTTATTTAGTTGTCAAAATGCAATTATGCCAGCCTAACTGTTAAGGAATGTGAAACTTGTATATTAATCATTACTAAATCGAGGGAGTCTAGACTATGGTGTACAGCTACAGTGTTACAGCTGAGGAGACCATTTTTCACTGAGCAATATTCTGCCTGCAAAATGCCTGTTTCTGCATAAAATACTGAAACTGAATTGCAAACCCAGTGCTCTCCTTCTCATAGCATTTGCTCAGTATAGCTGGAGGGAAGCCTTACAAATCACTACCACCAGTATTTGGTGGAGAAATCAACAGCCATGTGAAAATTTGCCCATTGTAGCAAGATTAACTCCAGTAGCAAGTTTTGGCTCGACTGGAAATCGTTCACGGGTGAGATATGAGCAAATGCAATATATGTACTGTATAAGCACTCTTGTCTAGGCATTGGGTTATGTGCTGACGCATGGCTTCAGAGTGTGATTCTTTTCACAATTACACATGCACACCTCTGTCTTTTCTCTCCAACGTACCATTGTTGGCATTGTTCTGTCAGTCCCACCTTTTAATCAATCTCTCTCTCTTTCTCTGGCACATTGTTGGTGTGAGGGAAGCCTTCATCATGCAGCCCACTGATGCTGATAGGCTCTCTGACTGACCAATACCTGGTTGATAGAAGTGTTTGTGTGTCAGCACGTAAGTGCGACACTTATACAAAAGCTTGTGACATGCAAATACACAAGTGCATGTGCACATTCACACACATCCACAATGTGACTTGGCAGTTAGCACACAACATAATTGATAGCTGTCACAGAGTTACCCCGTTCCAAGCCAACAGTTTTCCTTGACAGCAAGAGAGAGAGAGAGAGAGAGAGAGACAGAGAGAGAGAGAGAGTTGAAATGAACTGAAATGAACTGAAACAGAGAGAGAGCTGCAGATGACTAAAGTTTGCTAAAAAATAGTGGACCTTAGAAAATAACAATGTCACTGGGCAACTTGACATGTGTGTGTCAGTGTGTATATGCGTGCCGTTTCAGGATGCATTGCAGTCACTGCACGTGTTCAGAACTTACTCACAGTGGTGTTCCAACAGTGAGAAACACGAGACAGCATGTAAATCAATAGTAAATTCCAATTGTACAGCAAGTATTGTAAATCAGTTCACACACCCTTAGAACTGCTGCAGAGTGTCTTGTAGCGCTGAATCACTTATTCACTTAATGAATTAACTAGGGCTATATGAATGAATGTGATTAAAATAATTGCATATATAATAACACTTTCCGAAGCTTGAATGCAAAATCACTGCACAATACTTGAACTGAGAAGTTTGCATATATATCAAATTAAATATTTTTCATATAGCCTACTTCGAATCATTTGAAGAAAAGATCTGCCATTAGATTAGAGGCAGGGTACACCATGGACATCTATCGCAGACAACCACACTCACACCTAGCCTGGTCGTCACCATCCTACGTTTCCGCCCGAAATTTGATTTCGGTCTGGCACGGAGTCTGGCCAAATTGCCCTTCTGCGGTTCGCGTGTAACCGCGCAGTCTTAGCCAATCAGCGAACAGTTGAGTGACGACGTGAAACTCGCCTGCCGAGTTGCTTGTAGTCCAGCCAGCGGAGCTTGTAGTTCAACAGCATAGCAACAATGGCGACGGAGGAAGAGACGCTAGAAGCCATCCGCGAAGTTGTCTCAACTCTTGAGAGCATCAAAAAAACCAGAACAAGAGGCTTGTCTTGTCAATTTTATAAATGGCAAGGACGTCTTAGCTCTCCTTCCAACTGGCTTTGGGAAAAGTTTGATTTATTTAACTGGAAGCGGAAGTGGTAAGCGTAAGAGCCTGAACTCCGGCGCACAATATACGTCATTACCAAACGTTGCTGATTGGTTAAGGGAACTCCAATGATTTTAAACCTCAAAATAAGCATCCGCCCATTACGGAGACAGATTCCTATTACATTGGGCCAGACTAACATGCCAGACCGAAATCAAATTTCGGGCGGAAACGTAGGATGGTAACGACCAGGCTAACTCACACCTACGGCCAAATTAAAATCAACAATTAACCTAACAAGCCAAAGTACCTGGAAAGAACACACAGACACAGGGAAAAGTGAGCCCAGTGAACCCAGAATCTCCTTGCTGTGAGGGATTAGTGCTAACCACCACACCACTGTGCCGCCCTCATTAAGATCTCACCTAGTGAGTTATCACCCAGCCATTCAATCATCTACGGTTTTTCCATTGGGGAGATCAGGGAACGTCGTGACAAAGTGTGAGTGAGGGATTTTTGTTTTCTAACCACCTTCAATCACAGTGTATGCCCTAGCTGTCAGTGAGTGTCGCTGTTGTACACTATCCGCATGCCTCTAAATATAGTCCAATCAGTGTCAGTAGAGTACTGCTGTCTCGCCACTTTGGAGTGGTATCGATATGGCTGCAAATCACACAGACTGTTCTCATACACTGTACAAAGTACACGTCAAATTAATTTTTTCATAAAGCATCAGTGTGTCTGTCAGTGTCTGTCATTTTAGGTAGTTAATATAAAGCTGATGCATACTCAAGTGCCCATTTTTCTGATAAGTTTCGTTTCAGTTGCTTTCAGGACACGTCCTGATTTTAATGAGAGATAGATTGATCACTTTGCTGCATTAAACGTGGGACCAGGAAATTCATATAAGTGAGTAATTCAATTTAAGTAGTGAGTTATGCCATTACACATGGAGTTAAAAAGAGCTATGATCGCTGTATCTGAGCCACCAGTCCAACAGTGTCCAAGACTGTCACTGTTACCCTCACTGGGAAATTTGGCAAGGGGTCACCACGGCCTAATATCAACAAGAAAATGAATCTTGTTGAAAATACAAAAATCTTCTAAAATAAGCAAACAAGATTTGAATCCAGGATAAAAATGATCATTAGTTACAAACTAATGAATTGAAAAGAATGTTGAGGAGCAACAGTGCACAGTAAAAAATAAATAAATAAATAAATAAAAACATGCATGAAGACAAAAAATATTTCAAGATGATCTTAACTGGAAATGGATAAAAGAGGATGAATGAGACTGCAGCAGTGTGACCTTATAGAAAAGGAGAAAAATGAGAAGAAAACTGAAGCAAGGCTTGTATCAGGAAAAAATAGGTCTATCTGAATGAAAAACATGCTGAAACCGTTGGGTTTTGGCTGTGATGTGCAACAGCTGACCAACAGAGCATCTTGTATTCACATCGGTCCCTGACCATCCATCAGCTGCCATCTTACTCCTCAGCTTTGCCTGTTTCTCCATTGTATCCAGACACACAATGGTCTTGTCCACACTCACAAAATAGGGGTGATTCAGTAAAAGCAGAGCCAACTTCCCTGCCTACGCTCACAAGTTTAAATTAAGGTAAAAACAGAGCTGGGTAAAATTAAGTCAGCCAGTGTGCGTGACTTTTATGGCCTGCTGTATTCAACTAACGAAATCGACTCTTCAGCAAACTGCCCATACAGAACAGAAAAACGGCAGAGTGGATGCAGATTCTAACTGAACAGAGGGAGCAGGGGCTAAACAAAGTGCTGGATTGAGTTTAGCGCTCGCCTCAGATGTCAGATAAATTGAGGTCATTCCAACTGATAAATGGACTTTATTGGTAAAAGTGTTCAGGTAGATTAACCATCCAAACATAGCTGTCAGCACAACTTACAACCACCAAGTATTAGTAAAAAAGCAAAGTTGCTTGTATGAAACTGTGGGCCCAGATGGAAATCATGCTGCTCACATCACCTTTACTGTTTTGATTTATCTGATACAGGTGTGCGTTTCCCACTGGGGTTTCAAACTAAAAGCAAAATGGCAGCCTTGTATTTCTTTAAACCAGCGTTGGATTTAGAGTATCTCATATAACTAGCACAAAGTAACACTGCTATGCCCTGTGGCGAGATGGAAACCAGGATGTCGATGTTTGCTTCCGTGCCCAGTGGAGCCTTGAACACTGTGTGTGTTTTTCCGTGTGAGTGAATTTGAGTGCGTGTGTTAGGATGCGTATGAACGCATTTCTTGCACTGAGACAATGCATTCCGAGGATGGCTTGCGTGTGGTCTGTGCAGCTAACGGAACAGAATGAAGAGCTACTGCTGGTCTGTCCTCTCTGGGAGACGCAAACAAGTGCGCAACAACGTGTGAGCTCCTCCAGGTGTGTGCAACCTGTTACCCGGGGCAAGTTCAACAATGAGTACGTTTCATCTGGGACCAGGGAGTCCAAGTGTGAGGTCTGATCTCACCAGCCAAGGTGTGTCAAAATAAGAATCAAAATGTGTGAGCAGTAATGCAACACTGTGACAGCATAGCATGGCTCATTCACAGGCACTGACCCCCTCCACCACCACCACCCTCAATTTTCCCTTTTTTCTGCTCTGAAGCTTATCTATCACACCGTACTCCAAGCAGTTCATATGTATAACATTTTTAATGTGCAGAGACAAACACATCGCCTGCAAACAACATGGTATTCTAAGGCATAAGGCTCACATGTTTCATCTATTAAAGGCTTCTTGGCTGAGCGGTTCAGTATCTGCCTATGTTCGACACATATGGAAACACAGATAAACGCTTCTCTTTGTCTCCACAGTCTCGCAGCCGCTCTTCACGCTCGTTCTGCAGCCGCCTTGCCTTTTTACCTTTGGGAACAGAGTGGGAAGAGAGAACACGGGGAAGGTATTCATTTCTGAATCATCATCGACTCAGCTGCGTGATATGTTTCCCCCTGCAGGGCACACTAATGATCCTTAGCATGAATGACATATGTCTTAGGCCGATTAGGACACTGCAACCTGACAACATATCAACAGGGATCATGTCAGGCTGAATTAGTTCAGCTCCACTTAGGTGGGCTGGGGAAAAGTTCGGTAAACGAGGCAGGTGGATTACATCACGAGCATGACTCCATGTGTGACCGCATGCAACAAGAAGGCTGGAACTAATGTGGTTTCTTTCTTTATGCTCCTTGTTTCATTTCTGAGCTGCATGGGAACAACTGCAGGCTTAGTAGAATGGTGCAAGGAATCTTGGGCTGCAGAGAAACCTCACAGAGCAATATCCTTCTCTGCAAACCTTCATTTTGGTTCAGACACCAGCATTTCTTGGCTAAAGAAAACATTGCAGCATGTGTTCCTCCTTGCCAGCCTTTTGTTTTCTTTTCAGATGGAGTGCTACTATCTCACACTGCTTTCAATCTCTCCACAAGCTCCTTCCAATTTCACAAACTGGAAATCTGACTTGACACCCATTCAAGTTCATTTGGATCTAGCGGTAAAATGGACCCGATGATAAAAGTCTTTTTTTTTTTTTTAAACTTATTGGCTGTTGTTTTGTTTTCCAAAGCAAGTAGGGCAAAGCTGCTTAGAACTGCAACACAGAAAGAGAAAGTGTGTATAGAGAGTTCATTATTTTGTTCAGTTCCATTTCTACAGTTGTGTCCGAGGAGACTTTTAAGTATGCAAATGGTAATAGAATCATTACATTGCACTGTTTATGCTTCACTCATTACCCTAAAGATCACACATCTGTAGTTGGGAATCTTCAGAAATTCCACATTTGTGTCTCTCGTTAACCACTCTGTTGGCTTGTCCTTGTAACTTGTAATTATGGCATCTCCAAAAGCAGTTGAAGGCAGAATAAGGTGACAGCAGTACGTGGGTTTGCTGCTGCTAAACTAGGCAAACGTGTGGAGAGTTTGTCATTGGAGACGAAGCCAGAATATTTCAGGCAAGCAGCCTTGAAATTTAGATTGCATCAGATTCTCTTTCCATTTAATGGAGTGCCAGGCTGCATTAACTTGAATCACTTATGCTAAATGTAGGGCTATTCATATGGTAAGTGGTTCTAGGTATGTGTTTTTCCCGCTTAAATTTATGGATATCTGTGTAGTAAAGATATGAAAAGTAACTGCTTTCGTTTGGAAAAAGAACGTGGAAACAGAAAAAGAGAGTGAGAAAGAGAGAGACCCAAGGGCCTTGTTGCCCATTATGCATGCAGCGTTTTCATTTTCATACGCGACAGCAGGAGATACAAAGAAGTCAGCTGGGGTGTGAGCGTGTGTGTTTGCGTATGTGTGTGTCACCTCTGGTTGGAGCATCCAGCATTGTGCAGGGCCCAATAGATACTTGTACTGAACAATTAACAAATGATGAAACTGTTAAGTATATTACAGCGAGACTAAATTGAGAACATTTAATATTGCTCATGTCCACTGACAATTTCAATTGTAATAATGTCTCCATCATTTCATAAAAAGAATTTCCCCACAGAACAGTGCTGGAACTGCAACATATAAAATGTAATTTCTAATAACCAGCACAAAAAAAACAAAAACAATTTATGTTAATGCTCCAAATGCTTCAGTGTTCAGGGTTTAAGTCTGTTACACATCACAGCCAAAGGAGTAGCATTAAGCATCATAATAACAAGCATAACAAAAAAATAAATGAAACGTTACTGGTCCATTAAATATCTTATTGTCGTTTAAAGTTATTGAAGTTTAGGAATAAATAAATTATTTTAATAGCTAGTGGGAAACTGCCCAATACATACAGAATGTAGAGTACAGTTGGCATCACAATATGCATCCATGTGCTGCTACACAATGGCAGAAGCCTGCTAAGAACATTACGCTTCACCATCTCAAAGGTTATTTTAGCAATCTATGTCTACCAGCTGATGTTAGACATGTGTTGGCTAACATTAGCAACACAAATATGATAATTATGTTTTCTGATATATCAGCATTCAGTGATTAAAAAATAAATAAAAAATTGGCTCAGCAACTTATAACAGCTCAGTTCTGGGTTCTTCATCCTGTTGACATTGCGTCTTTAACAAAGCAGTTTTTCAGCAATACTATTTTTTGTGCTAGCAGACAGAAATGGCAAGTCTAGTTGTATAATTGGCTCCCCTTAAGGAAATCAAGTGCGTATTTGAGTTTCCATATATGGCTGTGGATGGTAAGCTAATACGGTATATCGTAATTGTTACTTTTTCAATTTTATACAATGTTGATATTCCTGACGTGCTCATTCCTTCTTTAAGTGTTTACATTTCCTGCATTAAGTTACCTGGTCATTACTGTGTTTTCTAGACAGCAACAGTTGCCTAGCAGCGCTGTTCTCTGAGAGTACGACTGACAATAACCACATGAACACCAAACATTTTGCGGTCATGTTTTGTGTACACAACTCCCCCTGTTGTAACCACAAGCTCACGAGTCTCATTTGGAGGCAGTAAAACATGCTAAAGCTGTACTTGTTCTTCATAGCCCATGCCTTTGGGGTTGGGTGTCATGACAGCCAAGGGACTCAGTCAGTCAACATTCTTTGTACAGCTGCCGACAACGATCTAAAACAGGCTAACGGCTACACTGAGGTGCAGATGTTCATTCTCAGTGAGTTGGGCAGAAGTAATACTTTTACTATTATGCTGTCTCACTTTCAGTCACTATGCAAATTATCACCTGTGCCAGGAGTAATATTTACACTTATGAAGAAAAGCCATGAAAAGAAAAAAAAAAAAACAATACGTGGATGTAAATGACTCTTTCCAGAATTATAAAAAAATAAATTAGCAAAAGCTCTCAAGACACAGTCATTGTCTTTCCCAACGTGATCAATACAAACCTGCTGTGCTGTACAAATCTTAGAATAATAACAGTGCATAGGAAAAATAACAACACATTGTCCCTTCAACTTAGAGTTATATCTCTACTAGTAACCATTTGATATTCATTTCATGCTCATCAATGGGATCCTTTGTTAAAAAATGGATTCCTAACCTTCACTTAACCTTGGCTTCATCTTTATCTTCACTCAGTTGATTGACCTCTAGGTTCTTTCTCAACTCACTCAATCATTTACAGTCATGCTGTTCCACACATCCCTTGTGCTTACATGGCTGAGCTGAGGCAGCTGGCCATATGATGCCTTGTTTGAAAGCACCTCGGGGTACAAGAGTTGTTCGTTTTCCCCACCTACACTTCCTCCATCATGTGTGAAGGATTTATACCTATAGCCGCAAATATTCATTCATTTTAAAATCTCCCATCCATCCATCCATCTTCTTTGCCATCACTGCTGCCTAGACTAAAATGCTAACCGCAATGACACTGAATGCACCTGCATCAGCCGCACGAGGGCCACAAGTTGGACATGATGACCACAGATGTGTGTGTGAGTGTGTTGGGGATGGAGGAGAAGGCGGTGGAAAGGTCATCATGAATAGTGCATGAGAGTAAGCGGGGTCATTCTGTTCAATGTCCATCACTTTCCTGCAGATGATCTCCAGCTGGTTTGTGTGGGGGTTTGTGACTAGCCAGTCACACATGTGTGCATCTAGTAGCAGCCATCTCTTCCATATTCATGTTCCAAGGGTACCCTTATATATTCAGCTCCACATGAGACACGCCTATACATCCTGGAGCATTTAGGATAGAAATAATAGGAGGAGACAAAGGGGGTGGAAGTCTGACCTTTGCCCCACACTTTGTGCCTATGTGTGTGGGGGAGGGCTCGATGAAATATCGGTTGTGGATAGTCTGAATTGATGCCTTAGTTACAAAAATGCACATGGATACAACACAGATGGCTGCATTATAGAAATAAATAAAATCTCATTGCTGTCCTGATGACTACATTTCATTCCAGACAGACTAGAATAGAATAGAAGAACAAAAATATTTCACAGTTGTGTCGCCCTGGTATATATCTAATATCCCTCTGACCTGCGCTGAATGGTATTTAATATCTGTCAGGGCGGTCAGGTACACATATTCAACTGTTCGCTCTTTTACTAAAATGAGACCAATCAGTAGGAGGGCAGGCTCAGACCTATGTTGGTAATGGAAAACGAAATACCGGAAATTACATGGAAAGGATGACATATAACTGAAATATTGCCCATTATGCCCTAATGAAATAAGCCATATTCTGTTTCTTTTGTTTTAGGCTCTGTGTAATATAAAGTAAATTAGATGTAAACCATTATGGAATTTTAATGGTCTTTGGCTCTGTATGAATGTAGGAGTGAATATGGCTGAATTTTAACTCCATTTTAACTTGCAAAAAGAAAATTGAAAATAACTCAACTGAAAATAAATAAGTACATTTAAGTACCACTGCTGTCACACTGACGTGAAGAATAGCCACAAAAGATGGCATTTCACCACAAAGTAGCTGTAATTTATGGCCTTAAAGGGACACACCACTGTTTTCACACATTGAGCTGATTTATTAGTCAGGGGACCGTAGTCAGCGTGTGAAAACAGCTGTATAAAGTCTTCTGTGCCTCTGCAGGATCTCTGTCAAGTCGGAGAAAAAAACCCTAATGAGGATTTTCAGGGTCAGACTTTGAGAATTCTGCAACATAATATCTGTGTTGCAAATTGGGATGACGTTCAGACGACATGGTCTAATTAAAATATCTATTCATTTAATTTTGGGAAGAGCAGATTTCAGTGTTTTTTTTTAGTATGATCTAACAACTAAAATAAAATCTAAGTAAGTATACTGGAGTGAAACAAACTATTATTTATTCGACTGAGTCATCAATTCTGTTGTTGATTAGTAACTTATTCTGTCTTTTTTTGTTTTTGTATTTTCTTGGATTGCTCTTTCAATTATTTTCTGAGTAAGAGACTTAATTAAGCTACCACCAAATAATAAACACAACTTCTCCCGTTGAAGTATGGAAATCTATGACTGAAGTAACTATTTCTATATCATCCATTAGCATGTGCTCTAGGGAGTCTTTGTTGTTGACTTCTTGTCTGAAAAACCACTGAAAGATACAACAATAACTCCTGGATACTAACCGCCAGTGTTACCAAATATACGCTAATTATTGAATTTATACGATAGCTTCAGGGCCTATACGACTTGAAAGGGGAAATATACGATAGTTTGCCATTTGACTGACGATGAATAAAGCAGTTGTTTCATTCAAATGGCCAAGCCTGCAAGTTTATTCCTTGGGTTACTGCATTTCCATGCACATAGAACAGCTTTGATGTAAATGCACAGTCGTAGTGTGTGATTGTTTTCATGTTGTTTTAGTTCATACGATGGATTAGCTGCGGGATATTTACTCAGATGCTCGTACAAAGGGGTTGTTCTGTAGTCGTCCATTTAACTAGTTCTCTTTTTAAATAATTCCCACACGTTGGACGATTGATTTCAGGCTTTTTATGTCATTTTCGGCAAGCCTGGACGAACGTAAACATTGCAACACACTGACATATTCCACAAATACATTTAAGTCATTGACGTAATCGACAACATCAGTGCAGCCCTAAAGTGCACTTATCAGCAAATACAAAGAATCTGTCGACCCCTCTATAAACTCGAGTTTGAAGAATCTGTAGACAGCAGTGGCATATTAAAACCACATCAGAACATTAGAGCAAATGAGCACATGAATTCGACGTTCCAAGTATCACTGATTTTAAACCAAACTGACTTGGAAATGTTTATTCTTGAATCATTTTAATATTCTAGGATAGCTAAATACAACCGCTGGGAAATGCATCCAATAATGTGTGGGCCTTATTATCATCCAAGATACAAGAACAGGTAGTACCAACCTCCACACACACAAAGGTGCACACACACACATTCCACCTGTACAGTACACTCATCTATCCCATCTCCATTTTCTCCCTTCACTCGTTTGACACTTCAGTCTTTCATTATTAATCTTTACACCAGTGCTCTCTTCAATCAGGACTCCTTTGGCCTGCACACACACAGGTTTCAATAATTAACACATTTCCCAGGACTCTGTCTAAAAATAGTTTGATCAGTCTTGCCTTATTTGCATCGTATTTTTCCCCAACAGTACCAGGTTTGAGGGCAAACAGGAGACTTCAAACCTGGCACAGACAAAGACACACATTAATCATTTACTGCGTGGAGGTGAGAGAGATCAAAATGACGGCCTGAAGAATACGTACAATGTTGCACCTGGGGTATTAATAACATAGGACATCGTGCTCAGCACTGATCCCCCGTTGGGCCTTCAGACAGCAGCATATGGCCTGACCAACACCCCAACAATAAAGCTATGAGACTCTATGTTAGCTTATGCAATGCAGGTGCAATCACGCATAATCCTTCGCTATGCTTGACAACTGAAAGGTTCATAAGCGATTAGATGCTTAACATGTGCCACCACGGGACAAAACACTGGACCTCATATACCACAAGCCTTTGTAAAGTGTTTTTTGCCGTTGGTGAAAGCTTAAACCTAAAGTGTCAGAGAAAAGGCCAATAGCAAATGTATTTTTTACAAAAACAAAATTAAGTGGAGCAGGGAGAAGATAAAAAAAAAAAAGCCAGAGCGTGTATCTGTGAACACACACCTTCATTTCCAAAGCACTGACTATTTTTGCCTGTTTTGCAGTAAGCTTTCATTTCTTACAGGTGTGATTTCAACACTGTACCCTCCCACTTCATTTTGCTGAGCACTAGAGAGGTACTGCTGTAAGAGAATGAAAAAAAAAACAGGTGTAATTAAATGAAAACAGTGTGATATGTTTAACAATATCTCATGTGTTAGATGAGGTTTAGTGTGCAGAGGTGGTGTTAAGTCTGAAGTGTCTTCATCCAACGGCATTGCATTTCAACGATACATGACACCCAGTAGTATAAATGAGACAGTAAACAGCAGCAGCACAACAGAATCATTAATACAAGGTGAACATGTGATTACATTACAGAGAGCTCCAATTAGTGCCTTATCTTTCCCCAACTGTTTAAAGTTGCATATCTGGGTGGAATACTCTGTGAAGTGCTTCATCTTTTTTTTCTTCTTTCGAATCTCTGCACCATCTAGCAGAGGCTCAGATTGTGAATACAGATGGTCTGTAAGGCTCAGTCTGTGTGTGTTTGTTCCTCAAGGCGAGGAGCAGAGAATCGGTGATCCTCGATTTTGATTCTGCTCATTGATTCCGCCTCTGGTCGTACCATCCTAGCGCAGTTCAAACTGTATCAGCTCATGGAGAAACTGCTTTAAAGAGTGTAATATATCAGCACAGGCTAGCATTTCCAAGTGTGAGGCACAGCTTGGTGAGATGACACAACCTGAGTTATAGCTTCACTCCCCACCTGGGCCTATACATATGTTTATGTTCTGAGTAAGTAAAGTTGGATAAAAGCATCATGCTGCAGCACTGTCACTTCGCGCAAATATAGTAGGAACAGTGGTATCTTCCTCAACTTAAATAGCACTCATCAAAGTACAAACATTCCAAGACTGCAAGCAGGCTGACACATCTTCATGTCGGAATATGTGCTGCATATGTTACCTCCATCTGTGAAATTTAACAAGCTCGGCTCATTAAGGAGCCCTCTACTCACATATTTGTACGTACAGTGCACAATTAACATACATTTTATTAGTAAGTACTGGTGCGGGAAATGAAAGCTGTAATTTTGAAATCAGAAATGTGCAGTAACGTAGGTCTGTCTGACAAAATGTCACGGTGAAAGATGTGACGATATCCATCACAGAGATAAATACATTTCAGCTGCGGTGTGAAATTACATTCAGGCTAAAGCAATAATTTTGGATTTTCAAGCAAGGAAGAAAATAACAAGTCAACGAGTGTATTATGAGGGTTCATTCTTGAAAAAAAGAAAAAGTTCATTTGTTCATTTTCCAGAGCTTTCAGCTGAATCTCTTTATCGAGGGGACGGAGGTTGTTCAGTTGTCACCGCAAGTGTGGAAGGGTTATGTGACAAGAGACGGTCGTATAAGGATGAAGACGGAATAAAGCCTGAGATAAACTATTTGTAAAATGTAACACATGGATTCGTCTTTGGGCATTTTATGTCAAATGTATCGTATCGTATTGTAGTGGCCTCGTGTTCAATGAAATAATAGTCACACCTACACCTACAGCATGACTGACCTTACCAGTCTAAAGCTTGATTTATGCTCGTGCGAAAAATCGTCTGCGTCGGTACGCAGAGAGTCTGCGTCGCCGCGAACCCCCTTCGCAGAGAGTCTGCGTCACTTGACGCGCACCTCCAAAAAATCCTGACTACGCGTCGAAACGACGCCGACAGCAGGGACATGCGACGCAGACCTCAAGGGCTGTGATTGGTCCGCTTTACGTCATTTCCGGTTCTCAGCTTTTCCGGTTCGTTCTGTATACAAGGGCGCGTACAGACCACCTCCTCACACGTCTTCTCTTTCGTTTAGTTTTAAGCATTTCCACGAGAAGCATTTGTTCTTCAATATCGATCAGCTCCAGCTCCAAAAGTGTCCTCTCTCGCTCAGTCGCCATTGTTCACTGTGCTGTTCACTCTGCCGCAACCATAGAAAAAAGCCGGAACCGGAAATGAAACACTCCACGCACGAATTCAGGAGATTTCGCGACTCAGCGCCCCCTAGCGTTGTGGCTGTAAATTACCACGCACTGCAAAGAAACCGACGCACAAGCATAAATGCCAAGTGACGGCGATCATGTTCGCCGAAGCTTCGCAGACAAATCGGCGCAGAACCCTAAATCAAGCTTAAGAGTGCAAAACATTATGTTTCTCTTGATGATACCTGCCTAAGGGTATCATCATGCATGGACTGACCTATCTATAGCAACATGTCAGAGCTAGAGAATGGTCTGCACTTATTATAAATTAGTATATGTATATATGGGTGTATAAAATACATCCTATCTTGTGTGTATCTCTTTAAATAATTGTCATTCACCTCAGGGGGATGCTAATTCCAGGATGCAGCAATGCAAAATGGCATAGGCGTGGGAAGACTGGAAACCTTTGCACGGGGGAGAGACAAGCACTGTCATCAAAATGGCTAGACACCACAGAAACACTAAAAGACATGTCAAGTGTGTGGCGTGAGTTTCACTCCCAAAAAAACGTAATTAGATAATCGGTGTCCTAGAGATAAAGGCAGCCTATATCATTTTTTTTTTTTTTTTTACTATGCTGTGGTCTCTGACACCACAATGACAAAAATGATCTTATTTTATCTGAAATATTTTTTGACTTATCGTGATCAGCCAATCCCAACAAAGCATTGTCCATAAGAACTGAGATAAAATAATTAAAAATAAATCTCACCTTTTCCATTGCTTGCAACATTTGAAATACTAAAATAAGTGTGTGCAGATACATTTGCAAGCACGTATCTTCCTTAAATAAAACGACTCTCCTGAGAGTCACCATTAAAATAATTCAAGGCAGAGGAAGACTGGTGGAAGCACATGCTTTGGCTGAGATTTTACATCCCATCTGCACAGCCTCACTTTTTTAGAAAAGCAAAAAGCATTACTGGGATAATCCTGTTTTTCATTATGTGCAATATTAGCTGTTTAATCTAGATTGAAAGCCTTTTGCGAAATAAAACGAGCACCGCTTGGAAATTGAAAGAACTGACGGCTCTGCTGTAACTGTGCGCGGCTGCATATAGTTCAGAGAGTGTGCTGGGATAAAGTGAAGTGTGCGGGATAAAGTGAAGTGTGCGATGTCGCTGCTGATTTCTCTCCTGGCTCATTAAAACTTGATGAACCTGAACACTCCCTCTAAAAGCAGCAGCGGTTCTTTGACAGAGCAGGCCTTGCCTCTGTCCATTAGCATAATGTGTTCAGTGAGAGAAATGGCCAAGATCATCAGAAGACAGGATTTAAGGACGCTCGGCTTTATAAACACCTTAAGTAACTGTTTTATTTTTTCAGTTCTTTTGTTTTCTTAGCACCTAATCTAATCATTAAAGCTGCACTAGTCAAGATTTTATTTTTAACAACTGGTCAGATTACTGTGTGCAGTATGGAAGGTGTGCTCATAGTGATAAACACAGAGAATTATCACCAAGCTCTTCAGGTTCCCTCAGCAGCATGCAGGCTTTTAGTGTCTTTCAGCCCAATGTTTTGGATTAGCAATCAGCAACGTCACCGTGGCATCCATTCTCACTGCAGCATACCTTCCAGGCTTCTTATATATGAACCAGAAGAAGAAGGATCTGTAAATCTTCTTGTGTCAGTTAAATATTCATCTGTGGGGATTTTTATTACAGGTAACAGGGATAATGGATCATATCCTGCATGCATGTCATTTTTCTTTTATTTTGTGTCTCTCTAAATTGAATTTTTTGAGGAAGTTCAGTTCAGTTCATCTATATAGCGTTAATAAAAACAAAGTTGTCTCAAGATTCTTGGCAGGAATCAGAGCAAGAAACCCCCAGAGAATGCAAAGAAAAACTCCCTTTTAACTCTGAGCAGAAGCCAGGTCACAAAGATGGACCCAGCTTTTTTGAGGCCAGCTGTTTGGAGAGACATACAAAAGGCAGTGCCGTAGTTGAGTATCAGCGCAGTTCTTCTTGTTTTTCCTGCATGTAAAACACATCATATCCAACATTTTCCCGGGTGTTTTAGACCGACAAATGAAAAGCCTTTTCATGATTAGATATAGACTAAATAATACACTGTTATGCAAAATCAATGGCCTACAGACAGGAGAAGCAGATCAGGGACTGGTTTAAATGAAAAGGTTGCAGATTGCGAATTTTAAAAAATTTAAAAGTTTCTCTGAGCTGCATCTGGGAGAGTTAAATATAAATGGCTGTTTGCAAAATTTAACTCGGCGAGATCCCTTCAAAGACACCCACAGATCCCCAAACCTTCCAGTGAACAGGCTCGGATTTGAACGTAATTTACCGGGCATTATTGTTTACTCCATATGTGCTAGCGTATACGGCAAAAAGTCAACTCTGAGCTGGTTTGAGTTTGCACAGAAAATGTATTTGGTCGGTAAGCAGCAGAGAAAGGCTAGTTATCATCTCGTACTTAAGTCGGCTTTAAGGCGCATCCTTTGACAAACACTGATGCCTGTTTGTTTACCTGGACTGGGGAGGGGGTGTGCTGGTGCATATTAATGACGGTGTGTGTGCGTATATGCACTCCTTGGTGAGCATGTGTGTATGTATCCAGTCCCTGGAGCTAGCGGTTTCCTATCTCCAACACCATATCTCATCTTTAGCAGAAGGACCACTGTGACCAATCTAACACTGCCCCAGGAACAGAAAGCGTGTGTGTGCATATATATGTGCGTGTGTTGGCCGCCATCTGCCCCTGTCACTGCCCTGCCTCACTGTAGCAGCTCCTGACCTGTGCTGCTCTAACAGGACCGCTGAACCTGGCTCCAGTTCATAGCCACTTCAGACGACAAGGAGGAGAGAAAATACCAAAGAACTGTTATCTGATTGAAAGACAAAAATAGGGAGCTTCACATCATCACCCAAACCAATCCCTGTTCCTCTCAGCTATAATGGAACTGGTCGGGGGGGTGGGGGAAGTGATTGAATCGTAGCGTGGCATCAGATGAACCCAGCATGGCGCTGAGGTAATTGCGCATTCTTTTTTTTTTTCCTTTGGTGCTTCTGCTCGCACATAAAAGTCTCATTTTGAACAAGAGGAAATGTATTGCCTCTCAGGGGACTGATGAGTGTTAACATGGCTTCGAGCCTCTGAATTAAACCCCACCCCTTGGAGACATAAATTCACCGACCACATGCAGCGCTTATATCTGACCGAGAGCTCACTGCACTGCCCAGTCGCTTAGCAAAGCAGATCTGCAAAATGATTGGCTTGATCGAGCTGATTTTCAGTCGTTATTAAATGTCGTCCACTGACGTTGGCCTTTGATTTGAAAGGGAAGGGGGGCAGCTGAGCAACCGATGGAGCGCCACAGTCTGGGACCCCTCGAAAGCGTGCAGAGAACTGTAGTCTGTGAGAGGCAGTAACTGGAAAACCTATTTTAATTAAATTTCTCTATCTGTTCTGAACAAACACACACTAAAGGTGCTAAGTCCTCCCCCCAGGCAGACAAGCCCTCAGCGTCGGGCAAAGGGGAAGGGATTCTGCAGGAGTGAAGGAGGAGAAAAAAATAAAGAAGAGGAGGAAGGAGATAAATTGAAGGCAAATTTCAGTTCAGGTCAATTTCTGAATGACGATAACTTAATATTCTAAGTGCGTGGGATGGTGCGGGTAATTAAGTTGTTCCCCAACCTGCCATGCCCTCACTCTCAGTCTAATTTCTATCCTTTCCTCACAGTAGTTTTTATTTCTATTTCCACATTCTTGTGTCTTACCTTTAACTTTCATTTTCTCACCTCAGTTCCTTTGTTCCTTATTTTTTCTTTCTGTTTCTGCTGTTCTCTCCAGTCTTATTGTATATTCTGTTTCTAGTTATTTTAAGTGGTTTGCTCACAGATTTTCAGATCTCTGGGGAAGTTGTAACATTTTGTGCTTGTGCACTCTTTAGCAGTTCATTTAATGCTGACCTTTGTTTCTATAGATCATTAAGTAGTTGTTATTTACTATGCGGAGCCAGAGTTATGATGAGATAAGAAATACATACATTATTGAAATCTTATCCTAGTAATCATCGTGTAGCTCTGACCTCTGGTTAAAAACAACTGAGCCTTCATTCCTTCCCCCATCCCCTTACAGTCCGTGAACCAGAGTTCATGATGGCCTCAGACTACTGGGGCTTTGAGATGATTTATTCCTGAACTCACCCCTCTCGATGATCATGGAGACATCCGGTCTGGACCTTGCTTGATACCGAGGTTTGGCACAGATCATCTACATTATCAGACAGAGAAATAACCCCAACATTTTTTCATCTATACTCGTATAGCCAGAGTTGCGGTAAACTCTTCTCCACGCCCTACAGGACTGCAGCGTGGATCAGTAGCTTAACAGTAAGTTCCTGTGTCACTGGCACCTTTTGAAATCGTTGCCAGATTTCAAAATCAGGTAGTCCTCAAAATCCAAACTCCTGCAATCAGTTCACTGCAACGCTTATTGTGTCCCCATTTTTCTCCCTCCAACCACCATGCATGAGCTGCATTCACGACCGATAGACTCAATTACACACGCACACACTTGTTATTCACTGGAGCCCATGCATATTGTGTAACATTTAGTGCAGCCAGAGGTTGTGGCCTCAGTTTGGGGTCGTTTTGTGTGTGTAAGGAAGGTGTGGGCGTGTGGCTTGGTATTGTATATTAGTCTGTGGTAGTTCCTGTGTTTGTTTCAGAGGTAGTAGACTTAAGAAAGGAAAAGGAAAAAAAGCGATTAAGAACAGGGCTTCGCACTGCAGAAAAGAACTCCAGTTTGAAGTCTGTAAATGCATTTATTCTCCGCAAACGTTAATTTTGCCACTTTCACAGCTGATTAAACTGATTTAACCAGACCAACCAAATCAGGCAATATCTCACCAACAGGAATCTCACGCATGACTGTGTCTTTGAATCAAGCAGAGGTAGAGGGATCTGTCAGATAATTCAGGAGAATGACAAAAAAGTTACAAACATTAAGCAATAAGATGTCTTTTTGTAATTGTATACTTAACATTTTAGCTCTGAGAAATAACTGAGTTGTTACTACGAGAATGAGTTATTGCAGCGCAGTGACAGAAGACAGCTGTGGGAGATAAGAGCTGTCTGACACCAGTGGGAAATGTCACAGATAATACATATCACATGTGGAGCGACTCACACTAGAAGCCTTGTTTCCTAAAACACTGTGCGTGTGTGTGTGTGTGTGGGTGTGTGTGTGTGTGTGTGTGAGAGAGAGAGACGTGAGCTCACTCGCAATGAAGTTCCACATGTGTGCAGCACATGTTGAGTGCATGAATTTGAATGCTTCGCAGTTATCTGATACGCAACCCAGCGAACCATTCATCAAGCAGGACACATGATGAAATGTTTGGCTCCAGGCTGTGCTTGCAGTTTGTGGAGAGAATTAGAAACAAACTTGTAACTGTGTTATAACTGGAGCAATGGCCACTCAGTCGTTCATACTACAAGTGTGACTTGCACATAAACGCTTACTTTTTTTTTTACATTTAAAGGGCCAAATTGTAAAAATAATTACTTTCATTAATTACTATTCAATCTCCAAGTAGGTTGAGTGTTGCAGTTTGCTTAATGCAACCAATGTCATTATAACAGCTCCTCTCCCTGGAAAACAGCAGTGACGTAAACCGATCTCAGAGTGTATAATGGTCCTTTAAAAAGCCTTAAATTGCCTCCCATAAATGTTTCACAATTTTTTCTTTAAAATGGGAAAAGTTTTTGAGACTGAATTATGTGTTAAAGACATGCATTTTTGTATTTTTCATATTATTATTATTATTATTATTATTATTCTTTTTGCATTGTAACCCTTTAACCTGACCTTAAAAGGGTTTGGACCAGCCATTTCCAGTAAATGCAACTACAAGAGTACACACAGTACACACACACACACACACAGTGTTTGCCTTCGGTGCCACCAACCCCTAATTATGGAGATACAGAGTGTACTGGGGTGCATGAAACTCCAGCAGAAAAACAAGCTCAACCAAAGGAGCTCACAGCAGATATGCAGGCACACAGCAGCCTGCCCGTTGCCTTATTACGGGGAACCTTTGACATCTTTCACAGGACTTTCTGTTTTTATGCTCATCACATACTGTGAGCATGGAAACTTAAGCGCTCACACAACACAAAAACCCGCTCAAACAGCCAAATTACACACACTGAGGCACGCACAGAGCACAATCAGGGAACACACAATAACTTCCATCTTTCTTTCTATCAAAAAATAAACACAAAAGCTAAATTGTTCAAATTATCCTCAATTCCTCATCTGGTTTCTTTCTTCCCCCCTACTTTTTCAGTTTTTCCTCTCTCATTATGGAAATAAGGAAGCGGGTGGATGTGCAAGGTTGTGGGAATACTAAGCACATTCTCTGTTTGTTCTCTCCTGTGCACACACTCTTTGACCCGTATGGCAAAAAGAAAATATTCAAAAAATGTAATGATGTGTTAAATGTACAGGACGTATACAAAAAAACTGAAAGATGGCCTTGGAGGAAAATGAATTCACCTTTCACCAGGAGCGCACAAAATACCATTCACCTCATTTTAAATAGAGGGATAGATTGATAAATCCAGATACTGGCTCTTGCACAACATTTGGTTTCTTCTTTAGCTGTTTCTTTAACAATGACATGTATTACAGGACTACACGACAGATTTCATTCATGCCAGTGTACGTATCACACATCTGTATCACTGCAGTGGGTTCTGAATTCAGCCTTGAGGAATACCGAACATTATCACATTATCATGAACATTACGGAAAAATGGCTCCAACCCAAAAACGTAAAAAGTAAAATGACATTTATGAGGCTTAAGTGTAAGTGTACATAAAGATTTTCATGCGTCTCGTGTGTCCGTTTTATGGAACAGGAAAGAAGTCAAAGCGACTCAAAGGTCATTTTTTTCTGAGTAGCTTGACTCTGTGCTAACATGAGCAAATCACTGACTAGTGCAGGGCAAAATCCGGCAATCCCCAAATAAGCATTCTCAGAGCAATGTATAAATACATACTAAAATGCATCAATGCTGCAGGGACGCACATAAATGATATTTTAGACTTTGACAAGTAAGTAAACAGCACATTGTGTCGTTACCCTCCAGTGTGCCTCTGGCTCTGTGTCACGGTGTAAAACACATTCTAATATGCTGGCTCCCTTCACTGACCTGTTATAGCGTACAGTAGGCTATATATTATCTGTATTTCAATGTGTTTCTTCATGCTGCGAGAAAAAAGCCGAACAGAAACACTCAAGTGATTTACAGTCTATTTCTCTTTGTTTTTCCCTTCGTCTCAATATCTTCTGCCCTCTGTCTCGCTCTCTGCTATCATAAATCTTATTAAAGCTCAGCGAGAGGGCAGCGATCAGCACACACACACAAACTAAAGCACGACTTGATGAAATCCATTTGTGCATGATGTGTGTGTCTGTAGCTCTGTATTTTTGGAAGAAAAAAGTAAAAAAGTAAATTGGTGCTGCTGACATGCTGGCGGGCCGTGTGTCAGTGTGTTGTAATTGTGTCCAGTGAGGCACACATACACACATACACTCAACGCACACGCAGATTCTGGTTGACGTCAGGGCATCCGGGGTCCAGAAGCCAAATCAAAGGGGATGACGACAACACATGTAGGCTGTGTGTGTGTGTGTGTGTGTGTGTTTGTGTTAACAGGGTGGGTGAGACTTCCTACTCCCCACAGATGGAGCGACCATACGAGCAGTAAATTATGAAAAGACTGTTAACAAGGATTCCACGGACGGGTCCACAACATGCGGTTGTCATGGCAACCCCCAATAAATATACGGGTACAGAAGACAAACTATCAAATATGTCCACCTTAAATCTGAAATATAGAGAGATGCCACCTGTCCATTGTAGCCTTACATTTTTCAGACCTTTGTGTGTGTTTTTGCAGGTGTGTTTCTGCATGCGTGTGTGTCAGGGGTCACACTGAAGTTGCTCAGAATGGATCAGAATGGTTTCCTGCCTCCGAGGAACACAGACACACACCAAATTCCGGACGCAGACTCAGCACAGACATACCAACAAACCGAATCCACAGAGACTCTGATAAAATTTGATACAAGCCATAAAGTCGGATGTTAGGGGTTCTGCTATGTGTGTGTGCTGGGAGCGTACGTGTTTTCATGCGCACATCCTGAGGTTCAACTGCAATCTGTAAACAATGTTTCTGGCTGAGTGAAGAAAAACAAGAAGCGAGGGGTGAAATGTTCAGGAGAGAGTAAGAGCGTGTGTGTATGTGTGTCTGACAGAACAAGAGCAAAAGAGCAGTGAAGTGCAGATTCCTGACTCTCACAGCAACCGCTGCTTCTGCAGAAAACTAAGTCGCACACAATATCGGCGTGGATATAGTCGGCGCCAAGCAAGACGCTGCTTTAACTTTCTTAATCAGGAAAACACTGACTGTGAACTAGGACTCCGCTAATGGCAGGATATCACAGCGCAATACTGTTTAGAGAAACACACTGACACGGCAAGCTACTTATTTTCCTCTAATTAACAACCTGACAATGAAATTCGTCGCATTGGTTATATTTCCCAGTGTGGTTATTTTCTGCCGTTGCCACCCAACAATTAAATTAGCGCCTGCCCATCACAGCTAAAAGTGAAACGATGACTGAGTTCCAATTTAAAATAACGTGTGCTGCTGTGTTAATGAGACAGAATGAGCAACACAGCCTTTCACCGATGCCGAGCAGCCGCTACTGCCATCAACATGCGAAGAACATGTTCATTTAAAGAGACATTAGGCAATTCTGCATGCTAATCATTCCCAGTGTATGACAGAGGAGTGAGGGGTGGGCTTTTGACGTGTTTCTGCACAGCCATGGCGAGCAATAAGGGCTTCGATGGGCAGTTAGAAAGTATTTATTAGCTCGCATGGATTCCTACAGTCAATGGAGTTTTGTTTATCCTGCTAATGTCATCCTATCGATTTAATTTCAGGGACTCAGCATTTTGGAAATGTGGGTTATTTTCTATCTATCTGCAGTGTCATGAGGAAGGGAGAAGTAGGAAATCAATCACACATAGTTTGGATGAATTTTCTTTGTGATTTACGAGGCAAAATAAACACACAAAAAAATAAAATTAATAACTCGAATAACTGGATTTTTAACATTTATTTTACAACATAGACTGATAGAATGGCGACCTATCCAGAGGACAAGTGGTTAAGGAAAATTAATATATGAATGAATGTATTTGGAACAAAAAAACTGTTTAAAAAACTACTTCAATGCTAATATATGATTTTTAATATTCCTAAAAGAGAGATCACAGCTCTAAATCTGACATGGCTGACAGAGATGCTTCCTGACAGCTTCCAGATTACAGCCTCAGTGTGCTGCCCATCCACATCAGAGGACTGCTGATCGTTACAAGGTCTGAGGTCCCTGAATAACCTGCGTCGACAAAAGGTTTGCTCCACAGCTGGGGGACATATCAAGAAAAACTGCGCTGACAGTTACTCACTTACTACTCACAATTAGCAAATACAGTTGCTCTTTACAGCTTACTCTATGAAACCTCTTCTCTGCCTCATATTTTTGTTTGTCTTTCTTTGGACGACTGCCTCTAACCTATCAAGGCGGATCAATAGCGGGCAGGCTGAGGTGAGGCAAGGCGACCCTGAGTGGGAATGCTGTCGTTGGCAAATGGTTAGACAGTGGGGGTTCATGATACTTGGCTAATAATTTACATTTTTCCTTTGTTTTTAAGAGAAAAAAACCCTCACAGCTTACTGGCTGTCAGGTAAGCATCCGCTGAGATGAGGATACAGAGTTCAGCTATGCAATTTGGGAGTGCTGTGTACTTCTGAAAGGGCAACAAACTTTCAGTTGATAAAGTCAAGGCTTCCAGCGGGGTAACAAGCTGCTCTCTGTTGAACGCCGGACATGACAACTCTTCTGTGAAATCATAATCCTGGAGAGGCAACTTTGCAGTGTACCTTTGATATCTTGATGTGAGACATTCTCAGCCTGGGCCCCCACCCCGGATAAAAGATGAGGTAGATATTCTGCCTCTGTTGTGTGAAATCTATGATGTGAAAAGATTTAATTAAGATAGGCCGAGGAGTCATAATTAATTCTGCCTCTCTCCGAGTCAGGCTTACTGTCAAGAACAGAGGGAAACGCTCCGGCAGAATAAATTACAGGAGCATTTTATGTGTGTGTGTGTATGAGTGTATGCCCTCCCTCAATCTGAGGTTAATGGCTGTGCAGCACATGGTTACTGTATTCTCCCAGAGCTGACCAAGAGTTATGTCAGCTCTAGGTAGTGGTTCTCAAAACGTAAGTGAGCCTGCGGGCACTTTTTTTTTTTTTTACAGGCGTCCCGGCATCTCAGATCAAATCGCATTTCAGTCCAGGAGTTTATTTTGACTGTCAGTGAGGAGCATCCTCTGGGGAGTGCTGTCAGTGGAACTGAAAGTGAAACTCAAAGGCTCGCAGCAAATGGGATCTTGCCAAGCAGGTGGTGTTGCAGACAGCTACAGTCACAGGAGACCTCTGAACTGTCTGAGGTTCCACTCTTCCATTACACTTCATCTCTTCTGAGTGGCCTATTTTGATCTCGTTTGGTCATTGTTTAGTCACCTAAGACTGCAATAAGATGCAATGACACATCTTCAGGAAGCCATGTTCACCCCTTTTTCCATTTGGCCTTGAGGCAGAATTCAAGCAACAGAAGTATTCTGCTCATTTACAACTGTATTTGGCATCACTCAACAACCAATACAACAACTAATAACTTTAACTTCCAATGTCCTCTAACAGCTGGGGACCAAGAGCTTCTTTCATTAATTTTCTTGGTCAACCACGATTTCCAAAGTCCAGTACTAATCCCAAAAGCTGCAAATTCTATGAGCTTTCAAGCTTCAGCCAAACACGCAACAACTGTCTTATTATCAAGAGACGACAGGCAATAATGAGTATGGCCTGAGCCAAGCAACTGCTGCTTTGAGCTTTCAAAGAAAGAGCCTAATTAAAGGCTGCTTTGTGACTTTTGTCACTTTTTTGACTGGTGATTATAGGCCATTCATTGGGGAGGATTCGTCAGCTATTTGCGGGTGGCGCGCACCATAAATACCATCTAAGAGCCTTTGCTCGTGTTGTGCCGAACCTGCATTTTTCCCTGGTGCGTCCCAAGATTCTCTTGCTCCAATTTGCAGAACAAATTCCTTGCCTTTCTGCAGAATCTCCTCCCGCTAATAAGGACATCTCATCAACGGCATTTCAGAGACAAACTGGGCTGTTTAAAAATGCAGGCTTCTTGGTATCCTGTCTGTGATTTCCTGTAATTAAGTACTGGGGAGCCGAGCGTCCTTGGAGCTGAGGACAAGTTCAGTAGAACAAGCCCTGTGCTCTCTGGAGAATCTTTGACTGATGGCGGAGCTCTATTACCCCCCTGCTTCTCTACAGCATCTTCTATATCACGCCTCCCACTACTAAAAGCATACGTCTCCAAAAAGTGGCCTACTGCCGTATTTGGGCCAGGCTCTAATTGTCTCACTAATCTCTCTAGCGTTAAATGACCCAGAGAATCTGGGTCCCACTGGGCAGGCTTACCCCGCTGATAGGAGACTTTGCTTTTTGTTTTGCTTGCCATATTAAAACAGCATAGGCTGCTGATAGGAAGCCTACAGAACTATTGGAAATGTAATTAAGGGCTAGCAGCAGCTTTTAAACGGTTGACTAGTGCAGAAACAAACTGTGCCCTTCCAACAGCAAAAACTTTAATACATGGGAAATGAGTGGCTCAATCGATAAGCTGGGCGTTATTTCTTTTGTGGGGGAAAATTCAATGGAAGACAGAAATGGGCTGCTTCGCTGCCTGCATACTGTTTCTCATTTCCCCAGTGGAGAGCCAAATTTTACTGCAATATTTGCTTCAAAAACAGACAAATAGAGACCTCTGCATAAGATATAATCATTTGTCAAGTCAATTTTAGCTGTCATTAAAACAAAAAGGAATAGCTGCTGTAAACCGTGCTGACTGCAATTGAATCTCCAGCAGTTTTTGTGATGAGGCATGAACAGGGAAAAAAAAACAGACATCTTATGTACTCCTGAGGTGTTGAGGTGAGTTGAGAAATGTTCCAATCAAGCTCAATTATTTGTTCAGGCCAAGCGCCACAGCCGTTTCACATTGACAGTGAACAGCTTATTGTTCCGATTCTGCAAGACAATTACATTCATCATAAACCACCTCTAATTTGATACGTTTTTTTTTTTTTAAGCTGACATCTTTCGTAAACTGCTTCTGCAAACAAGCTGGCCTATGAGGAGAGTGATTGAGCAATTACCAGGAACAAATTCAGTGAGCCCACCCTGTGGCCTTTTGTCCTAGGCATTGCCCAGTCCTCGGATCATTAGAAACATTTTCTCTTCATGTTTTCTCCCTCCGAACCTCTGGCTTTGTAGCCGGCACACAGGCAGGATGATACAACACCTTCAGAACTAGTAGGAGTCCATCCCCGGCTAACTGTCAGTGCACAGCACAAAAAAATAAAAGTCTGTCAAACACCATCTCTGTGCTGCGTCTGATAAATATTCATGCTAGCAGCTTGAAAACCAGCTGTTTTCCTCCAATTTAATCTTGCAGAGATCTACTGTTTTGGAAATAAATTGTTGCCTTTTTAATTAACGGCTCCATGTTAGTGGACCCGAAAACAACTGAAACAATGTGACACTCATTGCAAAGATTTATGTGTGCCGGATTTGATGCGAACATACAGATAACAAGGCAGGGTAATGGTGCTGCTCTGAGCCTCTGGCCTACAACCCCCCAGCAGCCCAATGTTGAATAGTCACATAGAGGGAGGGGTATTATCCTATTACACCCTATCAGAAGGATGTGAATGCAGCTGTGGTAACAGGTATTGAACATCAGCCCAACTAGCCGTGCGGAGCTGATCAAATCAAGTCATCAAGAGATGCTTCTTACATCAAAGCCCTGAGCAGACCTGGCCACGTGCCTGCCATACCAACAGTGGAGAGACAAAAAGCGGAGCAGTCAAAACTGGCAAAGCCCACAGACCGCTGCCCACTTCAAAGACAGGGATCTTCGGTCTGCGGTCATTATTCGCAGGCACCCCCCTTTCCCCCAGAAACCCAGTGGTCGGCGAAGGCGAGCGGACAGAAACCACAGAGGACTTACCATCAGGAGGCTGGGCTGGCGTGAAGTGAGGTGGTTTGTCTGAAAGAGATAAAAGAAAAAGAGAGAGAAATAGGTTTTTAGTTTTGGGGAGATTCAGCAGCTTCCCAGGGGTAAAGGGCAAATAATTGAGTTGCTACAAAAAAAAAAAAAGACACACACATCCTTGGTCTTTCTATCTAACACATTCTAATGCAGTGACTGTCCTGCGGGCATACGGCCAAGCTAATCGTCAGGAGTGCATTTCAGCAGTGCTCTGATGCCATTCATTGCTTCTGTCATCTTCTCGTTTCTACCACACTGCATGATTTTGATATTGTAAGAGCACGTGAGAAGTGAGAACACACGGATCTGTTTTTGTTTCAGGTTGAAAAGGTGAGATAAGAGTGATGCATGACATCAGTGCAAACTTGCTCGGTTTCTGCCCCCACCTGCCCTGCAAACATATGCAGAATCAATCAGACCCTTTTCCCTTAATGCATCAAATGACATCATGCTCCTCTGCTGGTCCACACCAGACAATGACATAAGGTCAGGTTGTTCATGGGAACCATTAGACAAGACCTGCAGTGTCAAATGACAGAGAAACACCCAGGGGGAAAACCTTGTGTAACCTGAGTTTAGTGCAGCTGTAACACAATGATGCTTGAAAATGAGGACAACTTTGACATGAATCATGATCAGTGAATGATCAGTGACACAATATATTATGAAGATGAACTATTTTTTACTTTTCTTAGTAGGGATATTGTAGAGAATGAAACAAAACAAAAAGTGAGCTAAATCAAATTCAGCTGCAACTTATTTCTCATTGTTGCTTGAGCTTGTGATAATTTTTTGATTACATGCTCAATTGTTGAGGCAACAAAATTAGAAAACGGCGAAAAAGTTATTTTCCACAGCCTTTCGAGATGCTTCTAATTGGTTATATTCTCAGGCAGCCTCCCAAAATGTGTAATTCCCAATATTAAGCAGCCAATTTTCACATTTGCGAGGCTGAAGCTAGAGAAAGTTTGTGCGCTGCTGTAGCTTAATTTTCTGTGGATTGACTAACTGATTAAACAGCTAATCATTGCAGCAGTGAACAGAAAACATCAAGTGGGATAATCAAGTAGACAGAAATATGCCACAGACATCACACAAGAAAACACATCCAGCTTGTGGATTTCGGCAGAATCATACTTGGTGTTTGTTGTACGTGGCCTGGAAGCCTGCCCGAAGGTTAATCTGTGGCTGCTCCATTGGGAACAGTTTCAGCTGGCCCAATCAAATAGTTTGGTAGGGTTTGATGCAGTGGTGGATTGAAGGCATAGACATGTCATCTGAGAGCAGTGGAGTCGAATTTGTTTACAACAAATGACTCCGATTGGTTGTAGGACTATCCAGTTGCATGCAGACGTACTTTTGTTTCTGTATCGATTGAAACACACCCCAAATGAAATCTAATTCATATTCTCCTAAGAACTGTGCTTGGCTACAGCAAGCTAAGTTGTGTTTCTTATCCAAAAATATATTGCATTACTAAGCATGACGACCACAGAGATGTTTTTATTTGCACTGTGCATTGTCACCATTCACCATTCACCATCGCAAACATGATATGTTCCTTGAAATCTGTCGTGGCACACTGGCCACAGTGTACCAGAGCACCAGAGTACCAGGCACGACCCAACCAAACCGCCATCTGCACTCCAGCAGCAACTCGCCTGTCTGACTCACTAAGCAAAGCCCCAGTGAGTTGTCAGAGCTGCCTGCACTGAACAAACACACCAACACACACATATTCAGAAAGCCTGTGCATCCGCCCAGCCATCTCTCTCCCAACGTCTCTGCACTGTGAGGGATAATGAGGAAGATAAAACACATCACATCAATTACCCCGCTAAAGCATTTTTTCAGTGGCCCGTCAGCCACTGCGCCGCCGCCTTTCTCAGGACTTCTGCGATACCCGTCGGCATCCCGAGACACAGCTGAGTTTTAAATTTAGGCTCACTTAAAATTGCTTGTCAACAGCCGGGGCTTTGGGGAGAAAGCAAGAGAGTGAGAAAGCGAGGGAGAAAGAGAGAGAAAATGAGGAAAGGGGAGAAGAGAGACGAGGTTGGTGCTAGAGGTGAATAATGAAGTGTCTGCTGAAGCCGTTTCCCAGTCAGTCATGACGATAACTGATTTCCATCTGGAGGGGATTTCAAGAGAACATGTGAAACTAAGGGAAGAGAAATCGGCATGAGGACGATACAGAAGATCTGCAAAGAGAGTTAAAAAGCGTCGACACAGGTTGTGCTTCCTGTCGCGTACTTGTGAGCATGTCTAAATATGCACAAACAAACATATGCTGATAGAGACGTATTGTCGCACAAGGTGAATCAGAAAGAGCCCGACAGAGAAGGTGTAGTACAAAGTGAGCCGAGATGCTGGGCGAAGCTAAACGATTTTCTTCACATTTCCATAACGAAAGGACAAGATAAGGTCTTTCCATAAACATATCGGCCATTTCCATCTCCCTTTGCACTTGGCAAGGTCTGCGTGAGTTCCCGTGCCTGTGTGAATGTCACAACATGGCCATCATTCACCCTATATCTCTAGCAAATCAATGTGTCTGACTATGACATTTAGCCATGTGCAGAGCGAGGTGTGTGTGTGTGTGAGCGTATCTCCGCAAGTGTGTCACCTTCTCCTTTGCTGTGGTTGATGTATAGCAGTGCGGAATGATGAAATGCGTGTGCGTGCGTTGGCAGGCGAAAGAATTTCAATGGGGGGAGTTACAAATTGCGTGCGTATGCGTGGACATGCTTCACCCCATATGGTGATAACAGAAATTGTGAATCTGAGGTTGCATGACTCCTCTAACACCCCTCCTCCCACCACACACACACACACACACGTCACCACTACCAGCACTATCACTATCCCATCCAGCTGTCCTTGCAGCCACATGGCAAGGGCTCTTGCCAGCATAATAGAGCCCCTTTCAGCTCATCAATTTCCCTACTGCACATTTCTTTTCACTCAGTCATTTGAGAGGTGAGAAGGGGCCTGCTTTAACTGGGATTGTATTAAATCTAATAGAATCTGTCTGGCTCAAAGTGATTCGGTAACACAACGAGATTACAAATGAACTATCCTCCATCCGTTTATGCACAATCACCAGTTGAAATGACAAGGAACGGCCGAAAGAGCTGACAGAAAGACACAAACCCAGAAAAACAGACACTCTTTGACAAATGCAAAGAGACGCATGCTCCTGACTACGGGGACTTTGCCTTGTGCATGGCTTAAAAAGTCAACAGCCTGATAAGAGACGAAGAGTAATCCAGCGAAAACAGGTTGACACGGAACAAAAAGCACAGCCAAAGAGAACTGCCACAGTCTTTCCCCTTACAATTTCTCTTCGGAACCACTTCAAAACCATTTTAGAAGCATACAATTGCTACCGTGGTTGTGATTATTGAACATGTTTACTTTCTAAATTATAATACACAAGTGATTATGAGGCATCAGAATTGCAAAACTAATAGCCCACTTTTGTGAGTGGAGCAAATTTCATCTTTAACACAGTGACATGTTGCATTCAGTTGTGTAAACCTCTCTTGAGAGAGTGAGGAGAATATATCTGAGGAAATACCTGACGGCCTGCTATTGTTGGTGTTATAAATAAAGGTACTGCTTGGGTTACTGAAGCAGAGTCACCCAAGCATGCAAAAGTCTATTTAGGTCATGTAGTGAAGGCGACTATCGGCCCTTACAACTAGATGTGACAGTCAGACCTGTCAGGAGTTGGGCTGAGTATCCGATCAATGCTTTCTAAGCAATATTTGAAATGCCTTGAACTGAGTATCAGAAACTGTCAAGTGTCAAGAGACGGCACCAAACACTTGGTCAGATTCTTACTTCTGAGTGTGCAGTTCCTAAAGCTGCTTGTGTTAAGACAGAACACTGATGTGAAGAGAAGGCAGCTATATTTCTGTTCTTCTGACTAAAAAGAACACTGCATTTGTACAGAAAATCATCTATTGTATTGGCTCTGCTGCTTGAAAGTGACACCTAGCCAGGATGAGGGTTAACATAATCTAAACCAAAGCAATGAACTCTCGTCCCAGAACTCTTTAACACAATGCCGAACATCAAAACTACCATCAGCAGCTAAGGCGCACAAATGGTACCGTACGTCTTGGGACCCTAATGAGCTACTGCGCTTTCAATATACAGCACGGAAAGAATTTTGCAGTTGGGGCAGATAAAGGGAGCGGTCAGGATTTTCCAGGCCAAGAGATACTTTTTCATCCACCAAAGGCATTAATCGCCATTTAATACTTCATTGCACAGATCAAAGTAAATGCCACGGCTTTGGAGGGGAGATGTGAAGTAGTTGTAGAAGCCTGCAGACACTGAAAGAAGAAAAAGGTGGCTATGACTCCAACTGTCCTGATGTCCTTACTTGAAGTGCAGATAAGGCTGTCAGGAGAAGGGAGCTTGGTTCAACAAGGACATTTGCTATGTAGTAAACTATGCAGTGTGTGCGAGGCAAAATACTTTCTTCCCATCTAAATTGTGCGGCAATGTGGTTTTACGGCAAGCATTGTTTTTCCAAGCAGTATGTTTATGTGATATGACAATGCAATGGAAGAGAATACAGTACAGAGAGTAAAGTTGTGTGCTTCAGATGAACAAACGTACAGTTATTGAGGAACAGGAGCACGGCGAAGCCCAGTGTAGATGTGGCCAGCAGGATCAGACAGATGTTGCAGGGGATCATGAAGTAGCGCACCACCAGGGACACTTTGTGCTGGTACCTACGGTCCCGCTCCGGTGGCGTTGGCGAGGGATAGTGGCACCCGCTCATGCTCCACTCCAACGACCCCCTCCCCTCCAGCGTGGAGGAGATGATGGGGCGAGGAGTGCGACGAGGGGTGCCCAAAGACCCGTTGGAAAAAATGATGGCGGTTGAGTAAGCGCAAACGATGAAGACAAGGAATATATAAAACGTAAAAAAAAAAAAAAAAAGAGAGAAGGATGCGTAATGGTCGCTGTTTCAGCTGTGGTTCCAGCTGTGCACCGTGGCAGAGACCCGGTGACTGTTTCTGTCAGAGAATCGCAGCAGCAAGCTTTCAATGGTTTCCAAGCAACACATTTTTAGAGATAATAACATCCATTTGGGGAAAGAGGACAGACAGGGGGACGGGGATGTCGGACTCCTACAGCCCTCCACCTGTCCACACAACCTCCATTCTGCTGCGCCCGCTGGGAAAAAGACAAACTAATGGGATTTTAATGCCGTAAGAATGTGTGTGTGTTTTGATGTGGTTTATACTTAGAGTGCAAACATGTGTGTGGATTTAAGTGGGTGATGATAATGTGTTTGATAATGTGTGCCAGTACATATGTATGTGAGAAATACCTAAATTAGAAAATGTGTGTATAAGGTTTTTTTTTTGATTGTCACATATATCCACAAGGAACTCTTCCACAGCAGACTGGTAGTAAATCCACAAGAGGAATTCGATCTTTTCTTTCCAGTGACCCTGACTGGTAATTAGTCGAATTTGAAAGAGGTCTAGGGATGCCGGCTCCTACCGCACTCCCCCCTCCTTCTCTGGTCAAAAGCCTTTACAAATCAAGTCGAGGTCTGGTGCTCACCGAAAGCATGTGTAACAAGTATTTCCCTAAGAGGTGATGGTAATGCATCGTTTTTAGCTTCCCTGTGGCTCTTGCACGGCAGGTGCTCCCCTCAGCAATGGGCTGCCTGGCGTCCCTCTAACTCAAAACAACTTCTTTTTATCCAATGGGCCGGCTCTTTGGCTTATGGTGTGGTAGACGGCATGTGAAATCCACCCAAACTTGATACTGTCACCGGAGCAAATTATATCTGCTGTAGTGTGACTATGAGGATTTCCGTAAAGCTGGAAAGCAGCTGGCTGTCCCTCACTAAACCATATGCTCCCAGGATCGAAGGAGATGGTTTGTTTTTCCTCCCCGTCTCTCCTGCGTGCCTGCCACTCCTCCTTGGTTCAATACCCTTTATTCCTAGGCAGTCTCGTGGAGGGGGGTAGTAGCTGCCCCACACCAAAATCCACCGGTACGCTGGGGCCAAAAACAGGTCAAAGGGAATGGCGGTGAGGAGGGAAAAAGTTAGAGACACCAACGATCGCGATCCTTGACTTGTCAGTCCACAGCTGTGTTCCACTCTGAGCAGCTACAGATGAACGGCAAAAGACACACTGAATGAAGAAAGTCGCAGAAAGAAAAGGAGAAAAACCTCGGCGTGGTCAGAAATCAACCAAGGTGCTCGAGGCAAAGATTTGCTGGGCTTTACATTAATGAGAAAAGAAGATTCCAATCAAAATAACGCGAGGAAATGATTTTCATTGTGTGATCTGCGGTCTTCAGTCTTGCCTTTTAGGAAAGAACTTGTTCTCTCTTGTTCTTTGGTTTACCGTCTGTTTTTTATACGCTTCCTCAAGCATCCAGTCCCTTTTGCACTGGGATGTCTCAGTCCAGAGGCTCTCCCACTGTCCTGGTCACAGGGATTTATGTTCCAGCTTCTTCTCCGTGTGAATCCAACATTCACTGGCAGCCAAAACAACAAATTAGGCTTCGGGTATTCATAGCGCGCTTAATCCCCAGGCAGCAGGTAGTGGTCCCAGTGTCAGCACGCTCCGTCAGCCAGCCGAAGCAAGCAGGGGTAAGTCAATGAGAGAAGTCAGCGGACAGAGAGAGAGAGATGAGGGTTAGTAAATGGGCGGGAGGACGAGCGTCGGCAAAAAGGAAAAGACGCTCCTGACACTTCGGTCCACCTTTTTGTTTTGTTTTCTTTTGGAGAAAACAGCAGTGACATGTCGCTGGTTTCCCAACACTCTCCTCCGGAGCGCTCCACTCTCAGCCCTCAGCCGGCGGAACGGATGAGCGCATAATGAGAGAGCGAGAGAGACAGTGCAAAAGAGAGAGAGAGAGAGAGAGAGAGAGAGAGAGAGAGAGAGAGAGAGAGAGAGAGAGAGACGTGGGGGGAGTGGATGAGGGGCCGTCTTAACAAAGGCAGAGGGGAGGAGGGGTTGGAGTTGGAAGAGAGAACAGAAAAAAAAAAGAAAACGAGCGAGAATAAAGGCTTTGGGGAATAGTACTCGAGTCCTGTCAAAGTGGGGAGGGGGGCAGCAACAGTGCAGCAGCAAAACAAAAGAGGGCCACAGTCTTGGGAGATGTCAACCAACTCCTCCATTTGTTTATGGTCTAATCAAAGGAAAGTCTCTTCCACAAGAGCTGGAGAATTTCCACAAAGATTTAATGAGGCAAACTGAGAGAAAATAGGCCTGCGGATGGAGAGAGGGAGGGAGGGAACAAAACTTAAACACATTAAAGTCAATCACGTATTGAAGCTCTCCAAACAGCCTAACCCACTTGTTTGTGACTGATATGCACAACCAGTGCAGAAATAAGCCGAAGAAACTCCACATCCGTTCCACACTAGCAAGCCAATATTCAATTAATTAACAATCCTGTTTGGACCTTTTTATTCTCACTCACTTGCATGACAACTAGGAATGGGTTTCTTTTTTTCCCCCACGTTAAATAATATGGCAAACTAAATGAATATTCAGCAGATCTGGCAGATGATCTGAGGCTGAAACATTTGAATCTGTTTCCTAGAACGTAATCGTTGCCCATTTTAAAAGCAACGCATTATTGTTTTTCTGATGTGATAATGAGGTCAGTATAGATGGGTGGTTGTGCTGTGTTTTTGCAAGACCCTGCATCAACATCTACTTTGAAGAAACTCAACGGCAGCAGGCGGCAGATGCAAGGCGGTATGTACCATCAATTATTTATGTATTTTTCACTCTCTCTATCTGTGTCTCCGTCTCATCTTTGCCATTCGCTCCCTCCACCCCCCACTCAGCGCTTTACTCAAGAGCGCACACATGCACACACACTAATGGTGATGCATACAGCGCCCGCATCCACGGAGGAATTGCATGAACGCACACACGACTGCCTCTTTTCTGTCCGACACAAACTAGCATATACACATGGCAAAATGGCTCCTTCTCTCCTTTTGTCTCTGTCTGTTTTCAACCTGCAAACTTACACAACTTTGACACACCGTAGTACACTCTGAAACACGTGCACACTGGCGCAGGTAGGTGATTTTGCTTCCCCCCCAAAGTCATTTATCTCTTTGGACAGTGTGTTCATTCCCAGACCCAAGCTGAGCTCTGTGGGGGAGACTCCAATACGAGGGGTTTTTCAGACTGCCTGCTGAGGGTCAAAAGTTCAACCCCCCATCATCCTCAACACCGCCCACCCAGAGTTACGTCTCACCTCTCTACTCTTTCCAGACATTACACCCCAGACAGTCCACATCAGCTCTCATATTGCATAACAAAACCTGACTGATGGACTGACTGAAAAGAAAGTGGAAACAGCTGCTTTCTCAGTTTCTGCCTCTCCTTTGTCTCTTTTTTCACTTTTATCTATAACTGTGTCTTTATCACCATGCCTATTGTCTGCGGGTGCAGCAAGGGATTAAAACCATTACAATACAAAGAAAAGAACAACACCTCAAGTTGTGTCCGTGACAGAGAGGGAGCCGAGTTCTCCCAGCAGAGGGCGCTAAAGAGTCAGCCCTAGCACCTTACTCTGCTGCCAGGACCCAAATAAAATCTTCCATTGACATCAAAGCTCAGCCGCTTTGATCCATTTTTAATGCCACAAGTATCGCACAAGGTTAACATCTCTGTCTGAGGGCTTTGAAATAGCAATTTCCATTAAGGAGCCAAAGGAGCTGCTCTCTTGTTCAGTGGTCTGACAAGAGCAGAAGCTGATATGTGTGTCATATGCGCATGTGTGAGGGTTACTCTTTGCGCAGAGGGTGAGAAATTTGTCCTGTTCAATAACAGACTGACAGTTATGCTTCAATCAAGGTGCATGTGTGAGTGTGCATGTGTGTGTGTGTGTGCGGAAGCAGCCCAGCGCACATCCCGGTCTTCTGGCTGGTTCATCTAATTGGTCTGAGAGAAAACTGTTGTTGCCTTTACGGAATGACAATTTTCGCTACAAAGGCCAAAAGGATTATGAGGCCGAGAGAGAGAAGAAAAGAGAATGTTACCACTGAGATTTACTTATTAGCATCAAAGTAAGAAGGGTTAAATTTCCTCTCTTTTTGCATCATCGTCATATCTTTCCCATAAACGCAACATTCCAGCTGCACAGGGCTGAGGGTCGGATGATATAAGATAATATTTTGACATTTTGTAATCACTAAGGGGTCAAGGCTTTGAAACAACAAGCAAGAGATTTTACATTTCTGGTTTAACCAGCTTAATGTGCCAATTCTCTCAAGGATATCAACTCTAACTTTAGATCTCATATGATTACGGTACCTATCGTGCGTTCGCTGTAGCAACGCAAGACCCAGCCGTCATCTGGAGAGCTGTCTGCCAAACGCAACTGCACTGAATATCAAATTTGCGTTACATTTTAACAGGGACGCTTTGTTCACAGAGAGAAACTTGTCAAAGAGAAAGCGGAAAAGTGGATGCATTTTTAACACGACTCCATTTTCTGGTTTAAACCTGCTAAAATGACTTCAAAACAAAGTCGTCCAACCTGCTCTGATGACATTAGAAGCTTGGTTTTCTTGCTTTCCGACTGGTTCAGAGTATAATACTTTTTCAAGCTCAGTGACACATGATCAAGAAGAGTTCTTCAGCTGTATCTTTCATCAGATAAAGTGTCGGGGAAAACTGTGTGTAAAGATCTTTTGCCCAATGCGTCAACAACGGCTTTGTATGAAAAAATATCAGTTGATGAATCCACCAGCACCCCATTAGAGTGGCATTCTATCCATTCTATCCATTCAAAGCAGGAGCTATCAAAAGCGAAGCTGTTTCCTTCACTAATGGCATTAGAGATCATCCTTTCCTGCTGTCCCTTTTAAATGAGCATTTTAATGATGCTGATGAAAAGAATAAGTCTGTTAAAATTTAGGACAGATTTGGTCATTGTCTGCACTGCATTCTGTCTGCTGGCCCACTCAACTATTCATGTGTGCCTCATTTCCAAGATAAGTCCCTATATTGTTAGTCATATTGTTTTGTTGCATGTGAATGCATAGATAATAAGTGATCTGCTGCAGTGGGTGATATTTCAGCCAGAGGTGTTCCAAAGCTCAATCACGAGCTATTGACATTTATTCCCCGGTATGTATTTGTACGGCCTTGTTGCCCTACATAACGTCATTAAATGTATCTTATTCCACCATGAACTATATATTCAAGGCCACAAATTCTGCTTTCAGGGACATCAGGTCAACATCAAAAGGCCATGTTGAATTCTTCATGTGCATCGAACCGTGCAGCCGGACTGGTGGGGGGAAGCCAAGACTCCTCACCCAGTGGAACATGTCATTGCGATGCTAGCAGGTGGACATATTGTCTTGCTATGCTATTAACCCCAATCATCACAAGTCAGACGTTGCAGCAGCAGCCTCCAACTGATTCCCAGTCTTCCCAGTCATCAGGCATCCAAGCTGAGCAGCACACATTCAAGCTATGTGGAGGCCAAGGCCTCTAGCAGCTGTGTGTGGGAAACGGCATTAACCTCTGCTAAACAATGAAAATATTAAGAGGAAAACAAGCTGCTTCTCTGACAAGTGTTATCATGACAACCAAAATCAATACGACAGCAACTGGATGACCACACATTCTGGTAACCTGCAAAACAGGCCAGCATGTATGACTGGTTTAATAATACATGCATGAATTCAAAGGTGCAACATCATGACTACGGATCTGGAAATGTACATAGCAACGACTGCCAGATAAACAGTAGAATGTCATGTTACTAAGTATTCTACCAGGAACCTGTACTTTATTGTCCCAGGGGGCTGTGTATTATTTTCATAACAATGCATGTTTTTCATTGTGTTCAGATGGTCGCGCTGACGGCCATAACAGATGATTAACATAATTTTCATACACACCATTCTTTGGGTCTAGGGTCTTTGTATGAGAAATTATGTTTCATATTGTTACCATTTTTCCACCATATATCCTCTCCTTTCTTCTGTTTAAACAGGTTTGCATGAGAAAAATATAATAGTTATCAGGAGGACTATCCGGCTCATGTGTCTTCATACAAATTCCAGTTCACTGACACTGTAAAAATCTATCCCATAAGTTTAAAGTTGAACTTTTTGATGGTCAAAATTGCACCCAGTGTGCAAAGACTCAAATCTGTTGGAAATGTGGTTGGACATTACTCAGTGATTGCCCACACATCATATTTTAGCAGCATTAAAATATTTAGATATTAAAGTTGGTGTTGTGTCAAAGTCGGAATTCGTACGGCTTTTTCTGACTCAGTGGATGATGGTACTATCGTCCAGCACTGGTGTGAGTGTGAATGCAAGTGTTCCCACACTGGGTGGGCTCCACACATTGTGACTCACAATGTGACACATATCGCCCAGAATTTGGTGTCAGCGTGGATACACTATGACGCTGATAGCCGTGAAACGAAGCCCACAGCTTTACATGAATGTTCATGAATCCACGGATCGCAGCACTCAGGCCATCTTGAAGCCTGGTGTTTGGGAACCATTTAGCCATTTAGAACAGCAATATTAAGTCTGATATGTGTGTGCTGACTTTGTTTAAACCGCTAGCCAATCCTATAGCTAATGCTCTTTAATCGTCCACAGAGGACTCTCCAGTCAATATGATCCACCTGTCAACACTCAACACTACTGGCCACATTAGCCTCTTCCTCCCACTCCATCCCACAATGCCTTGACCTGCTTTCAGCCCACAGTCTGTCAGCTCTTAGCCTGGGGCCTGAACCAGAACATGTCCACAACTGGACATTTAGTTCCTTCTCATGTAGTGCAGATGATATTCCTCGCCTAGGGGCTCATCTAGAACCAGAACGTGGCGGTTCAAGCCTGAGGGTTGATGTTCACAGCCCTGCTGCCCAGTCACCCTCCTCCTTCCTTTTACACTGGTTCTCTAAATGAAGAAAAACTCATTTAGGATGGAGTAAGTTGTTATTAGTCAGCTCTGATTTTAGAACCAGCTCCTCCTGCTCATCAGCATCTGTAACAACAATCATTACAAGATGTAATATCCACACCGCTCCATTGCCTTGCCCTGTTTATTCAGGTCTTTAGCATCAACATTTTCCCCTAAATAGACATGTAGAAAATTATCCCAATGACGGGCCTGGACAGGGAAATAATGAGAGACTGAAAAAGCAGAAAAGGAGAGTGGCAGAAAGGAAAGGTGGGAAAGAAGAGGAGAGAGAAACCTGGGAGCTTGGCTGCTGTATGCAGAGCTAGCGGAGAGTGACACTTCTCCATGCGGCTGGCATATGGAGCCAATTGTGGCAGCAGAACAGCAAGGCTAGAAGCAGGGAGGAGTTGCTGGCTCTGACGGCCTTTACACTGGAAGGCAAGGCTGATGGAGCCGAAGGATGATACAGATGTCACTCTCCAGCCAAGTCAGCCATCTGTCATGGGGAGCTTGCCAAGTCACACTGGCCCGGTCATGCGGAGAAAGTGGCAGGAGACTCGTGATGACCACTCATTATGAGCTGGGAGGTGTCCTTTCAACAACGACAATACCCAGTGGTGTTTTGCATTGGTGTAGACAGAGGACAGACATAAATAGGATAGTGAAGGCTCAGCACAGACATCCGTACTTTTAGAATACTGTCTGAAAAGTGTCAGAGAAGTGTGGCTGTTCAGATTCTTAGATTTGACAAGTTATTATGTGATGACATATTATTCTGTGATTAGATGCTTCTTGATCAGAATACACCAGGGCTACAATGTCACATCAGCGCCATCGATTACGCGGACTTCATAAACAGGTTGATTTGTGAGTTATAAGTCAAAGCAGCCCCCATCCAGTAGCTTTCTTAACTCAAAACAACGAGACTGCAGCATCAGTATTAGAGCAATTACTGTGAGTTTTGTCTGATTGTTCCTGCTGGCCTGTACCTGGGAATATTGTTGTGTCCTTACCTGCTGTTTTCTCAGACAAGATCTCAGTGAACACTCTCTGGAGCAGACACTAATTTCTAATATGGCAATGTTGCCTTGAGGTGCCATTCCAATTATGATCAACAAACACATTACAAGATAAATCACACTAAAGAGTGTGTATGCTAATTAATGGTAGTATAATATATATGTTAGATCTACAGTGAATAAATCTCTTGCAATAAATAGTATCACTAGGTTACTTCAAGAGTTTGAAACGGCTCTAGTTGCACCTTTCTGGGGTACAGTTGTCAGAATCCTGAGCAACTGGCACAGCTCCACGATTCCTCTGACCCCAGACTTGTCTATTTTGGGTAATAAAATTCTAATGCCAAATATCTCAAAAAGTAAATTTTCTGTTATTATTTCTGGACTAATCACTGTGTATCCAGAATTATTTTGACACACCGGAAAACTGACAAAAGCTGAGTCCTGTCTCATACTTTGTCTCATACTTGAGTATTAATATTGTACACTTTTTTATTTGGATTTTCCCTATTGCTTGTCCCTATGTGTAAGAGATGTGCGTGAGTATTTGTGTTTCGCCTGTGCGTGGTTCTGGTAATGTGTCTTGATGTAAGGCAACGTCTTGTTCACCTTACAAAAAAAATCTGAATGACAGAAAAAAAAAAAAGAGTTTGAAATTATTTCTTCATTTGTAGATTTCACATTAAAATATGTCATTAAGAGAAAATGGTTGAATAAAAGATTAATGAAAATCAATCAAAGGATTAATCGACTACTCAGATAATAATCGATAGATTAATCAATTGAAAAATCATCTGCTTTTCAACATGCACAGACACGTCTTTACTACAGTCTGCAATGGGTAAATGTACATTTACTTATGCCTACATTGACATCAAACTACGTCTTGTGTCTTTGAGAACACATACCATACACTCTCACACCTAGATATGTGGCAAATATCAAATACTGTCTCGATCAAAAACGTCCAGACACGCCATCGGCAGATGTGTGGGAACACAGAGGAAAAATAATGTACATGGAGGAGAGGTGAGAAGCACCACTGAGAAAGTTAACTTGTCATTAAACAACGTGACATCTGTGTGTGTGACACATAAACGTACATGCTAAGTCCATGGGAATGTGCTGCTGCCCAGAGAAAAATAAAGATTCTTTAGCATTTCTTGCAAATAAAAGGTTTCCAGTTAATGAGCAGCATGTCTGACACAGAACATTGTCATTATTTACACTGAAGTGAGCTATAAATATTCTATTATAGATTCATCTCCATTAAAGGTCTTATGTTCTCTTGTACTGCAAATCCTTTGTGTTTTACATCAATAATCCTGTTTTTAACAGACATATAATTACTGTCTTTATCTGTAACTATAACATGATGCTTCACCATGCATCCCTGTGACATACCGTATACAGATTCTACAAAAGCAGATTTATCTCATCGGCTTTGTGGCATCCAGGCTGACAGTGACAAGCTATTAGACACTGAGACCCTTTAATTTGCATTTATAGTAATGAACTCGCACTCTCCCTTCCGCTTCCCTTTCTTTCTTTCTTACTTTCTTCTTTTCTCTCAGCTCGTCACTGGCTGCTGGCTGCACGTCGAGCTGGATCTTCTCAGATAGAGGACAGAGAGGGAATATTAATTGGCGAGCAATACCCTCTTGTTGAAAGCAGCCCATAAATGAAACGACTGTAAATTATTTATATGCCTAATCAGACAGCATGTGCTCAAGTTACTCTCTCAAACAAGACAGTTTCTGTGCTATTCCCTTTTTTTCCTCCCGGTAAATAATTCTAGTTTCTTTTGATAAGAACACAGTCAGACAAGGCTGTGTGCTGGAAGTAGAAGCCTAATGAAAATATGGCAGGGCGATGACGAAATAGCTGTTTTCTGGCTGCAATCATGGACAATGAATGACCTGCTGATCACCAGATATTAAAACATATCGTGTTTGTGGAGGGCTTTATTCTGATAGATCATAAACAGATAAACACACATATTCTCCACTGAGCTCATTAGATATGAATGAGATCAGACCGATCCACGAGGAATGGATGCAGGGATCATATAACAAAAAAAAAAAAAAAAAAAGGAAAACATTTGCTCATCCCAGGAGCAGATGTAGAGAAAATCTATCATCATGAATTGGTGACAGATATCTGTGTGTACCAGTAAAATGAGAAAAACTGAGCTTATTTGCAGGACAACTTAATTTCTCTGTGCGTTGCAAAAGTGTTTTAATATTTGGAAACACTGTAAATGTTTAGGTACAAAAACAACCTGGATAACTGTAGGAAGAGATCTGGCCAGGGAAAATAAAAATCTTGTATTAGACGTCTTTTTTGTTATGTTCTGCTGGACATATGAAAAAGCTATGGTCCAATCATTGCTATAAAATACTTTACCTACCAGTTGGAAACAGGAAACAAACGTTTTTTTGGTTCCCATGTTTAAGTTTTGTTGAACCATCTATCTACCTTGAGCTCCTCCCTATAAAACTATCACCTTGCTTCCTTTGTCTCCTTTTTTGATTTGGCATACTTGAAGCGACTGATCCTTCGTAGTCCCTGAAACTTTAAAATGTAAACTGTGACCTCCTTTTTGGCCAGTTCACTGTAGGTAGCTGTTTTGTTGCTGAAGATTCTGCATTGTTTTATTAAATTAAAAATATTAATATAAATATAGACATTGCACTGACATTTCTCAAAGAGGGTATCTTTTTGGACCTGTCCAGGGTGTGCCCCGCATCTCGCCCGATGAGAGCTGGGATAGGCTCAAGCAGACCACGCGACCCTTCACAGGAACAGGTATCTTTTTGGTGTCAGTAGAAAAACTTGATTTCAAAACACCCACGCTAGAGATATACTGAACAAGAAGTTCTTGTAGATTAATTTCAAACATCAAAGCAAGACAGCCATTATGCCACCCAGAAAGACCAGGAGAAAAGTAGAAAGGCTCTATCCTGAGCTCAAAGGTCAGCAGGGTCAGTGCTGCCGTAGACAGTTTGCAGTTAGAAGGAAAGCAAACCCAGGAAAGAAGGCCATTACCAGCAGTGGAGAACCGATAAAGAACCATCGTCAGACTCCTCAGCTGGCTGACAGACTGCAATATGTCCTGCTATAACCCTGAGACCGGCTGTCTGTCATCCACAGGGCTTTAGCTGCATCCCTTCCACCCTCACAAAGCTCTGAGACTTTCAAACACACACACACACACATTCTTACAAGGTAGGCACAATGTCTTGGCATTCACACACTTGACAGAGAAAATAAAAGCTGACACATTTCTTCCTTCAAATGCCACAAGGTCCTGCAGGGTTAAAATAAATGGACTGCTTAAAATTTACAAGAAAAAGAACAAGAGTGTGGAAACCGGATGGCTCAGTAGATGTTTTATAATTCCTTATTCAAAAAAAGTTTACGATTTGTCATTCATGTTTAATGCCCTCCTATTCCCAGTTCATATCCAAGAAATTTTATTCAGTTGTCTAGACCGTGGAAAACACAAACTCCTACTCTGGCAAACATCTTGACTGCTAAAATGTCCTTGAGCAAGAGTGTAAATTGCATTAGGCTGCTGAGCGGTTGAGCCTGACCTCTGACCTCCATCTATAAGGAGACAAGAGAAAAGAGAATTTCTTCTCAGAGATCAATAAAGTATCATTCTTTCTGATGCTGAGTCACAGCAGAAAAACTCCAACCGTCCTTTACGATTGGCCTCGAGTTTAGTTAGGAACTAGTGCTGACAAAGGTGGAGGTTCGGTGCATGCTCAAAGAGCGAAGCAGATTTTAAAAACACAACTTGAATTCGGGCATTGTGACAGCCTAGGCTTTGAACTGTTGGTTTAAACGGACAGACTGAAAATATAGGTGTTTTATTATTAGCACAAGAGTCTGAGATCTTTACACATTTCCTGAGCAATCTTTACAAGTTGGGCTTTGAGGTGTTAAGTCTGAGATATGGTTCGCACTGCATCCTTGGTACACAGCATGCTGGTTTGATGCATCAGAGAACATAAATACAGTATGTTTGTCTGGGAGTGCATAATTACTGTCTAGTGTTTTCTTGCCTTTTACTCGTGGCATGCTGGGATGCTTTAAAATGTGTCCTTGGGTGAGTATAAGTAGGAATATTGAGAGTGGATGGAGAGGTAGATAAACAGATGGATGGAGGGATGGATGGATGGATGGATGGATGCCATTTCAAGCTTACTAAATAAAAAAATGAATTCATATAGGATACACAGCACAAAAAACAGTGGACTGTGTGTGTGCACAGACATCTCTCACGGTCTTCCATCTTCATCTTCATCAGCTTGTGCAAAACAGCCGAGATTCAATCACTGCGAGAACAGTGTGTGCTGATATGTCAACTCGTCTGTCAACCAGAAGTGGCGGGGGTGGAGTCAGGGGGGAGGCAGGGGAGGGCAGTGGACCTGGTTTTTAGCAAGCATGACAATGATGAGCTTGGCGTGTCGCCGAGGCAACGAGCGTCCTCATCCATTATTCATCTGGGCAACAAACTGATAAATGAGGTAAATGAAGAGAAACAACGGCAGCGAAAATAATGCCGATGGACCAAAAGAGACATTCAGAAGCTGGCGGCACCAGCGGCATCCAGAGGCGCATATTAATCTGCCAGGTAAACAACAAGGTCTGGACACGGGGTCAAAGCAGAGCGGCTCTCATCCTTGAGAAAAATGATGTGCAGCAAGTTCGCAGCTCCAGAAAATGGGATTTGGTGGCGGCACACAGGAGGTACAGTGAGAATTCACATCGCTTATTAGCTACCACACTGTCAATCACCCACCACCCTTAAGACCCTCCAGACCCCTCCCCACTGTCCACAGCCAGAAAACAAACTACCAAACCCCTTGCAGCACAACTTCAAGTCCCAATCAGTTGCACCAGTCTAGCAGCACAGGTACAGAGAGCATAAACAACATGTCTCACATGTCATGCCAAATTCATGCAACACGATCTGTACGAGACAGCTGGACGAAGAAATATTGCCCTGTTGCTACGGTAACACCCTTTATGCAGAAAACACCATGCCGTAGTCTGAAAAATGGTGATTTGTGAGATTTCATTTTGAAAGCCATTCCGGTGACGGGGGAGAGCAGTAAGGAGGGATAAAGGAAAGAAAGAAGATTGGCAGGGGAAGAGGGAGAACAGAGACTCGGATACAGTAAGAGGGAGTAGAAGAGGCAAGGCTTCACTCGCAGCAATTTGCAGCAGTGCTTTAGACAATCTGGGTCACTTCTGTCACTGTATTTCTATAAGGCGAGCAGCAACACCTCATCTGCCATTCATTTCATTTCCATTCCCACACCTGCAAGACATTTGCATTCTGTCAGTTTTGCCTCCCCCTTTCATTTGTCCACATGCCACTACATTTCCTGAATGACAACATAGTGGCAGTTTCTACACTGGCATAACATGGGCCAGAACACAACACCACCTGCATCCAAAGCAGGGGGATATTCATCCAGGCTTGTCTTTCTTTCTCTTATTTTTTTATTTTTTTTATCATTTTCTTTTGTTGCTCCACCCTAAGTCCCAGTCCGCCTCTCAGGTTCCCTACAACAAGCCGCCCCACCACCACTTGATCGAATCCAGATCTTTGCCATATGACCCTCAAGAGCCCTTGCAGGGCCAAGTGACTCCCTGGGGACCCGAGGCCAGATCGTATGTCTCACCTCTCCACAGCAACAAATGAACCAGGCACTCAAAAGCCCGCCTGATTGGCTGTCATGAGATGTATGCTATCACTGCTTACAGCAGAGCTCCACAGGGCCACAGTTCTGTCTTGCACAGGATTACTGGCTTGGTATACCAGAGCAGACGGGCAGCTGAGCAGATCCAGGCAGGTTTCACGAAGCTGAATTTAACATTTCTTAAAATCAAGTTTGAATGAAATATTGCCACTTGAACTGAATGTGAAAATTAAAAAAAACTAAAAAAAAACTGCAGTCTAAGAAAGAGTACCTCTGCTAGTCTGGGCTCATTCCTCGTGAGAAATACAACACAGCAAGAAAAACAGAAAAAAGCATTTACTGCTTCCAGCTTTAAAAACTTTAAATGCTGTGAATTGAGATATTCGCAAAACATCAATATTCATGAGGTTTTCAAACAGTGCTGCACAATTATTACGTACTGTTAGCCCCAAAATGTCAGACAGATAAAACGTTTTTTTGAATTTTGAGCTTTAGGAACCTGAATGCAGCACTTCATGTTTACCCGTCAGGCCAGTGTGTGAAGCTTCATACCAAAGGGTACCGAAGGGATAAGAGGGAAAATAAGGATCTAACACTGGCAAGCCCTGCTTTCTTAAGATAGAACACTCGCTCACTGCTGTTTGTGAGACATTATTTCACTCCAGCAACAATCTTTGAATTTCTTTTCGTTCTATTGTCTTCCAATTTTGAAGATTGCAGTCCCTTCTGCAGTTCCAGCAGTTTTCACTGGATTGTTCTTTTTCTTTGTCTGTTCAGCCTTGGTTTTCTATTACTGCAAATGGTAACCACTCACTGGTCCCACTCTCACCATAAAAAAACAGGAAAATCAATCAATCACGTGCATCTTAGTATTCCTCCCTAGAAAGATGCACCCAGCACCGAGTATTAAAAACAGGAAATGAAAAGGCCATTTGTTGGAAGCATGTTAACAAGAGCATTTCAGTAAGCTGCAGCCAAAGATTACCTTTACAATCTATTATTGTTATTAGTTATTATTTTTTTATTTTGATTAATCTGCACATCATCGAGACAACTAATGTCCCAGAGCCAAAGGTGGCATGGTCACTGCTTTGTTTTGTCCCAAATTCACTGATTTTCAATTTAACTCTAAAGCTGGGAAATTGGTATTCATGCTTATCCAATTCCAAAATGTAGACTTTAGTATTAGCTGAGGTTTGTACGGTACATATTGTATGAAGCTAGAGTCTTGTCATCATGAGGCTGCTAGGCAACCAGTGGACTCACACATTCATTTTGTCCTGATCACACAAATAATTATAAATGTATTAATTAGTAACTTATAAAGGTGCTGGTATTTTTTTGTTATCTTTTGTCAAAGCTAAAACAACTGTTTGTCCTGTTTCCAGTCTTTATCCAAGCTGGCTTCATATTTATGGAACAATCATTACATTAAATATGTGACACAATTACCTGACAGAAGGGTTTGACAACGTTCTACTAACTCCATGTCCATTTGCTTTTTTGAATGTCAACAACATCTTTCCTGGTATTGACCTAAAGCATTACCTTAAAGCTCTAGCAGTCCACACAGTAATAAGCTAATCAGCACCAGGTAAATCTTTTTTTTTTTTTTTTTGTCTGGTGTCCATGGCAACATTCCCACGCGTGTGCACCAGTAGCGATGTGTTTTATCTTAACCAGCCAGACTGGTTTTCAGTAGCTGAATTGAGCAGTGATTGAGAAGGAGTGGCCAACAGAAATTGCTAATGGTTCTTGGAATGTGTTGTCTCTGGCAGCCAGCAAGAATGAAATATAATCTAGGAAACTAGGAAAGTGTTTAATACTGAAATAAATGCAATTATTCAGACGAAAGATTTCAGTTTGAAAAGAAACCGATGGAAAAGAACAACGTGTATTATCCTCGGTGTGACTTTTCTTTGTTGGAGAACGTTATAAGAAGTGAAGGAAGGGACTGAGGGCATTGTAGGCATACACCGATCAGGCATAACATTATGACCACCTTCCTAATATTGTGTAGGTCTCCCTTGTGCCTCAAAACAGTCGTGACTCATCACAGAATGGACATGGGCCTTCTGAGGGTGTCCTGTTGTGTCTGGTAACAGGATGTTGTTAGTGGGGGACTTTGGGTCCTATGGGTTGAGGGGAGGGGCCTCTGTGGATCATCCCACAGATACTTGATCAGTTTGGGATCTAGTGAATTTGGAGGCCAGGTCAACACCTTGTGCTGTTCTTCATGTTTATTTAGTTGTTCCTAAACCATTTTTGTGTGTGTGTCTGTGTCAGGCTGCATCCTGCTGGGGATGGCTGCTGCCATCAAGGAGTGTCATTGCTATGGGGTGGGGGTGCCTGGTCTGGTCTAGGTGGGTGCTACATGTCTAAGTAACATCCACATGAATGCCAGGTCCAAAAGTTTCCCAGCAGAACATTAAATTGTCACAAGATGGTCGATGTTATTTACTTCTCCTGTCAGTGGTTTTAATGTGGTGGCTGATCAGTGTTACAGCCAGAAGAGGGAGTAAGTTCAGTACTGTAGCTTTAAATGATTGGCCGTCATTTATCAAGCACCACAATTTATCTCCAAACTGGTTCATACAGGTCAACTAGTGCTTGCATGGAAGACTGATTTTCTCATTTTGGATAATTAGACAGGTGTAGTTTTTGGTTGCAATCATGGCTTGAGCAGACTTAACATGTTTTCAACATGTGAACACGCCCTGGGAGTATACAGTACATATGGATGTGATGAGGGGTGTAGCAGTGCTGTGATTGAAAATGTAGGGCAAAACCCCTTAAGTGGAAAGATGGGGAGAGGGAGAGAGAGAGATCATCAGAGCCATTACTGCGTGATAAATGATTTGCTAGCTGGTGAGTTGCCCTGAGGGAAATGGGGGGGCAGAGTGCATGTGTGTGTGTGTGTGTGGCGGGCGGGGCGGTTAAAACCTGTGGCTTACTTCTATCAAGATCTCATGGCACCCGTTGTAGTCCTAATGCAATCTGTTTTCATTACACAGAGAAAGGGGGGGGATTGAAGGTGCAACACACACAGACACACATCCACGCACAAAAACTGAACTCCAGCTGTACTGAAATCACACTTTCTGTCTTTTACTCAAACGCACACATGCACCCGCACACAAAAGCTAAACTCAACCTTGCACACACACACACAGAATCAAAACTTCTCCACGCACACTATCTCACACTCACTCTTGCACACACTGCAGGCAATCACATCTCGGGGGAAAAGGAGGGCTGGGCTCATAGAAGGAGGAGGCAAATTAGCAAAGAGTTGAAAGAGCAGACTGGTAGACGGAGAGAGAGGGAGGGTGGTCAGAGCAGAGCAAGCCATTCTAGAGGACTAGACCGACTGCTTCAACAGAGGTATAAGACCTATGAGTTGTGGAGATAGCGGGGTGCGATAATAGAAAAAAGAGGAGAGATACACTAAAAAGATTCAGGTGCAGTAAGTAAAAAAAAATATATATATATGAGGAATTAGATGTTAAGAGTTTTGAAAAAGGGTGAATGAACACAGAGAGAGAAGAAAAAACACAGGGGAGCTGGAATGACAGCAAGGAGAGAGGACAGCGAAAGGGTAATGGCTGGTGGGAGAGGTGCGAGCAGCTCCTGCCAAGATAGAGGAAGAACCAGAGCAGGAAAAGAGAGGGAGAAATTGAGCAGTGTAACCCTCGAGGACCTCGCTGTCTGCAGCGGAGAGTGGTGTGTGTAGGTTTGCCGTGCGCATGTGTGTCTACGCTGGTAGCATGGTGCACGCAAGCGCTGGCAGGGTCTGAGGGGCTGGTGTCAGGCTCCTCAGCTTGTCCCATGTTTAAGAATGGGAGGAAGGGATTTCTAGCGCGATTGCCCCCAGGGGGAGTTCTTCTTGCTGGGGGGAAGACAGCCTGCCTGCCTGGCTGGGCTGGATTCCTGGCTCCAAAACCCTGGATAAAGCCCAGGAAGGAGACGCAGCTGGATGAGGTCTGGCTCGAAGTCTAAGCACCAAATCACCAGCCAGCATTACAGTACATCCCGAGGTGATGTGCTAACGTACAGGTGGAATTATGATGAATCTGAAAGCATGCAGCAAAAGCTTTCATTATCTATTTTTCACTACTTTTCTGACATTTTGTAGACAATTAATTAGCGGATTTAATCATAATTAATGAAAATACTCATTAGTTGCAGCCCTTCCTGCTTGCTATCACTAATGGTCATGTCCACCAACTAACATGATTGCTGATTATCAAATGTTAACAACCTTAATTTATTATGATTAATGAACAATTACCATGGAGCACATTAAAATTCAGCTCAAACCTAAGTTCCATTATGAAACCTAAAAAGGCAGTCATCCAGCCTAATACTTGCTGCCTGGTGTTATGCCGGCCTTTATCCACCATTTTCTCCCATTTTTCTTCAGCATACTGTGTGCTGTGAAGGGCTGGAGTATACACAATGACGCGACTTGGGTGCCAAGGGAGCACAAGGGACCATGACTGAAAAACTGCTCATGTACAGTGGGTGCTAGCTTGGATGAACACGTCTGTCGGGTATTTTTCATGGAGATTTCGCAGGAAGTACAAGCAATTCAACCCGGGATTGTCTGCATGATAAAATATTCTTTTGTGTTAATCATTTGTACAAGAAAAGAATTAATTTGGAAGTTTCAAGTGATACAAAAAAACTGTGCAATGCCATAGTATGCACATACAATAGGAAGCGACCGTAACTCCAGTACAATTCAGCCTGAAAAAGCCCAGATTGTCTGACCTTGGCTCAGAGCAGGATTTGGCCTCAAAGCCCAAATAGCTGATGGTGCAAGACATAACTTAGAGTAAGCTTGATGATCCGTTCAGCAGAGTTTATCTTTGCTCAGTCCCATATCCCCAGGTCAATAATGTTGACTCATCGACCACCTCTTCCTCCGTTGTCGATAAAGCACACTATAGTCTTTTTAGCTTCTGCTTTGGCTCTGTAAAGACAAAAACAAAGCAAATGACCCCCGAGGGCTGGACCAAGGCCCAGGAAAAAACAGAGGGCTCATGCTGACAACAAAGCCCTATTCACGAGGATGAACACTGCGTATTTTCTTCCCTCTAAAAAAAAAAAAAAAAAAAAAACTGGTGGGCATTTACACAGGAGGATAAGGTCTGAAAGAGGATTACCCAAGGTGATGATTTGTAGGTGAAAGGACTGAGGTGAAGGAGAAATGAGTTGGGCACTGGCCCTTTAAAATTGTTCTTTTTTTTCTAGTGATTTCTATCTTTGCTCTCTCCTCATGGTCGTTCTCCATCGCATCGATCAGCGAATCAGCTGCCTAATAGACAGGTAGTGCCCAAAGCAGGGAGGGAAGGCTTGAGGTGAAAGGAGTCCTGGTAAACTGCCCCAGAATATTGAAATGGACAATTAAAGGCAGTCCTTCTTGGAAGCAGGACAGCAAAGGACAGGCTAAGTGTGACCCAGGCTTCTCCAGGGTGGGGGGAAGGAGACGGATTATTATCTTCCTGAGAGTGAGGGGCACATAGAATAATTCACCTGGAAAATCAATTTCCATCACGTCTATAACAGACCACCGTTGGACCAAGAAAGAATGAGAACTAGACAGAGCGAGAGAGGACTCTCATTTCCCGTTTTTTATCCTCGCTGTATTTTTCGTCCCTCCCTTTCTCAGCCCCAAACCATTTCAGCAGCAGAGTGCACTGGCCACAAAAAAGACATCTGCAGTCGATCATGATAAAACAGTCCGCATCGCTCCACATTTTGTTTCGTTACAAACCACGGAGCTGCCTGAGTAAAAGCTACAGCTGCTTTCTGCTCTAAATCATGACGTAAGGAGTTCAAACTGTGAAGGCAGACATGGCATCGGCAGTTTTGGAAGGGGCAGCTGGTGGTAACAAGATTTTGACTCAAATTGTAGAAATTGAGGCCATAATAGAGAGAAGAAATAGGATTTTATTCTTAGGAGATAACTGGAAAGATTAATTAGATATTTAAAAATGTTTTTTTTCAGGTGCTAAAAAAATCAGCAAGATACCAGACATGAAAAAAAAAAATGCAGTTTTCTGAGTGGTTTGACTGTAAAAAGGGGCGTGATAAGAGAGTATCAGGTTTGCCACTAAATCTTAAAGTGCTCCTCTTATTTTAACAACACACCAGCCCTTAACCCTCATTCTCTTTCCAAAACCACCAATTTTCTAGTTTTTCCCACTGCTGGGTCCTCATTACCAACCAAAGAAAAACAGAGCTGATGTGCCTGAGTGTGCATATGTGTGGAGAGCGGAACTGCGAGTTGAGATCAGAGGATGTGAAGCAGAGGGAGGAGAAGTGGATGGGGTTGTGACGGAAGGGGGGGGTTTGTCAGTATTTGTAGGTCAGCGTAAATGTTTAATGCTTTTATGCTGATGAGCCGACGCCAGATCTGTCCTGTGCAGTTTGTCGGAAAGACGCAGTCCCGATACCCCCCCACGGACACCTTGCACACATGGTTTCCCACGCCTTTTGCAGGCACAAGGCCACCCGTTTCCGAGCTTCCTGCTTATATTCTCCCCGACCCCTCGGCACGCCAATTAAGCAGGTATGTGACAAGACAGTCAAAAAGTGCCAATTAGGCCAATCTACCTCTGCGATGTGTCCCCCCTTGCACCCCGCCTCCCCCATCGTTTTTCCCCGCCTGCAGCTTCCACCGTCCCTCTCCACACTAGTCCTTAATGGGTTTTTCTATGCCTCGGTCTCTCTTTCAGCACTCCCCTTTACCCCAGTTTACATCACACTAGTGAGTCCCAAATAATTTCACATTAATAGGGCCACTTTAATATTCAGCCCAAAAGCTGAGGTAGATGTCCTATGTTTTTGAGCATACTTAAATTATTTAGCCTGAAGTACACATTATAATTGAAAGGGTCTGATAACAATTTTACCTTGTTACATGCACTACATTAAGAAACAGAGAGATGGATTAGTGTTACATGACAGGGAGGTAAAAAAAACTAATTTGGGTTTATGAGGGGTTTAGCAAAAGAAAACCCCATAACGGGCCTGTTTTATCTTATCAATTAGGGGGGAACGATAATAATTTTTGAAATGAGAAAATGGGGTTTTGCCCACAGGGCACAATCCACCTCATAAAATAAGGCCACGTTTGCTAAATAAATCCCCAAAACCTATTTATTCAATTTACCATACAAATGGATTATGGGCTTAATTTCAGTGATAATGGGAGTAGACACTTGAGGAAATTTTAAATTGGAGAACTTGAAATTTTCGTAAGACGTTTTCCAAATGGACCCCCGAGGATGGGGAAGAATCAGGAGGAGAAAAATATTCAAAGAATGCAGTCGTCTTTCTGACAAACACTGTTTTAGTTTTTCTGAATAGAGTGGAAGCCAAAGGGCACAGTTTTGCCATTTTTTACCATTTGATCAACAATCATTTCAAACACTGGTGGCAGTCCTGGACGCATTTATTTTTCAACACGTCGTTCATTACGGATTTCAGTGGAAGCCTGGCTGTTAATGGCTTTTTTAGATGCTGCCTCCCCACACCCTACTTGATGGGGGCATGCTTTCCATTAAAGTGAAAGTATTTTGGGTGCTTACAGTTCGATCATAAACCCCCATATGCCACGTTGTTTATTTCCCCGGCACTGTCCACAAAACAAGCCTCCTCGCTGTTACAGCGTGGGGCGACAGTGCTGCGTGAAAAGCCAACGTGTCAAAATCAAAAATGCCATCACCGTCAATGATGGTAATTGGTACTGAAAAAAGGGAAGAAAAAGCACACTGTGTGCCACTGGGCCGATGAAAAGGCGTCCACACATGCACAAGCATACACACGGCCCGTTTACTTGGGGCAGTCTCTTTTTCTTGCTTAGGTTTTCAAATGTTGCCCATATCGTATTTGTTTCTGATGTCCAAAAGAGATCCATTTACACCCCGCTTTTAACACAGCACACAGTGTGCACAGAGCGTTGGGGACCGTTGTTTTTGGTGCAGAAATGGTGTTTTGTGGAGGTTTAGCGGTACAGAGGGTCCTCCAGCACCGCTGCAACAAACAAGACAAAAACTGGGTCCTTCACACTGGGTGTGGGCCTGGATACAGACAAAGGCCCCAGTGGGGTCCAGCGCCTGAGGAGAGTCTGTGCATGGAATGGATGGACCGGACGGATGGTGTATTGGGGACAGCAGAGTGGATCCATGGTGAGGACAGGGGACAAACAATGGGGAGCTGGAGGAGTGGCGGAGGCAAAGCCGGTGGATATATGGCGAATGAGGTTGGATTTGGGTTACTGCTAAATGAAAACCAAATCTTAGAATCTATTTAAGACCGAAAATGATGCAAATATATAGTATCCACCAGGAAGGAGCTATCTATATCACTGTGTAGTTGCCTGTAGTTTGCCACCTATAGTAACATTATGATCTGATGTATTACCATCCATTATTGGTATAGGCATCAAAAGTACAACAGTATTTGTTGTGGTAAAAGATTACATTTAAACCACTGACAATCTATACCTGTGATATCCACAGACGGTGACTGAAAATCCATTTCCACTTGGTAAACACATTTTTTACCACATGTGGGGCTAAGAGCAACCGTGTGCCCCCCTGTGACGCTTTAAGCCCCACTATCCGAAATCCACAGATGACACCATCGCTTTTTAACTCCCATTTTCCGTCTCTCAATGCAACACCACAGCAAACACATCAGGGCTGGGGCCTGCTAATGGAGACCTCACCCCATCCCTCTCCCATGAGACCTGTCTGTTCTGAGGAGGAAAAATATGGGGGGCGGGGTGGGGGACGAGGGAAGGAGAAGGGGTGTGGGGTCTGTGTTGGGAGGGACAGGGGTAAGAATTCTGGGGTCAGGGGACCTCAGTGTTGGGCCTCTTAAATCTGGAGATGGGACAGGGTTGGGTGTGGGGAGGCTTCACACACAGCAGATGGGACCCCCCTCCCCCACCTTATTGTACATTTACCTACTTAGCATGCCCCATGGGGCACGTTGGCACACACACACCCCTCAATCCTTTATCCCTTCACTGCAGCCCCCCTTCATAACAGTAAAGTGCGATCATGGGTGAAAAGAGATTATTATTTACCATAACCTAGATATTCTAACCCCCCGATGAAACTACCGGGTTACAATCGAGGCG